>NC_092145.1:119589364-119892394 GCF_043159975.1 Macaca nemestrina | reverse complement strand
GTCTACATAAATTTGAGAATACTCGTTTTCTCATTTGACTTTCCCAATATTGAGAGCCAGATGCATACCATCTATGCAGAAGATTTGGATACTTCTGTCTTGGTACTCACACCAGTCCAACAAAAAGACCTAAAGCTACTGATATCAGGAGTTTCCCAAAGAAATGGCACAAGGAGATCATCCTGCAATGAAGACCACAGTCAGTAAGTCTTACCTTTAAATAAGAGCAGGGAGTTAAGAATCGCTTAACATTTGAGGAAAGACACTAATATAAAAGAAATCAATACCACACCCCCACATACACAAAAGCAAGGTAAATAAAATAGAGATTATGTAGGATAAAAAGAAGAAAAAGTAATGTTGTCATATAATAGAATGTTTAAAATAAACATTTTGAAACAAAAAAAGACCTTTTGAAAAAAATTTTTAAAGAATGGCCAAAATAAAATATTGATAGAAATAAAAAATAGAGGGATAAGAGGAAAAAAGTGAGGTATCTCCCAGAAACAAGAGACCAAAAAAAAAAAAAAAAACAAAAACAAACAAAAAAAAAACAACAGAAGAAATAAGAAAACTAGAGGACAAGTCCACAATGCCTAGCATCAGAACACTGGGAGTACCCAAACGAGCTAACAGAGAAAACAACGGAGATGAACAAAGAAATAGTGCAAGGAAATTTCCCAAAGCAAAAGGATGTAAGTTTTCAGACTGAAAGAGCCCAGTCAAGTCACATAATGTTCAACAGTGTGAACTCATTACACATCTCAATAGTCACAATGCAAGCTACGAGACAATGAAGTAGTATCTTCAAAATTTTTACAGAAAATGATTGCAACCTAGAGTTCTTTACCTAGCCACTTCAGTTAGATGAGGGTAAACTAAAGATGCTTTCAGGCATACATGATTTCAAATTAACTCTCCACCCACCATGTACCTTCTCCCAGTAATCAAAACAATGAAATAAACTAAGAAAAAAAACAAGGGGCCCACGACACAAGGCATGCAACATGCAACATAAAAGAGAAATAGAGGAATCTCCCCTTTCATCCTTTTGCAGATTCCTAAGTGAAAACTGTGTAGAAGGCCCAGACTGCTATCAGTTAAAATTGGAGCAGGTCAGAGGCCTATTGAAGAGATTTCTTCAAGATTAAATCAATAAGGTATCTTGATATGTTTGAACATACTAAAAGGAGTTATATAAATAGGAGAGAGTTTAAGGTTAATTAGTGATAGGTACTATAGAGAAAGTGAAACCAAAAAAGACCCAATTAATATTCCCAATAAAATAAAATGTTGAGCAAGACAGGAAAAATAATCATAGTAAGCTTGGTTGCAGCAATGCTTACATATTCATAACAGTGCAAATGCTGAAAAATAATCTAATCAAAATTGCTACCTAACCATGTTACCAAGATAGGAGGAAAGGCAAATGTGTTTATGTACTGAGAGCAGCCTGGAAGGACGAAGGCACACATAAAAAAGAATTTAATAACAACTAAAGCCTGGGCAACATGACAAAATCCCATCTCTACAAAAAATACAAAAATTATCCGGGTGTGGTCCCTGCTACTGGGGAAGTTGAGGTGGTATGGTGGGAGGACGGATTTAGCCCTGGTGGTTGAGGCTGCAGTGAGCCATGATCATGCCACTGCACTCCAGCTTGGAGAACAGAACGAGATCCTGTCTCCAAAAAAAAAAAAGAAAAGAAAAGAAAACAGAAAAAAAAAAAAAAAAAAAAATGCTCATCTTCCATTGTGAGAATCAGATAATGCCCTCAACCAAAAAGTAAACAAATAGCAATGTAGGCATTCTACTTAGAGATAAAGATATAAATACCAAGATAATCAGCTATATAAGAATTGAAAACAGGGCATCTGGGGAGCAAGAAAATGACAAGAGTGAATTGCAGGAGACTATTTTTCAAATCAAGCCTTTTAGATTTATTTGACTCCAGACAAAAAACACATACAACTGAGCTATCACATCAGTTAACCACTCTGGCAGTTGTAGTCCAGGACCTTACATTTTTAAAAAGCATCAGGCCAGGCACAGGTTACTGTGATCCTAGCACTTTGCGAGGGTCCAGGACCTTACATTTTTAAAATGCATCAGGCCAGGCACAGATTACATCACGCCTGTAATCCCAGCACTTTGGGAGGCTGAGGCAGGTGGATTACTTGAGGTCAGGAGTTCGAGACCAGCCTGGCCAACATAGTGAAATCCCATCCCTACTAAAAATGCAAAAATTAGCCAGGTGTGGTGGCACATGCCTATAATCTCAGCTACTGGGGAGGCTGAGGCAGGAGAGTCACTTGAACCCACATGGCTGAGGTTGCAGTGAGCCAAGATCGTGCCACTATACTCCAGCCTGGGTGACAAAGTGAGACTCTGTCTCATAAATAAATAAATAAATAAATAAGCATCACAGTAGAATTGATGACCAAATCTTTTCAAAAATCAATGATAAAAACTACTTTTAAAGTTCCAAAGACCAAATACAACTCTTTTTAGTATCTTCATCCTACTAATCAGAAGGTAAGAATGTAAAGAAAAATATTTTAATCATCTCATACACATAAGCACGGCACTTTATGAGAACTTCTAGCTCCTTCAGAATGAAGTTATAGAGATGATGAATTAACACTGCTACCTATATTAAATTTAAACAGGAATTTGTTGCTTTTCCCCATTATTTCCCCATCAAAGAAACTATTTTAGAGATAATTTTTATGTTTACTCATGTTATAACACTAAAGTCTGTTACCTTTAGTCCTGGTGCAGGATAGAAACCTTCAACTAATTTGCTGTTATCAAAAAGACTATAGGCACCATCCCGTATTGCCACAACACCTCGACTCCGGCAGTATATATCGATGCAATACATGTTCCTGAAGGCCAGTCTGATGTGGGTGGATGACTGTGGTAGAATGGAGAAGCACTGGTAGGCAGTGTTGGTTCTCTGGGTCAAGCCCAACATGGGCACAGTGGGGAGTTTGTTGATGGCATTTAATGGAGCCTGAGTATCAAACAGTACCTAAAAGGAACAAACACAGTGAGAGCAGCCAGTTTCTGTACAAACGTTAAAACCTCAGAATTTTCAGTGTATAAATGTCAAAAACAAGACAACGTCCTTCTGGCAGATTCCATAAAACATCCCCTTGAAGAGAATGCAAACTAGATCACTGGGTCCACACTGAATCAAAGAAAATTCTCAAAGAAGTGTTCAAGATATAGAAGACAAAAGTTATCAGCCTTAGTCATTAAAGACAAGTCTCCATGATCTTTTGAAGAGTTTTGCCTGAGACACTAAATGCGGTTTTTGTTTGTTTGTTTGTTTTTTAAGACAGGGTCTCATTCTGCCACCCAGGCTGGAGTGCAGTGGCACAATCACGGCTCACTGCAGCCTTGACTTCCCCAGGGTCAGGTGACCCTCCCACTTCAGCCTCCCAGATAGCTGGGACTACAGGCGTGCATCGCCACACCTGGCTAATTTTTGTATTTTTATAGAGACAGGGTTTTGCCACACTGCCCAAGCTGGTCTTGGACTCCTGAGAACAAGCAATCCTTTTGCCTTGGCCTCCCAAAGTGTTGGGATTACAGGTGTGAACCAGCACGGCTGGCACACTAAGTCTTATTTTTAGACAGAAAATAAACTTAATTACCTGTAATAACTGAACCACATTTGGTGTTTTGTTGAACATTTCTTGAAGCTGATGGAGAATGGTATTGTGACAGTTACTGCAACCTGAGTTTGGGCCAACAGTTCCCAAAGAAATGTGGAATTTTTGATGGACTGAATTCCACTGGATACTAATCTAAATGAAAAAGATTACATGTTTCAGAAACTGAGAAAGTAACAGATTCAAGTAGGGGGAAAAAAATGTTAAAAGTAAGGCAAAATGCCAAAAATCTAAAGGAGATTTTTTTTTTTGGAAAACAAGCAATAAAATAAGACTGGATTCGAACTCCAGATGTGCTAATATGTGTTAATATTGAAAGTACATTCCCTGACCATGTGTTAGTCCTCTTTTACTAAATAAAACAGAAAGGCGCTAAAACAACTTTATTAAACTTTATTTGAAAATTATCATTAGTTTTTCTTTTCATTTTTCTCTTGAACTAAAGAAGAGTCACACTCTCGGTACCATCAACTAAGGAGCACTGTCATAAAGGGGAAGGGTGCCACTCTGAACACAGATACATTTGGTTAATAGATTTTAAAAAGCTCAAGTAACCTGACATTACTTGACGTAGAAGTCTAGAGAGAAACCAGTTGACTGCATTTTTATACTACATTTCTAGGACTTTACATGTGAGGTGGGAAAAAAATAAAGAACTACAGATTACAGGAAATACTTCAAGATTAAGATGAAACAATGTTAACATTCATGTGCCCAAAAGCAAAAACATCCCATATTGTTATAACCACTCATACATAATTTTCCTTACAATAATCACATTGCCAAGCAAATCTGTAATCAGTGAAGAAAAAAATACAAACACCATCAGTACATTACCTTATCCAAATTGCTTCAACATCATATACCCCATCACAGGGTTATTATTTTTGTTTTCAATTTTAAAGAGTTAAGCATTATAGTATACTATATTTATAGCCACAAGCATTTAAAATTTACCATTTTATCCCTAACTTTTACTTGAGCTCTTACTTATATTAAGGTAATTTTCATGTTTTTTTAATTCTTGATTTTTAAAAAATTCATAAGACAGGAACTTCAGCATTTCAATCAGACTTACTGAGCTTCCCTTGGTGGTTCCATAACACAAGATAAGTTTGCGGTAATTATAAACACGAACTTCTGAGAAAATATTTAGATGAGCGGGTATGTCTAAACCAAAGGAAACAAAAAGGAGATTAATATTATACATGTAAAATTTTAAAATATAAATTTGAATAAGACGGCATTTTGGCAATATTATATGCCCAGACAGGTCTCTAGTTAAGTAACTTAGTTTTAAAAAAAGCAACAGCATAATAAATAATATGCTTCCATTTCTACAAAAGGGGGCAAGGGCAGGTGAGATACACTGAAGCAGTCTAGCATAGTGGTTAAAGGGTTCCAATTCCAACTCTGCCACTCACTAGCTATGGGACTTTATACAAAGTTCTTGGTCTTTGCAACTTGTTTTCTTCTGTAAAATGAGGAATAATACTCACCTCATGATTGTGATTGTGAAGACTGTGAAGATAACTCATTTGTTAACACAAGCAAACTGTTTATAATATTGTATGGCACACAGTAAATAAGCACTATTATTATGATACAGTACACCTGTGTGTAAAATTTTTGCAAACAAAAGAAACTTAACAGTGGTTGTCTTTAGGGGAAGGAAATTGAAGTCTGAAGTGAAAGGAACACTTAAGTTTTATTAGATATACTTTTGATTTTTTTGCTTTGAACACTGCATGTTTTACTTCTTCAGTTAAAAAAAAAGGGTATGGACTTTTTTTTTTTAAATTATTTATTTAAAAAGGAGATTATCTCTACATGTACCTGGTAGAGAACGTGCAAATTCCAACACACACTCATATAATCGTGCAATGCTATTCCAGTCATTAAGAAACATTTCAACCACTTTTCTACCACCAACAGGCTCAGACAACAGATTTTCGTATGTCAGGTAAACGTGCCGGGATGGGCCTACAGGATTAAAAGAGAATATTAATAGTAACCGATACTAAAAAAATCTAGAAATATGCAAAGACAAAATGTGTGAAACATCTCACCTTGCTCCCTGGTAGAAGTGCCATTAAGTGGACAATTTGCAAACACTAACTCTGCTACCCAAGTGCGGTTATTTCTACCTTGTAATCGGAAAGTGCAATCAAGAAGACAGCGGTCCAGAGCCTTTTGGGTTTCCTCACTTATACCCTTACAGGGAGGAATTCTGGTGATAAAAGACAGCATATGAAATACACTTTACACAGACAAAGTGCAATGTACACAATGACAGACAGGGTATGACATTAGAGCTTCAGTTCAAACTCCACTTCTAGATACCTTCTGCCAAGGCAGGAAGCAATTCACAGCAATTAATAGTATTTAATCCATTTCCATTCACATCAATATGGATTAGAACTCTCATTTTAACAGTGATGTTTGTCTTTATTCATAATTTTGTTCTTTAAAAAAGACTACAATTCTACAGAATGAAAATCAAGAACACTGGTTTTCTACAAAATCTATCTAGAACATCCTCAAGGAAAAGCTAAGGGGAACAAATCCTTATAAAACCACTCTTTGAAGACAGGATGATACAGTACAAACAATAAGGGCCTTGGAGTCAGAGACCCACATTCTAACTCTGACTCAGCCACATTTAATGTCTCTGAATTTCCCAATTACAAAATAGAGATGAAGAATTACTTTATGTGTCATTGATGAAGAAAATGAAAGTGCTTATGGTGGCTGACACAGCAGGTATTCATATGTTTTGTTTTTTAAGAGATGGAGTCTTGCTGTGTTGCCCAGGCTAGCCCTGAACTCCTGAGCGATCCTCCCACCTCAGCCTCCCAAGTAGCTGGAATTACAGGTGCACACCACCAAGCCTGGCCCCATGTATGTTAATTCTCCCTTGCAGTAAAACCAAATCTTGGTCACTGACTGAATAACCATGATAAAATTCCAGGTTCATTATCCCCACTTTACCACCTCCTCCTCTGTAGAGGTAACCCTTATTTTCATAGACCTTTACATGTATTAACTCGTTTAACATACATATTGTCACACATACATCACATATACAAGAGGAATGTATTAGCTTGGTTTCTTAAAATACCTACCTATCCATTTTCTTTCTACAGCTTTACAAACTATCTCATTGGTCATAAAACATTATGAGGTAATATATTTTAGCTATTTATGAGTTAATTTCAGTAAGAGATAAAATAACGAGATATTATAGGCCGGGCGCGGTGGCTCACGCCTGTAATCCCAGCACTCTGGGAGGTCGAGACGGGCGGATCACGAGGTCAGGAGATCGAGACCATCCTGGCTAACACGGTGAAACCCTGTCTCTACTAAAAAATACAAAAAACTAGCCAGGCGAGGTGGCGGGCGCCTGTAGTCCCAGCTACTCCGGAGGCTGAGGCAGGAGAATGGCGTAAACCCGGGAGGCAGAGCTTGCAGTGAGCTGAGATCCGGCCACTGCACTCCAACCTGGGCAACAGAGTGACACTCTGTCTCAAAAAAAAAAAAAAAAAAAAAAAGAGATATTATTTAATTATATATAACCTTTACCTCATACAGAAGGTGGTTAATTCTCAGATTTGGTATAATAAATATCTATATTGAGGCAAAAAAAAAAACAACAAATATAATTGGAATTATGGAATCTTGGTTCAGACCCCTTAATTCAGAATATAACACCTAGAACAAAGTTTCTCAGTCTTGGCAGGATTGGCATTTGGGGCTGGAAAATCCTTTGTTGTGGGGTGAGGGGGCTGTTTTGTGCAGCCCAGGTCTCTACCAACTAGGTGCCAGTAGCACTTCCTACTCCCTCTTCTCAGTAAATGATCAAAAACATCTGCAGACATTGCCAAAAGTCCCCTGCAGGGCAAAACTGCCCTGGGGTGGAGAACCACTGACCTGGAATAAACAACTTGAGAGCAAAAAACAGATTGCATGTGCTAATTAAAACTTCTATCACAGCTCCTCTTCAATATACAGCTTTTGAAGTTTTTCAAAAGTTAATCTTTCACACTGTATAGTTTTTATCACTACAAGAAAGATTTTGTGCAACTACATTTTGGGTAGTTATTACAGAAATTGCATACACTTATCTGTTCTTCAACTTGACAGGTATACTGACGACTTGCCTGCCCTTACCCCTCACAACACAGCCCTCCCCATAGGAATTATAAAGCAGCCAATTCAGACAGATTTTTAAATCTCAAGTTTGAAAATATAAATGCAGTACATTATCTTCCTTTCAAATAAAACAGGTTTTTCACAAAATCTATCTAGTTAGAAAAGGAAAGCACAGAAGCCAGTATGTGTTCAAGTGAGAACTAACATTAGTGTAAGCCTCTTTTCCATTTATGCTCTTAGGGACAGCAGAACCCTGAAAGTGCATTGTATATCACTTCAATCTGTGAAGCAGATACAATGAGCTCTACCTCAAGGCACCCGTAAAATAGTTACTTGCTTTTAAGGTTATGAATGGAACAGAATGAATAAAAATAAACTGTAACTTTTATCTTCCCAGCATGATCATGTGAGGGGGAAAAAAACAACAACCCAAAACCAGGTTCCCCAAAAGGAAACCTGACAAAATTGTTACAAACTTAAAATACTGCAAAATACTACTATAGTAGCCAAAAATTAAGAACCGTGGAAGATATTTTCTGGACAATGGATTAACCTATCTGAAAAGTTTTACCAATTCAAAAATGTTTGCTTTACACAGCTGCTCCTAACCAACTTTTCTCCTGTACTTCTCAGTATTAAACAAATTGAGGAGCCAGGTTATGGTCTTTTATGGTCTGGCAGATGTGTGTTAGCTTTGTTGTGGGGGCTTTTACAAACATCATTAACCCCACTATGGCCCTGCAGTGCAAAAGCAGGGAGATCACTGAAAGTACTAGCAAAAGCAGCATGAGTGTGCCTAAAAGGAAAGTGAAGAGGTTTTTATAAAGACTGTACACGTGTGTGAAGGACAAGCTGGGCCGCACAACTTGCAAAAACAGAGCTGTGCCTGTGCATTATCAGCATAAGCTATAGGAGGCAAAGAAACACAATGGAGGAAATGAAAAACCCTCGTGGGTGTGGCCAGAGGACCTTTACTACTGCGCATGACTGTGACATGAGTTCAACGAGAAGGTGGGAAGTTTGCTGAAGTGTTCAAAACTAGGCACCATGAGCATGCCGCTCTCAAAACTTGTGTCCCAAGCCTGATTTGGGTTATAGGATCAAGGTTCTTGAATTTGCACAAGGCAACAGGTCCATGAACCACAGCAACTGAAGAAGTTTACCATGATACATTTTTTTTTTTTTTTTTTTTGAGACGGAGTCTCACGCTGTTGCCCAGGCTGGAGTGCAGTGGCGCAATCTCGGCTCACTGCAAGCTCCGCCTCCCGGGTTCCCGCCATTCTCCTGCCTCAGCCTCCTGAGTAGCTGGGACTACAGGCGCCCGCCACCGCGCCCGGCTAATTTTTTGTATTTTTAGTAGAGACGGGGTTTCACTGTGGTCTCGATCTCCTGACCTTGTGATCCGCCCGCCTCGGCCTCCCAAAGTGCTGGGATTACAGGCTTGAGCCACCGCGCCCGGCCACCATGATACATTTGATACTATGATTGCAGAGATGCATCAAGGAGGCCTGCTCAATACATTTTCAAGGAGATAAAGTAGAACAAGAACAGAATGTATTTTTGGCAAAGAGAAGGAAAGTGTGCCAATTTCAAAGCTTTGAAGTATCAACTCATATTCATATTCAATATTAATATATCCAGGACTAAAAGCTTGTTACAAGAGTTTCTGAAAATAAATGCATGAGTCCAATTCCATACTAACTAGGTCTATATAGGATTTTAATAAAATCATGTTGAGACATTTATTATTTACTTTTTCCTTCTTCACTTCTATACCCTACTCCAACAATGGACAGCACTTACTGGACAAACAGTTATCTTTAACATATCCATTTATGTATATTTTCCTTTACATTTTAAAATAAAGAAAACAAAAGCCAGGATTAAAGACTTTAAGAGTTATTATAAAATGAAGCTAAAAAAATATAAAGTACTTCCTTCCTAGGTAGGACTCTTATGCATTCCCTTGAGTTCAAGAAGAAAGGAGACTGAAATTTCTCTTGTAAAAATGCCGAGAACAAGATATTATGCAAATTATCAACTTATCTACAGGTGCCAAGAAGAGTAAAAAGAAAAAAAAATAACCTATATTCAAGGCAAAGCAATTCAAAACCAAACGCAATTGAAAGTATTGCATTTTCTTACTGATTTCCATTATAAGACTAGTTCTCTCTCTCCTGAAAATGTTTTTGTAGAAATGGTGTTAAGATAGCCTGGAAGAGGAACTATTCTAGTTCCTCAATTCTGTGGTATCTAAAGGGAGCACTAATGACACATGGGTCATGTGACACTATTTGCTAGCTCTACCTTCCACAGAAACAGATTCCTATATAACAAATGGTAAAGCCCCATTGCTCAAATTGCAGAGCTGCTATGTCTTAGCAGACAGAGGAATTCAATAAATAAAAATTGCTTATATAATTTATATCATTAAGCAACACCTGGGAAACAATAAAGTGTACCTCTCCTTTGCAAAGAAATCTGTTTCCTGGACCAAAAAGGTTGATCTCTTAGATGGTATTCTGGCTATGCAAGTCCATACTGGGTCACTTTATAAAGCACATGTACCACATTAGCTTTACTTCTAAGCATCCTTTGGCTCCTCGTCCTTTGTCCATTAGAACTAAGCCCTATGCCCATTTCCTGCATATTCTTTCCTGGTGATATAATTTACTACCCCAGCTCAATTACTATCACCATGGTGATGACTTTATCTACTTCTCCTTCCCAGATCTGTTACCTGAGCTTGAAACACATGCCCAAAGGGTATTCAGGCACCTTAAACTTAGCAAAGTCCGTTCAAACTCACATCTTTGGTGTCCCTTATCTCAGAAAACACTGCCACCATCCATCATTTGCCCAAGATAAAACCAAGAATCATCTTTGCCACTTTCCCCTCTTTCTCACCTTCAACACCAATCTAATCACAACTCGTGAATACTTTCTCTCCTAACTTCTTGTGGAACGTACCCTGCTCTGAGCTACCAACAACTCTAATGTGAACCATTTCACCAACTTCATTACTTTAGTCTTGTTCCCCTTCAATTTATTCTCCATATTGCTATCAGGTTGAGCTTTCAAAAACACCTATCTAATGATGTCAGTTTTAGCTTAAAATCATCTGATAGCTTCTTAGTGCCATTAGGATAAAACCTAAATTGTTGAAGGACATTTACATAGGCCTAAAGGATCTGATCAATTCCTGCTTACATTTCCAGCCTCACTTCTCCCATCTCCTGCCATGCCGAACTCCTTTCAGCACAAAAATGCCAAGCTCTCTCTTCCCTCTAAGCCTTCACATTAGCAGTTATCCCTCTGGTTAGGACCTCCACTACCTCTGCCCCACTTTCCTTATTCTCACCTCTCCTTCAGTCCGAACAACTGGTACCTCCTCAGGGATACCCTTCCTGACTTCTGAACTAGCCCATATTCCTCTGCTTTATGAACCGACAGCATTCTGAGGGGATGTCAGAATTCAAGCCTGACACACAGTCACACTCAATATATATCTGCTGAATGAAAAGACATCCAAAAATACCAAGTGAGGCCAGGTGCAGTGGCTTATGCCTGTAATCCCAGCACTTTGGGAGGCCGAGGCAGGTAGATCACTTGAGGCCAGGAGTTCGAGACCAGCCTGGCCAACATGGCAAAACCCTGTCTCTACTAAAAATACACAAAAACTAGCCGGGCATGGTGGTGTGCGCCTGTAGTCCCAGCTACTTGGGAGATTGAGGCACAAGAATTGCTTGAACCTAGGAGGCGGAGGTTGGGAGGTTGCAGTGAGCCAAGATTGTGTCACTGCACTCCAGTCAACCTGAGCAAAAGAACGAGACTCTGTCTCCAAACAAACAAACAAACAAAACAAAACAAAACAAAAAAAAACAAGTGATGCTGGATTGCCACTCCATAGATTAAAGGGAATCTTCCCCCAGACCCTAGTAACTCTATGCAGAAATCCACAACACCCACAGGTTCTGAACACTGCTTTATGTTGTCTCATGGAAGAGAAGCAGCTTTCAGAGTGTGACTGCAACATATGGCACCAAGTGAAACACATGACAGGGGCTTACTTTAATAAGCGAATTGCATGGCTGAAGCCATCACCTTCCACTTGCACTCCTTGATGTGGAATCTCCAGATTGGACAACTAGAAAGAGAAAAGCAGAATTATATCAGACCACCAATTTTACAAAAACAACTACCATTTCTAAGTACTACAGTCTCTATTCTTGTGACACGTTATAGGGCCATTCTTTCCCCAAGTTACAACGTATTAGGCATGAGTATTATCCCCATCATTAGATTTCCTGGGAAACTATACGAAGTCCAGTGGAACTCAAAGCTGTCCCAGAGCATCTAGTTTAAGAAACACCTCCACAAGTGGCAAATATTCAAAATTCAGGAGATTAGTCTAATTTTTGCAGTGAGCCAAAAGTAATCTAGAATCAATTTTAGTAATTCAAGAGGCCACTACAAAATAAGAATGGTTTTCTCGTGTAATTCTATACTGTTTGTTCAAAACAATGTTTGAGTCACTGTCGTAGCTTATTTCTAAACAATATTTTTTAGTTTACAACTCTTCTGAAATATATTTTTAAGAATTAAACTACTTCCTATGTGAAACCCAAGAAAAGATTTCCAATTTGTGCATTTACCCAATGACATCTCTTTCCCAATTAAAGGATTCAGAAAGCAAATTAAAAAGATAAATGCAGAGATAGTGCCTGAAACCCTATCCATGGGACTGCAAGTAATTACAGTATGCCAGAAAGTCATCTGATCTAAAGAAATGCTTGCCTTTGGCAGATATTCCCAGGTCTTGCATGACAGACTATTTATATCTACCATGTTCTGGAAAGGATTTAAGGAAGTTCCAAGTATTTAAGTGAGCCCCGCTCTTTGGGCCTGGGAAAGGGAAAGGTTTAGAAAAATAGCTGCTACCAGATAGGAAGTAGGGGTTCAGATTCAAAAGGAAATGAAGTGTGGGCCAGCTCAAAAATGCTGCTGCTATTCTACCAATCAGATATATAAACATCCGGCCGGGTGCAGTGGTTCACACCTGTAATCCCAGCACTTTGTGAGGCCGAGGCGGTCGGATCACCTGAGGTCAGGAGTTCAAGACGAGCCTAGCCAACATGGTGAAACCCCATCTCTACTAATACAAAAATTAGCCAGGTGTGGTGGCACATGCCTGTAATCCCAGCTACTTGGGAGGCTGAGGCAGGAGAATTGCTTGAATCGGGGAGACTGAGGTTGCAGTGAGTCGAGATCGCGCCATTGCACTCCAGCCTGAGTGACAAGAGTGAAACTCCATTTAAAAAAAAAAAAAAGATATATAAACATCTCTTATAAGATTAGATTTAGTTTTAGTTAGTCACATCTCAGCCTAAATTACTTTAAGTAGAAAATGTGCTTGCTTTTATGTTTAACATAGCTAGAATGTTCACTGAGAATAAAAAGTAGGTAAGTTTTTAAGAGTTTGAGTTCAATAGAGCACTACAGAATGTTCATCTGTGTCCCATATGTGCAGCAAGTATAAGAATACAGAGAAGGTGGAAAGAGAGGACGTATGTCTACAGTCATTAACCTACGTAGGCCTACAAAGACGCACATTTTTGCAAATTCTGGCCTGTGGGTAGGGAAGAGAGGATATAAATGCACTGCTTTGCCCCAGCACCATATATCCATCTTCCCTTCCCACTGCAAAGGTAGTTAACTGAATGACATTCATATAATCAATCCAAATAACACAATAAAAGAGTCCAAGAATACAGTCAATTACATAGGAAACATGGACACACTACAGTTTAGGAGCTAAGGCCAGTATCCAGATAAGAGGACATTCATCAAGCTCACAGTTCTAGGAGCTGGGTCATCAAGGACAAGAGTATTTATTTTAGGTGCCTGTTTCTAGGCTTGGGTTTCTCTCTGGGCTCTTTACAATTTCACACCTTATCCTCTGCCTGCAGATCCCAAAGTCCTGTAAAGCAGGGGTTGGCAAACAACAGCTCATGAGCCAAATCCAGCCCACTGCCTGGATTTTCTGTTTGTTTGTTTGTTTTGAGAAGGAGTCTCGCTCTGTCGGCCAGGCTAGAGTGCAGTGGCATGATCTCGGCTCACTGCAACCTCCGCCTCCCAGGTTCAAGCGATTCTCCTGCCTCAGCCTCCCGAGTAGCTGGGATTACAGGCCCCCGCTACCATGCCCAACTAAGTTTTGTATTTTTAGTAGAGACGGGGTTTCACCATGTTGGCCAGGTTGGTCTCAAATTCCTGACCTCAGGTGATCTGCCCACCTCGGCCTCCCAAAGTGCTGGGACTACAGGCATGAGCCAAAGCGCCTGGCCCACTGCCTGCTTTCGTAAATGAAGTTTTACCATAACACAGCCATGCTCATTTGTTTAAATATCAGCTCTGGCTGGTTCACACTACAACAGCAGATTTGAGTAGCTATAACAGAGACCACTTGACCCACAAAGTCTAAAATATTTATATTTGGCTCTTTAAAGAAAAAGTTTCCCAATCCCTGTTCTAAAGCATGAAAGCTATTTTCAACAAATCTTCCCAAGGCCATCATCATCAGCCCAGCTGAAAAAGTCCATTTCCACATTTCCAGGTCTCTCCTTCATTCACAATAACTTACAGAGGAGGGGATTCTTACAAAACATAAAACTTTAAACTACAGGGAAATAACTGGGGTTTTAGTGTATCACTTTTGAGCGGCTACCCATCCTTGGCCAAACTCCTTTTTGGAAATACAAAAAATGCAGGTCTGTTACCTCCCTTTCATGTTTGAGGATTATATTGGATATCACAACTGCATATTCTTTAAAGGCACTAATTCTGCATAAATCTATTGCTTCTCCCATGTGAGAAAAGTAAAAATTTAGTTTAATATTCTTTCTGATCTGCTTCTTAGAAAGGATCCCAGTTTTACTAGGGCTTAAGCAATATACATGGCTTTACCAACTCAAAAATAAGCCACCCAGCTGTCAACTAACCGTCTCTAATAGCCTTAAACAATGCTCCTACTAAGAGGTATAAAAGTAAAATGTTAATTCCTAAAAACTGTCCACTTGTTTTTCTTTCTTTAACTTTTTAAATAGAGATAAGGTCTTGCTATGTTGCCCAGGCTGGTCTTGAACTCCTGAGCTCAAGCAATCCTTCCACCTTGGCCTCTCAAAGTGCTGGGATTATAGGCATCAGCCACTGCACTCAACCTGTCCACTTTTTCTTTTATCCTTTTTTTTTTTTTGAGACAGAGTCTTGCTCTGTTGCCCAGGCTGGAATACAGTGGTGCAATCTTGGCTCACTGCAACCTATACCTCCCGGGTTCAAGCAGTTCTCCTGCTTCAGCCTCCCAAGTAGCTGGGATTACAGGCATGTGCCACCATGCCCCAATTATTTTTGTATTTTTAGTAGAGACAGGGTTTTACCATGTTGGCCAGTCTGGACTCAAACTCCTGACCTCAAGTGATCCACCCGCCTCGGCCTCCCAAAGTGCTCGGTGTGAGCCACCGTGCCCAGCCCTGTCCACTTTTTTTAACTGGGAAAAATTTACATTCAATTTCCATAAAGAGCAGAAGACCCAGAATCTGGAATCAGAGAGATGAAATAATTCAAGCCATGTTTTACATGTATACCATAAGATGCTATGATTGTAACCCTACCACTGTGAACAGGATCACAAACATTCTGCTTTTCCTAGTGGAATCTATATATACCCTGAGCAACACATTTTAAAAACTACTCTTTCATTTGGGGTATTCAGAACTGTTCCAAAAAAATTACCTCCAACCGAAGTCCTACAAATGGCATATTTGTATCACACATAGCGACAAAGTGAGCTAAAACTTTATTGAAGGCACACATTTCTCCTGATCGTTTTGTTTTCTTGGATTCTACTGGACATGGATCATCAGACAACTAGAATTTAAGTAAAGAACACAAACAGGTAAAAAAAAAAAAAAAGTACATGTGATACAATTCATTAAGATAGTTAAAATACTGGAAGAAAGCTCAGGGTTAACCAAAACAAATGTTATTGTATTTACCGAGTAAATACTGACCAAAACACTGGTAATTTATTAGTAAATATTTTGTGTTTAACAAGTTATCTCATGGAAAATGGTGGACAATTATTTAATTAAAACAGAAGCATTTTCAAGAAAATGTAGACAATTGTTACTTAAGCCTTATTGCTGCCTCGTCTCTTAAAAACCGTATCTTAGTTCTTTCTCATATTAAAAATGAGTAAAGAACACAACCAAGTTAACACACACAAATTCTGTGCTCATTTTCATATGGAATCATACCTTGCGCTTGGCATTGGTTCTGGTCTGTTTCCCGGTTTTTGTACGAAAAACCAAGTCCTGGATGTTTTCCTTGAACTGCTGTAGCAGCAATGCCATTGCAGGACTGTCTTCACGATCTGCAGCATTCACAGACATAAAGTAGTACTTGTACGACAGTTGTGTGGGTTTATTGGGAACCTCCAACATCTCCACAACCTAAAAATCCCAAAAAGAAATAAGACTCAGAGAAATAAGAAGTGTCAGATATTTTCCTCTGTACATCATCAAGTAAGGCTCAGAATTATAAATCTAATGTAGATGTCTTTAAAAAAAAAAGATAAAAAGAGGTTAAATCAATCATATCAAAAAAGAGCATTCCTAGTAAATACATAATTTGTTTTCCAAAAAGTAGATGAGACAAAAGAAGAATGATAAAAGCAAAAGCAACCATAAAGTATAACAAATGGGGCATTTAAACTATTATGTGTTAGGTGTTCTTGATATTCATACCTCAGCTTTTAAATTGAAAATAAAAAATTATGCCTAAATCCAATAGGTCTGTGATATGGTTTGACTTTGTGTCCCCACCCAAATCTCATCTTGTAGCTCCCATAATTCCCATGTGTTGTGGGAGGGACTCGGTGGGAGATGACTGAATCATGGGGCGGGTCTTTCCTGTGATGTTCTCATGATAGTGAATGGGTCTCACGAAATTTGATGGTTTTAAAAATGGGAGTTTCTTTGCACAAGCTCTCTCTTTACCTGCCACCATCCACGTAAGCTGTGACTTGCTCCTCCTTGCCTTCCGCTGTGATTGTGAGGCCTTCCCAGTCACATGGAACTGTGGGTCCAATTAAACCTCTTTCTTTTGTAAATTGTCCAGTCTCAGGCATTTCTTTATCAGCAGCGCGAAAACAGACTAATACAGTCTGCTAGATTTTCTAGAATGGTATCTATTTTAAATTGCTCTGCTGCCTCCCTTAACCACTCAAACATCCTAAAAATTCCATTATTAAGGCAGAGAAAAATGACAACCAACCCTCATACTTGGAAATATGTAAAAACAAACCCTAATTTTTCAACTGAAAAATACGGTCACTGTGAGGGTAACAATACTGACAGTTAACACTGATACAAAGCTTAATATGTGCCAAGTATTGTCCCAATACTTCACAGATGCTAACGTATTTAATCTTCCTAATAACCCTGTGAAGTAGGTTTTTTCGTTTATTTGTTTTGAGACAGAGTCTCACTCTGTCAACCAGGCTGGAGTGCAGTGGCACAATGTCAGCTCACTGCAACCTCCGCCTCCCAGGTTCAAGCGATTCTTACGCCTCAGCCTCCCAAGTAGCTGGGATTACAGGCGTGTGCCACTACACTAGGCCAATTTTTTGTATTTTTATTAGAGGAGGGGTTTTGCCATGTTGCCCAAGCTGGTCTCGAACTGCTGACCTCGGGTGATCCGCCCGCCTAGGCCTCCCAGAGTACTAGGATTACAGGCATGAGCCACCGCAACCAGCCTATCTTTATTTTTGCGATGAGGAAACTAAGGCACAAAAAAAGCAAGTTACTTGCCCAAGGTCACACATGTAGTAAGTGACGGACTCATGCTTTGATTCCAGAAGTTTGGCTCCAGAGGCCTTGCTCTTCCTACTATACCTGCTTACTGTTTCCAAGGTGTAGCTAAAATTTAAGAAAAGTCCCTAAATACTTTAGTGACAAAAGTAAGTGCCATTAGGAAAGGCTCCTGACCAACACACATTCTTTCCCATCTCTCTTCCTGCTTCCTTTCTCCCTTGCTACCCCTCCTCCCCACACATACTCTTCAGGAAAGCATCACACTGATGAGGTACCTCAGGAAATGTTAAAATTAAAAGTCAAATGGCCATTTCACCAAAGAAGATAGGATGAGCACATGAAAATATGCTCAACATCTTCAGCCATTAGGGCAGTGTAAATTAGGCCTACAATAAGACACCACTACATACCTATCAGAATGGTTAATATTTTTTAAAAATTCTAATGACTAACTGTTGGTAAGAATGAGGAGCAACTAGAACTCTCATACATTGCTGGCTGGAATGCAAAATAGTACATCACTTTGGAAAACAGCTTGCAGTTTTCTACAAAGTTAAACACACATTTACCGTATGACCCAATAATCCCACTCCTAGTTACTTATCCAAGATGAAATAAAAAATGACAACTTATGCACACACAAAAATCTATATGCAAATGTTTAACAGCTTTAGTCACAATTGCCCCAAACTGGAAACAACCCCAATGTCCTTCAATGAGTGACTCATTAAACACAAACTGTGGTACTCCCACACCATGGAATGCTACTCTGCAACAAAAGGAAGAAACTATTATATACACAACAACACAGATGAATGTCAAAGGCATTATGCTGAGTCAAAGAAACTGGACAGAAAAGGCAAACCTATAGAGACAGAAAACAGGCCAGTGATTACTAGTTGGAGGGGACTGATCATAAGGGGTATTGTGAGGGAATTTTGGGGTATAATGGATCTGTTCTGTGTCCTCAGATGGAGGCTACACAACTGTATGCATTTATCAGAACCCAGGCTAAAAAGTCTGTATTTTTACTTTATGTAAATTATATCTTAATAAAGCTAACCAAAAAAGAAAGGTAAAATGGCAGAAACACATTTAAAGGGAGATCAATTGCAGCAAGACTTTCCTCTGTTCTTCTTAATGTCCATGGTAGTAGTTCTTTCCACTTCCATGAACATATCTCCCCTAAGTGATAAATCTAGAGGACGAGGAGTAATCTACATTCAGTTTTGGTCTAAACCATGTGAAACAAATTATTGCTTTATAATAGATCACTGGTCACTGACATTAAAGCCTGGTTGTTTGTTGATGCTAAATGTCAGAAAATAATAAATTATAACCATTTTTATTTTATTTTGTGCATGGCTGATTATAAGAGATCTTTGTATGTTCATGGGTTTCGCTATGATGCATGTATTCTGTATTATCATTTCACATGTAGACCAAGCAAGCTCACTGAGAACTGAAACAATAGTCTTTTGTTGTGGGCCAAATCTAGTTCTACAGCTGCTGTTTTAAAATTCAGAAAAAAGTAAAATTCAGATCAATGACAGACTCATTAGTCTACATAAGTATCCCGAGCTTAAGATACGTTAGCCTACACATGGTGTCCTTTTAAAATAATATCTTTTAAAAGTACAGGTCAAAACCTTAAAAAGTTCACTCCTATTACTTTCAACCAACAATCTTGAATTAAAATTTTTATTTTTATTTTATTTTTGTAAGAGACGAGGTCTCACTATATTGCTTAAGCTGATCTCAAACGTCTGGGCTCAAGTGATCCTCCTGCCTCAGCCTCCCAAAGTGTTAGTTTTACAGGTGTGAGCCACCACACCTGGCCTGAATTAATATTTGTAAAACATAGATTCTTAGCCAACACATCTACTTGGTATACTTGGTATATATACAGAAATTTCTTTTTTTTTTTTTTTTTTTCTGAGACGGAGTCACCCAGGTTGGAGTGCAATGGCGCCATCTCGGCTCACTGCAAGTTCCACCTCCTGGGTTCACGCCATTCTCCTGCCTCAGCCTCCCAAGTAGCTGGGACTACAGGCACCTGCCACCATGCCTGGCTAATTTTTTGTTTTTGTATTTTCAGTAGAGATGGGGTTTCATCGTGTTAGCCAGGATGGTCTCCATCTCCTGACCTCGTGATCTGCCTGCCTCGGCCTCCCAAGTGCTGGGATTACAGGTGTGAGCCACCACGCCCGGCCAGAAATTTCAACAAGCAGGAAAATATATTCAGAATGAGCTCATATTTCAAATTATTGCAAATTTAAACTAATTCAAAAATAAAGAAACTAGAAAACATACAGAAACAGTGAAAAAGGAATAAGAGAAGACCTCACTGTGCACTAAAAGGAACACATACTCAATAAAAAGAAAGATGCCTTCAATCAATGAAGGATGAAAAAATAAAGCCAATTCAGCCAGTCCATATTTGAAAGGTTTCAGTATACAAGTTAATATTCAAGTCAAACAACTTTATTTGACATCAAAACATCACCAGACCTTTACAGGAATTGCTCTCAAATTTTTTATTCTTACAGAGATGTCTCATTGCAATCAAAGACTAGGCCTCATGATAGGACAGACCCTAGAGTGAGGGATAGGGTTATACCTTATGTTCCCCAACTGAGACATGACATTCCTCTCTCCCCCATTTCTAACCCCCTGGGTTGAGAATCACTATATGAAAGTCAAATATTCAATAAAATTCATTGGCAAGTTAAATAATAAGTCATTTAAGATACTAACAGAATTACTAAACTTGATCACCCCAAATCACTCCTTCGCATACTTACAATGTAGTATTGTGGAAGGCGGGTAAGTTTAATGAACAGTTTATTCTTAGAAAGGTTTCCAATAGGATGAGTTGAGTAATTGGAAAGCTGCAATGTTTCACTGCTTATCGTAGGCAGATGTTTTATAGACTGCTTGCAACGCTGCTGTCCAAGCCAAAACCTGAATTTAAAAGTGATAATCCACATCAAATCTCAGACTTTTCCGATTATCTGTGTGCTATCGATTTACGAATGATTAAAGACCATTAAAAAAAACAATTAATTGAAATTTAACTGAACTAATAAAAGGACACATGGCCATAATGACAAATCATTTCTTCATAGTTTTGCATTAGACCGTCAATTCTAGTTTTAGTTTAAGAAGTTTAAACCACAATGTGAATGATCTTAGTTATAAGGTAGAATTAACTATAAGGATGAGATACTATATTAGTTTATTATAAGGAGTGACAGATTTCCTATAGTTTAAAGACAGCATCAACTAATCTCAATATTCTTTATATAGCCCCAGTTTTTAAATTGTGTATGTGTGAAGTGTGTAGTATACCTAGCAGGTCCCAGTAGTATTAACTACCTTTGCTCCCACAAAGGTAAGCTGCCAGATTTCACTGATGTTTTTAATATAGTACTCCCCTTATTCCTTGTATGTGATTATCTATCCTTGAAACTAGGATACCATATAATATGTAAAAAAGGGATAAAATGGCTGGTTCACAAACTCCACTGATGCATAATGAAACTACAGAAAACAAGAATTTTCACAGCAGCATAACAATGCCACAACATCCCAGCTCATATCAGCAGCCTTGCCTTGATGAATAGGGCAAAGACCAGTTTGGGTGCTGATACATTTGTGTGGCAAGTTGCATGTGGTACAAACTGTATACCAGTCATGTGCAGTAAAACCACGTTATAATATATGACATTTTAAGGGTAGTTTATCAACTGTTCTGGAAACCGTTTTGTTTTTTTCATTGAAAGAAAAATTTAACTACAACTTTACGATCAAATGCAAGAATTGGTTACTGATGAAGGAATGAAGATAAATTTTGAAAATATACCATCACTTGCTTCATTTTGAATAAAAATTAAAAATTAATATCCTGAACTTGCTAAAATTTCTTTCAAATCTCTACTTTGATTCCCATCAACATAGCTTTGTGAGAATGATATCTCTACTATGTATGTTATTAAAAGGAAAACATGAGAAACATCTCTCATGATTAGCATGATCATCAATCTAACACAGACAAGTTATTACAAACAAGAAACAAGCTCATGTGTCACATTAAAAATTCTAACTACTGATATACCAGGTGGTCTTTTCAAAGTCAATCTGAAATTGCTATCTCACTCTTCACTATTTGTTATGATTCTGTGGGACAAAAAACTTGAGTCTAAGTGACTTTCTATATTAATTGCGTGTATGTACACTTTCAATGAAAAATGTACACAGTTTCCATAATTTTCTTTTTTCCTATGTTTGTTCTGATTATATTTAGTGAAGTGTAACTTTATCTGTTGATTCTAATAAAAAAACACTGGGGCTTATATCTTGTACATGTTCTTTCATTTCTTTTTTCCTAGAATGCATTTTTATTGCACATTATTTAAAAAAGTAATCACATGAACAAACAGATGCTCAACATCATTATTAGGGAAATACAAATCAAAATTACAATGAGATACTTCTTCATACTCATTAGGATGTCTATATTCAAAGACAGTAACAATTGTTGGCAAGGATGTAGAGAAATGGAAATTCTCGCAACATTACTGATGGGGTTGTAAAATGGCACAGTCATTCTGGAAAACAGTTTGGCATTTTCTTTTAAAAGCTAAACAAATTACTGTACGCCCTAGCAGTTCCACTCCTTGGTGCCACTCCAAGAGAAAAGAAAACATAAGTCCATATATAGACTTACATGAATGTTCATGGCATCATTATGCATAATAACCAAAAAGTGGAAACAATCCAAATGTTCATCAATTGATGAATGGATAAACCAAACGTGGTATATCCATACAGTGAAATATTATTCAGTCATAAAAAGGAATGAAGTACTGATATATGCTACAATATGGATGAACCTTGAAAACATTATGCTAAGTGAAAGAAGCCAGTCACAAAAGACAGCATATTTTGATTCTACTTTATATGAAATGACCAGAAAAGGCAAATAGAAAGTGGATTCAGAGTTTTCTGAGGTTGGGAATGGTTAACTATAAATGGACATTTCTCTGGGGTGATGGAAATGTCCTACATGTTCTAAAAGTGGATTGTGGTGATGGTTGCAAAAGTCAGTAAATTTACAACAAATCATTGAATTGTACACTTAAAATGGGTGCATTTTTATGGTATGTAAATTATACCTCAATAAAGTTATTTCAAAAAATCAGCGTCCCATGATAGATTAGTGACAAACTGGTCATTCACCACAGATCATTTGAGAAACACTATTACAAATGACAATCAGGGGACTTTTCTTATAAATAAATTATGTAAGTTTACGTACAGGCACACATTTGGTGAGTTAAAGGCTTCTGGGACTTAGCTTTCTGGTTTTAGTTTATATTTTGGGCAGCTAGAACTGCCAGATAAACAACCTCAAGTTATGCAAGATGTGAATTATTAAGCATGTTAGGATATTTAAACCTTGCTTATTTAGCCAAAATGCACAATGATGCTAAAACACTAAAAGTTTTAGAAATCGCTACCCAGATTAATGACTGATTTTTTTTTTCACATACAGATAAACTAAATAGCTGCTCAAAAATAAAGGCTCACATAATATTATCTATCTACTGGCTTTAAAAATCATTCCCTGGGCTGGGCACAGTGGCTCATGCCTGTAATCCCAGCACTTTGGGAGGCCAAGGCAGGCACATCACACCTGAGGTCAGGAGTTTGAGACCAGCCTGGCCAACATGGTGAAACTCCGTCTCTACTAAAAATACAAAAAATTAGTTTGGCATGGTGGCACACACCTGTAATCCCAGTCATTTGGGAGGCTGAGGCAGGAGAATCCCTTGAACCCGGGAGGCAGAGGTTGCAGTAAGCTGAGATAACGCTACTGCACTCCAGCCTGGGCAACAGAGTGAGACTGTCTCAAAAAAAAAAAAAAAAAATCCCTGAAAACAAAAATTGGCTGGGCATGGTGGTATGCGCCTGTGGTCCCAGCTATTTAGGAGGCTGAGGTAGAAGAATCGCTTAAGCCTGGAAGGCAGAGGTTGCAGTGAGCTGAGATCACGCTATTGTACTCTACTCCAGCCTGGGTGGCAACAAAGCAAAACCCTGTCTCAAAAAAAAAAAAAAAAAAAAAAAAAATCATACCCTGTTAATGAAAACATTACTTGGTTATATTGAATTTTTCAAATATTGGCTAAAGGGAAGGGCAGAGGCTAAAAGATTATAAGAACAATAGATCCCACTTTATAGTCTTTTCTTTAGACAAGCCCCACCTGCCCCCCGTACTGCCTTCTCCATTTGCCAGTTTTGGTTTTAGTCTCTGAATTTTTTTTTATCCTTTGGAATTTTGTTTTATTAATTTTAAGAGTTTGTTAGAGTTGCTATAAGGGTACCTTTGTGTACCAGAGTGGTAATGAAACTCCACAGAATTATATCTAGCTCCATTTTCAATTTTATTTACTTTAACAGTGTGAAGCATTTAAAGGATTTTGAGCCAAATTGAATGACAGTGTTCGAGAAGCAGAAATGACTTTTGAAAGTGTCAGTTGGTAGTCAACCACGATGATTACCCTGGATAAGAACAAATAGGACTTTATTACAGAGAACACTTGATACAATAAAATTCATTGTTTAAGTGATTTGTAAAGTGCTTGTACAGAAGAAAATGTGGTAAGGGATGAAAGTTGAGTGTTATGCCGTTCACACCTATATTTGCTCTAGAGGAGAATTTGATATGAGAAACTGACATCTTGGAACTATTTCAAGATAATTTAGATTCTAAGGTACCAAAAGGCACTTAAGTTTCATGTCATAAACCTTAAGGACAGTGACTGACCAAAAGTAATGATGGAGAAGAAAACATCTTGTCAAAATAAGTTTCCATTTTTAGTCTTGAGCTATATAAATAAGCTTACTTAAGTTGCTGAATCCAGGGTATGATTCGTTTCATATCATCATTCACAGACTTCTCCATGTCATCCAGGGTGGCCTGGTCTACAGAATAAAGCACCTAATTAATTAACTGCTTACATGGAAAACAAAACCTTTATCTAAGTAGTGTAAAACAAATGAAAATTATTGTTTAAGGCAGAAAATTATGTTGTTTTTGAGTCAGAGAAAAATTAAACTAAATGTATCATGAGAAATAAGCCAACCTAGTTTGTTTTCCCTCTTTAACATTTAGGCAGCATTATAGATACGACAACTAATTAATAGCAAATGTACACTGGCAGCAAGAACAAGTAACAAATACATGAATCCATTTTTTGCCTATATTTTAATTCCCCAAACTCTTAGTCTACTTAATCAGTATTTTTAAATTATAAGTATTTAAAACTCACAGTATTACTAGACTTAGAACCTTAAAAATCATAAAATCAAAAACTCCACTGAAATGTTTACTTATGAAACACAAATGATCTCTGGCATATGCAAGAGCTGTTGGCTGAAGATCAGCTTGCAAATTAAGTCAGTTAGAATTTTTAATGACAGTAGAAAATGCTAGTAAATAATGAGCAAAAAAAGCAAGACACAAAATGATTTTGATTAATGGGGACAAAGTATAGAAAAAATTAGAAAAGCACTGCTATGGGGTCAACTATGTCCCCCCAAGATCCATATGTTGAACCCCTAATCCTCAGTGTGATGGTATTTGGAGAAGGGGTCTTTGGGAGGCAATTAGGTTTAAATGAGGTCATGAAGGTAGGGACTTCATGAAGGATCAGTAGTAGACTCATAAGAACGGAGGCCAGAGAAGTTGCTCTCTCAGCCATGTGAAGACACAGCAAGAAGGCAGCTGTCTACATACAAGCTAGAAAGAGAGCTCTCATCAGAAATCAACCACGCTGACACCTTGATCTTGAATTTCTGGCCTCCAGAACTATGATAAAATAAATTTCTGTTAAGTCACCTAGTCTATGATATTTTGTTATGGCAGCCTGAGCTGCTAAGACAAGCATACATCCCTAAAAGACTATTTTCTGTTGCTTTTCTAATTTTTGTGCATTTAAGTTTTTTATTTATGAGTATGTACTATGTTAATAATCAGGAAAACAGTTAAATATAAGTTTTTAATAACAAGTAACATTTGCCTTATTTGGAACCCACAGTTAAAGTAATTCATAAATGCGTCATTTAGCCATCATAAATGTGATGTCATTCAAAGTAATTAGTTCAGTTTTCCATGAGCAGCCCATAGAAAAAATCTATGGCTATAAAATATAACCAGAAAGTCCTTTATTTTCAACCTTTCTAGCTGAATATTAATTTCAAATAGCAGATGTCCTAATATATTCAAGAACACTGTCCAGTAGCAATACAAAAACACTAAATTCTTATTTCATCATTTCAGAACACCAACTCAGTAGCAGAACAAGTAAGAAATCAAACTTTAATTTCTACTGTGTTTAGCCCAGAAAAAAAAAAATCCTTTCCTCCAGGATTCTGTACCTCAAGTCATCTTAGATGTTTCTACTGTAATAAAAATGTTCTTCAGCCACAAATGACATTAGAATTCCTTGTTGTAATTTCCATGTCACCCAGTGGTAAAATAGAAACTGAGCTACTGGGACAGATAAGTTAACCTAAAAAAACAGCGGCCATCAACATTATTTTACATAAGCAAACATGAATATGCTTTATACTGGGAAGTTCAACATCTGCTACAAGAAAATCCAAAGTAGAGTTAAAAACGCCCTGAGGAACTGACATCAGCCAGAGTTATTGTTTCCATACCCACTTTCGACACTACATACACCATTCTTTCTTTTTCAATTTTTATTTATTTTATAATACTTTAAGTTCTAGGGTACATGTGCACAATGTGCAGGTTTGTTGCATATGTATACATGTACTATGGGTGTGCTGCACCCATTAACTCATCATTTACATTGGGTATTTCTCTTAATGCCATCCCTCCCCTCTCCCCAGACCCCAAAACAGGCCCCAGTGTGTGATGTTCCCCACCCTGTGTCCAAGTGTTCTCATTGTTCAATTCCCACCTGTGAGGGAGAACATACGGTGTTTGGTTTTCTGTCCTTGTGATAGTTTGCTCAGAATGATGGTTTCTAGCTTTATTCATGTCCCTACAAAGGACATGAACTCATCCTTTTTTACGGCTGCACAGTATTCCATGGTGTATGTGTGCCACATTTTCTTTTTTTTTTATTATTATTATTATTATTATACTTTAAGTTCTAGGGTACATGTGCATAACGTGCAGGTTTGTTACATATGTATACTTGTGCCATATTGGTGTGCTGCACCCATCAACTCGTCATTTACATCAGGTATAACTCCCAATGCAATCCCTCCCCCCTCCCCCCTCCCCATGATGAGATCACTTGGACTCGGGAAGGGGAACATCATACACCATTCTTTCTAATACCTAATGACAGAAAATGTTTATTTTTTTGTTGTTAAAAATAATTTTTCTTACATTGAATGATTATATCATTTAGTAACTTACCAAGTCCATAAAGCATCAATTGAAACATTCCAGAATGCAAATCTACAAAAATGTGCAGACACTCTGAATTACCACAGGGCTCCAAGATGGGAACAACAAGAGCTGGGAGTGCAGTCTCTATGGAAGCTGAACAATCAAGAATTAAAAATTACTTTTCCATCTGAATATTTTCCAGAAAAATTATTTCTCAATCAATGAGTACAAACAAACCAACTATAGAAGGATCCTAAATGTTAGAGGAAAAACATGATTTTGCAAAATTTGCAATCGTATTATCATGTCAGTTAGTAGTTCAAAAAGAAAAGAAAGTAATTTTCAAGGTGACTTGAAACAAACATGCCCATCTCAAATACTACAGCAAAAAAAATCCAAAATTTCTTAAAGAGGGTTGAAATAGTGAAAATTCAATTTCATCAGTGAGCTGAGTTCTAGTTTTACTTTCACTTGGTAATTACTAATAAGTTAATTAATTTTTAAGGATTTTCTCTCATATATAATGGAAAGAAAACTGGTTGTTTGTAAACAGAATAAATATCTTCTATGGCCGCATGATTTTCAATGCCATTCTTCATAAAAAAGAGGTATTCTGGCAATTAGAGCCCATGTGTTTAAAGAAACACTTGAAAACTAACAAACATTATTGATTACTCAGGAAGAAAAATTTTTTTCAAGTCATTTGTGTACTCCATTTCAAGTCCCAGATGAATTAAGAACATAGGCAACTGCTAAACACAAATCCCCAAAGCTGACAATATACCTGATCTAGAGTTTCATAGTATTTCCACCAGGCCCAATTAACTTTTCTCTTAATTCTGCAAGTGACATAATGAAATCCAGTAAACAAGCAAAACATTGAAAACACACTAAGTGCTGATCAGATTGAGGGGTTGTAAAAGGAATATGCTCTTCTTGTTACCAAGTTCCTCTGAAGCTACAGCATAGAAAAAGAAAGGCAGATACAGAGGGGAATGGCGATACAGGTGCAGGAAGGAGAGGTAACGTGGCAGGCGCAGAGGGGAGTGGCGATGCAGGCTTTTCACCAGGCGTGGCTTCTGCCTGCTACTTTGTCAAACAAGGACAATAACATCTTCCCCTCTATGCCACAGGTTGTTAGGATCAAGAAATGACAAGGCTGTAAAAGTGCTTTAAAAAGCAAAGTGTTCGACAAATGCATATTATCTATATTCCTTTTGAATCAAAGAAACAAACCAAAACCTCTTACTATAAATTTTCAATAATTCAAATGAGTGACATTACCATTGGTACTGTCTACACAAACAAATTATCAAACAAATTAATAAAGTAAAAGATTGCAGAAGATATATTTAATTAGAGAAAAATAAATTGCTTTAAAGCACAGGGTGAGCATCCTAAACTCCAAAATTTGAAATGCTCCAAAATCCAAAACTTTTTGAGTGCTGACATGATGCTCAAAGGAAATGCTTAATGAAGCATTTTGGATTTCGGATTTTCAGATTTGGGATGCTCAACCTGTAAGTATAAATACAAATATTCCAAACCTGAAAAAAACATCCGAGATCTGAAATACTTCTGGTCTCAAGCATTTCAGATAAGGGATACTCAACCTGTACATCTAATACATATTTGTATACAAAATGTTTAACATGCAAATCCAGCAGAACTCTGACCTGAAAAAAACAGAAAAGGGCAAAAACAAAAATTTCTTTTACCATATAATTCAGACCAATGTGACAAATTAGTTCAAATCAGTGATGTTTTGCTGAACTTACTATGTTAACATAATAAAAAGTTATTACAAATATGAAACAGAGTTACTGATTTTTGAAACATTTCCATACTGTTACAATTCCTGACAGGGTAGGAGTGGATTCTCTAAAGCAAAACCATTTCTAAAGTGTGGCAACGGAGCAAAACCAGTTCTGGGAATTGGGGTAACAATTATAATTTCAATCTAATTACCACAATTGAGTATTCTTAGAAAAATAGGGCATCAAAGAATACAGAGAACACAGTTCAAAAGACAAGAAATACTTAAGACATAAATTGACGTACATATTTTTTAACCACCAATGCCCACAGTTTTCTTTACAGAAAATAAAATACATAATGCCCTAAAGCATATAAAGGCAACAGGTTTCAGGTATACAAAAATGGGGAAACTTGCAAAGAAAATAAAGAAGAGGGAATTAAAAGCAGTGTAAGATGACAGGACTTGCTGCTATTTCGTCCCGCAAGAACACATACGTATCTCCTTTTATTTCTATCATTTATTGAGAACAAGATGAGGAATGGATGAACAGACAGTAATATGAAGTGTGAAGAGTGAAGAGCAGCAACTAAGCTCAATTAGTAATGGCTGTGTGTGGTTCATAGCTTCCAAACTGATCAGGATGCCCTGATTACAAGCGCTGAAGGGTAGAGTACAACACAAGGGAGCAGCACCCTGGCTTTCAAGAGTTAGGCAATGCTGCCAACTGGGCCATATCTCAAGTTACTTTTAGTGCCTTGCACTGCCTTTTTGGAACTTATCTCCAAAGTCCTGCCTCCTCTCCCCTAAACCATTTCTACCCCCACGAAACCACATACCTGAGCTGCTCAAAATCTGAAGTCTATGCCTTCCCCTAGCCTTCCCTTGAAATGCTCCATTCTCTGAGCTACTCATTTCCTTGGGTTATTCCAGTTAGGTGTTAAAAGAAAAGCCAGCTGATTTAAGGGTGACTGCACTAAGGGATTCTAAGAATAGACTATGTAGTCCCTGGTTCCAGTAGGGATCTTAATAAAGCATGCTCACCCATCAAAAAAGGATCAAGTAAGACTACATGGAGAGTATAAATGCATGCATGTGAATTTTAAAAACAAGTTAAAGCACACGCTCTAAAATGGTGGGTCGGCAGACCCTTTCCTCTAGCAGTCCTCATTTCTAGAACTGTCCTGATTAAAGCAGAACTGAGGAGATCAACCCCGCATGCAAGCTTCCCCCTTCCTTCCAAATTATAGTCCCTAAGGCACCCTTCTCTAACACCTAGGACTCTACAAAACACCTAGGGCTTGAAAACCACTGGTGTAGCACATTCCTACTAGAGTTTAAGATCTAGGAAGAGCCTGGACTATTATAATATCCTCAAATTTCAGATGAGGAGAATGGCCCAAATAGTATAAATGACTTGTTTAAGAGCAGACAGCTGAACTCAGATCTCTAACATTTCTACAAAAAGGAATTTTACACCTGAGTTCTGAAGACTTCTCTTTAGAAATCTTCAGAACCTAGGTGAACAGTACACAAAACCATTCCTATGTAAACATATGCTTTGAGTTTATTTTTCAAAGTAATTTATCCCTTGGCAGTCATAGTTTTTTGTTTCTATTTTTTAACTTACAAGTTTTTGCTCCGTTTTTTTACTAAGCCTTGTTTACAGATGATACTAAAGTAAACCAAAGCCTATCAAAAGATTACACACCCCCTATTTTCTGGAATCTCAACAACTGAAGTTTTGAAAAATTAGAAAAATTAAGATTGCAAAATACTTAAACTCTTCCTTAAGAACAAAAGAGGTGGACATGGTGGTTCACACTTGTAATCCCAGCACTTTGGGAGGCCAATGTGGAAGGATTGCTTGAGCCCAGGAGCATAAGACCAGCCTGTTCAGCAGGCCATGGACTTAAAATAGATAGATAGATAGATAGATAGATAGATAGATAGATAGATAGACAGACAGACAGACAGACAGACAGATAAAGACCAGCCTGGGCAACACAGTGAGACCCCATTTCTTAAAAAAGAGAGAACAAAAGGGGAATTTCAACAAGGGTGACAAGACAATTAAATAGGAAAAAACAGTCTTCAACAAATGTTACTGAGATAACTGCATCCTCACATAAAAGAATGCAAACAATAACAAGTATTGGTGAGGATGTGGACAAAATGAAACTTTCCCACATTGCTGGTTAGATTGTAAAGTGGTGTTAAACACGTCAAAAGGTTAAACAGAGTTACCACAAGACCCGGCCATTACACTCCTAGGTGTACAGCCAAGAGAAATGAAAACTTGGGCATGAATGTTCATAGCAGCATTATCCACAATAGCCAAAAAAGAAAAACAACCCCAATGTTCAACAATGATGAATGGATAAACAAAAGACGGTATAGCCATACAATGGATTATTTGACAATAAAAGTGAATGAAGTATTGAAACATACTGTGAACCTCAAAAAAATTGTGTTAAAAACAGTATGTAAGAGACCACACATTATGATTCCATTTATATGAAATGTCCAAATAGGCAAATCTATAGAGGTAGAAAGTAGATTAATGATTGCCAGAAGGGAGACAGAGAAGGAGAGGGGTGACTGGGTTGTGACTGCTAATGGGTACACAGTTTCTTTCTGGGATGATTCAAATGTTCTAAAATCGGCCAGGCGCAGTGGCTCACGCCTGTAATCCCAGCACTTTGGGAGGCCGAGGCAGGCGGATCATGAGGTCAGGCGATCGAGACCATCCTGGCTAACATGGTGAAACCCCGTCTCTACTAAAAATACAAAAAATTAGCCGGGCACGGTGGCAGGTGCCTGTAGTCCCAGCTACTAGGGAGGCTGAGCCAGGAGAATGGCGTGAACCCGGGAGGCGGAGCCTGCAGTGAGCTGAGATCACGCCACTGCACTCCAGCCTGGGCGACAGGGCAAGACTCCATCTCCAAAAAAAAAAAAAAAAGTTCTAAAATCAAATTGCAGTGATAGTTGCACAACTCTTTCCGTAAAAACCACTGAATGAGGTAATTATATGTGAATTATATCTCAATAAAGCTATTAAGAAAAAAACACCAAAAGGGGGCAGTGGTTAGTAGCCTTTCTAACTCCAGTGAGAGTTTCAATTATACTTTCCAATCATAATTTTTAGGTCTGTATTTAACATCTTTGCTTGAGGGATTAAAGGGGAGGGCCTTCTAATGAAGCTTTTAATTAAATTAAGATAATGAAGTACTGATGAAGCTAATGTTAAACCCTGATAGGGCTAATGGACAGGCACCCCCAAGATACATCTAACCAATAGATTCACCAAATTTCTGGCAGATTCTTTATTTCTTTTATAAGGCCCATATTTGCATTTTTGTTAAGTTAGGCTGCCCCTCTCCTTAGTCTCTTTAAAAATATAAGCTAATGCTTTGGTTTATGCTTTTTCACCTCTATCTTTTCACTTTCTTTGAATGAGTATGTATTCTAAATGCACATTTCGTTTTCTAACTTTCTGTCTTTCCTTCAGGCAATTTTTTAAAAATCTATTTCTGTCAAAGTGGTTTTAATTCAGAGTTACTAGTACATACCTAAGAAGCAGCTTTTTTAAGTATAATGGGTTGAGCTGGGCTCTGTGATGACAAAAGGAAGTACCTTCGTTACTAGCACTGTTAAGACTTCCTACTTATAAGGCACTTCACTTACGTCATCTAACTTAATTAAAGACTGTGCACTGCAGGCACAAGGTAATTATGGCCAAAAACAATTGGGGCAGGGATAGTAAATATGCTCATTATGATGTTGTGAACCTATATTCCTAGAATGAAAGGGTTCACTTTCTAAATGACTGTCCCTCAAAGCTCTGAATATACTTACTAGGTAATTAAACTTGGAAGATTTTTCACTATGTCCATGTACCTACATTTCTTATTTGAACTCTGTTAATAATTTTTAAAACTTTTAAAAAAAGACAAGGGATGAATTCTGCTTCACTCAAAGGGGCATATTTTACAAGTATATTATAAATATTTGGAATGTTGTTTTATCACTAGAAAAAAGTTTTAAAATCATTCATATTAAATTGTTAGCTCATGTTTCATAAAGTTTTTCTTTTTTATTTAAAAAATTTTATAAATAGACACGGGGTCTCATTTTTTGCCCAGGCTTGTCTAGAACTCCTGGCCTCAAGTGATCCTTACATCTCGGCCTCCCAAAGTGCTGGTATTACAGGCATGAGCCACCATGCCCAGCCCCATTTCATAAAGTTTTAAGGAAATCCAATACACAAATGTTTCAAAAATGAGGTCAAGCTAAATAAGTAATAAGGGAAAAATTAGGACAAGTTTGGCAGATCACAAGTTAAATGCAGAAATACCAGCTTCCACAATAAAAGCAAAATATCAGGAAAAAGTCATATTAAGATTCCCATCAAATAAAACTGGATACTAGTTTAAACCAAAGAAAAACAAATGTCAGTTTAAAAGAACCTACAGTTTTCATTGGCATTGAAGCCTCTAAGAATGGCCTTCAGTTCTTGGAGCTTCTGATGAGCTCTTGCATGGACACTGTCAATCAGGAGTTTTTCTATTGATAAGTGGTCAATCTGCATAAATAAGAACAACAAATTCATACATGCAATTTAAACATTTTTACTTTAAAAGCCCGACAGTAGATTACTGTGCTTCAAAATATTTCCTTTTGGAATCACATTGATTAAGTGTTAACCACTAATAGAAAGCAAACTTAAAGTTAAAAATTAACTAACATGGTATTGAGTTAAAAATTAACTTACATGGTATTGATAGCTTAAAAACTATAGTTAACATTTTGGTAAGTATAGGCAAAGATATTACAAATTAGTTATGGTGCCCTAATGCCAGACCTTAAAATTAAAATGGTATCTGATCTAAATTATAAAATATGAAAGAATATCTTAAAAATTATATATTATAGTATCAGATGTTTTTAAAAAAACAACAAATGTAAGAAATGTAACATTTACTTAAAATAAGTTTCATAAAAGGTTTTAGGAAGAATTAGATATTTTTAAAAATTTATGCTAAGAGTTTAAGGATAAATGGCAAGTTACATTCATTTAAACCAATATTAAAATATATTGAGATCTTTTACCTTCATGGCTCTTTCTACTAATTTGGAATCAGAAGCTGGCAAAGGAGGATCATGAAAAATCTGTAAAGGCTTGGAGACATCATTCTCATCAATTTTAATTGTAACTTTGTGAACAGATGCTGTTCCAGTTTTTCTCCCAAGAACCTGTTGACTAAAGAAAAAAAAATGAAGAATTTTTTTCAACACCGTCTGTTAACTTCTAGAATAAAATAGAGACAATCCATTGTGCAGTTTAGCCAGAGCCTGGAATATGGCAGGCCCTCAGTGTTTGTGGAGGGAATAATAATGGGAAGATAGCTATTCTGTAATCCAATACAATATTTGATTTATTGCATTAAGATATATAATTTAAAAATAAAACATATACACACACGAAAAAGAACCCCAAAACAAAAACTACCTGTCTTCAAAGTGGCATCTACTCACCTCTGACTCCTTTACAGAAAATGATGGTCATTTGGGATAATAAGATGCGGGGGTGAGGAGAAAAATAGGAATCAAATAAAGTTCAAACAGGGAATTGAGAGTTGTAAACAGTCCAATACCGATTTTCTCCCAAAGAAAAGTTTTTAACAGGCACAATTCAAAGTGGAAAACTGTGGTAAGCATGTATGTTTTTAAAAATGATATCCAACAATCTAACCTAATGGTCTTTTAGCAATTTGGTATAAGTCCAGAGTAAACTAACCTCTCAAACTTTTTAAGAATAGTAAGTCTTAGTACAAATAGGTAAATGTCTATGTATTTAAAACATGTTCTATGACAGGTGTCAACTATGGATGTCCTAGGTGGTCTACATAATACCATGGGACCTTACTAAACAAAAGCATCTTACTAGAGGTGCATAGCTATTGGTATACAGTCATTCCTTGGTATACTTGGAAGACTGGCTCCAGGATTCCTGTCCCAACACCAAAATCCATGCAAACTCATGTCTTGCAATCAGTTCTGCAGTCAGCCAGCAGAACCCACGTATAGGGAAGGTTGGCCTTATACGCACGTTTCGCATCTTGCAAATTGATCTGCATATAAGTGGACCCACACAATTCAAGCTTGTGTTATCCAAGGGTCAACAGTATATTAAATCAGATGTATGAGAGAAAAACAGAAATAAAAGAGTATTTACAGTCATAGCACGAACCCACCAGAACTGATTTTACTTACTTCCAAACTGAGAGGGAGAGGCACTTTCCAGCATGATACCTTTCCACCTGTACAAGGTCTCCCCACCGTTCTCGGATTAACATTAGAGTTTGGGAATGTAACACTTCTAACTGAAGTGATAAACAGAAAGAATCTGATAGATGTTGTTAAGTAAAATTAATATGTTACACCAACAGTCAATCAAATACAGGCAAACTTCATTTAAGAAAGGCTCTCTTATTGAAAAACTGGAGAAAAATTTCTGAAGAAAATTTCTGAAATGATTATTTCTCCAATGGCTCATCCTAAAAAGTGTTATAATTTATAGCATAATTTCAGAAAAAGGTTTTATATTTTTTAAACCAATATAAAACCATAAAGTGTGGGTTGTGTCTTAATTTATCATAGTTTAGAGAACACGGATTGACCAAAGAGTACTATTTTTTTCACCAAACAGTACTTTTTTATTATTATTATTTTCTGCTTGTGGTGACGGAGTCTTGCTCTGTCATCCAGGCTGAAGTGCGGTGGCACAATCTCAGCTCACTGCAACCTCTGCTTCCTGGGTTCAAGCGACTCTCCCGTCTCAGGCTCCCTAGTAGCTGGGATTACAGGTGCTCACCACCACAACAGGCTTTTTTTTTTTTTTTAAGTAGAGACGGGGTTTCACCATGGTGGCCAGGCAGGTCTTGAACTCCTGACCTCAAGTGATACACCCGCCTCAGCCTCCCGAAGTGCTGGGATTACAGGCGTGAGCCACCATGCCCAACCTCAAACAACACTATTTTTAACTAATCACTTTTTGCTTTTACCTGCAAAGTCAACAGTAAAATTTTAAATTTGGTTTATTATAAACATATCACTATTCTTCACAGTGGCCAGTTCTCCAGCTCTATTTGCACCCTAAAAAGGGTGGGGGAGATGGGGGCAAGGAATGTAGACTGCTACAGTACAAGACTAAGGACAAATGAAAAATGTGGGAGAGGTACCACAAAACCCTTACAAATACATGTCTCAAATATCAGAAGGATACGTAGGCAGTTGTACATATCCTGAAGAGGTTTCTCATCAGCAAAGAGCCTAGACTGCACCAGCTGATGGATGAAGCTGATTTGCATGCTATGAACCAAAGCTCGCCCATCTTCCATTGGCAGAAGAAAAGAAGGTAGTTAATCAAATAGGTGTACAAATGTGTCACTATACCAACTAAGGAAGCACATAATAACAATGAATTTTTTTAAGAAGCACTGAAATTATCTACAGAAACTTGACATTGTACTCTGAGAAACACTGAAACTTCCACGGTCAATAGGTAGATACAATTACAAAACTTGCTTCAAATTACAGGATAAATTGCTACACACATTTATTATTTTGCAGGAATATATATATATATATTTTAGAGACAGGATCTTGCTCTGTCACCCAGGCTAGAGTGCAGTGGCATGATCATGGCTCACTGCAGCCTCAACCTCCCTGGGCTCAGGTGATCCTCCCACCTCCCAACCCCAGCCTCCCAAGTAGCTGGGACTATAGGAGCACAACACCACACCTGGTTAATTTTTAAATTTTTTTTAGAAATGGGGTCTTGCTATATTGTCCAGGCTGGTCTCAAACTCCTGAGCTCAAGCAATCCACCTGCCTCGGCCTCCCAAAGTAGTGGGATTACAAGCATGAGCCATCATCCCCAGCTGGGAATATTTCAATAATATAAAAATATCAAACATTTAAATTAATACTTATGATTTAAATCACTACTTATGATTTACCTCCTGTTTCCTTATCCTCAACTAGAATTTCTAGCTTGAGAAGACGCCATGGAACATCAGGGTCATCTCCCATCACAGTCAAGGTGGCTTCAAATTCTCCTTCAACACGAAACTTCACCCGGCCATTTGCTTTTAGAAGAAAAAGATGAAGAAAAAGAAGTGTACTTTGCTAGAAAATGAGAATCTTCCCCCTGACCTAGAACTTTGAGTCTTACTTATAAAAATTTTTAAATAGATTGAAGGTTCTTTCATAAGGTTCCAACAATTCAATGGTTCCTGAATAAGAAGTAGCCAGCTTCCAGGTCAAGAAATGAAAGCAACTCTTCTAACATAAATGAACAATATTTTCTTGAGGCTCAACTCTGGGGAGCCTTCTCTCTTTCCAGCCCCACTCCCAAGCTGCAAATACCAGCACTGTATTTCTGGGTACTAAAGAGAAATGATATGGCTGACAAGTCATAGAATCAAACACCATAAAACTGTCAGTCAAATCTTCACAATGCTATTTCTTTGAATAAAACCCAAAAAGCTGTTCAGGAAAATATTCTAACATGCAAATTCTGTCGCCCAGGCTGGAGTACAGTGGTGCAATCTTGGCTCACTGCAACCTCTGCCTCCCAGGTTCAAGCAATTATCATGCCTCAGTCACCCAAATAGCTGGGATTACAGGTGCGTGCCACCACACCCAGCTAATTTTTGTATTTTTAGTAGAGATGGGGTTTCACCATGTTGGCCAGGCTGGTCTCAAACTCCTGACCTCAAGTGATCTGTCTGCCTCAGCCTCCCAAAGTGCTAAGATTACAGGCATGAGCCACTGCACCTGGCCATCAAGTCTTAAAAAAAAATAAATTTCAGATACATACCAACTGTAAGATTTGCTAACTGAGGAGGAAGATCTGTGGTTACAAGCCGATGTCTAAGAATCTGATTCAGCTGATGGAGTGTGGCTTGTTTTTCAATTTTGGTAATTGGGTCTGGAGGAATAATTTTATCCTGCAAAAAAATTTAAGTGATTTGTAAATAATGTACGAAAAGGGATTTTAAAAAAAATCTTTTCCTGTTTTTATACAGTGTTTTCATATTTTACCTAAGAGAATCTCAACACACATTTCTGCAGTCTACATCCAAAAATAATGGCCATAACTATCATGCATAAGAGCAACAATGATTCCGGTCATTTAGCTGAGATCATAATACAACATGACCTCCTTTATGCTCTATTTACAAAGCAACTAAACATCACTTGATAACTTCCACAAGTTCTTACAAGTATAAAATACAATATGGCACCAAAATACCAAAATACAATTTGGTAGTCAGTAAACTACCAAAACAATAAAAGTTTAAAACACTTTCAAAAAGCAACTAGCATGCAGCATTTTCACATCTGAAATAGATGTTATGTCTGCACATCCACGCTCCCCTGGGGAAAAAAAAAATAAAACCTTCACCCATTTTGATATCTACTCACATCTGGCCCCAACTTATTTCAAAAAAGTACAACTTTAGTTATAGAGAAAAAAGCAAACTATATATACTGTTTGTTTTAACAATGTTTTTTGCTGGGCTACTTAATAATACAATCCAACCCAATGGCAAAACCTTTAGTTTTTAGGAACATGGGGGCAAAGCACTTACCCTAATGCAGGTTGGCAGCCGTGGGTAAGAGCCAGTAGTCAGTACATCAATGGCATATGGGATGGCAAAACTAGGCAGGCGTGCATGGACCAGAGCATCTCTAGCTAACGAGGCCAGGCGATCAGCAGTGTCCACAAACAGGATGGCTTGCTGATCTAAAAAGCTTGAAATCATCTTTAAAGTAAAGGGTAAATGTATTAAGCATCCCTGAAAACTATCTCCTTTTCACACTAAATATTGTTAAATCATTCCAAAGTAAACTTCAAGGGGAATTAATATAATAAGTTTTCCCTATTTCAAAGTAGTTCTTCAAACATTTTCCAGTAATTTGAAGAAGAAATATTTAATACATTTGTATTTGATATTAAGAGCAATAATTTTCTGTCACTTTAAGTAAAAGCTTTCTAATTCATTTATCCATTCTTAACATTACACATACATAATATCAACATTAGGAAAAATAAGTAGAATAAAATGGTTTTTTCTTCTTACAGACTTCCAGAGTTGGTTGGTAATGAAGGAGTTAAAAGCATGTACTCCTAGACCCAGACTGCTTTGTTCTCCATTTTAATTCTACTACTTACTAGCCCTGTAACCTTGGGCGAGTAACTTAACCTCTTTGTGCCTCAGTTTTTTCAGCTGTAAAATGGAGGTGATCATGATTACCAATCTCATAAAGTTGTTCTCAGGATTAAGAGTTAATGCAAAATAGAGAACACAGAAATCCACACATAGCCAACTCATTTTCCAAAAAAGCACCAAGAACATACACTGGGGAAAGGGCAGTTTCTTTAATAAATGGTGATGGGAAAACTTGATAACCATATGCAAAAGAATGAAACTAGACCCCCATCTCTCACGCTATACAAAAATCAACTGAAAATGAATTAAAGGCTTAAGCGTGAGACCTGAGACTATGAAACTACTAGAAAAAAGCATTGGGAAAATGCTCTAAGACATTAGCCTGGGCTGGGCGCAGTGGCTCACGCCTGTAATCCCAGCACTTTGGGAGGCCGAGGCAGGCAGATCACGAGGTCAGGAGATCGAGACCATCTTGGCTAACATAGTGAAACCCCATCTCTACTAAAAATACATAAAAGTTAGTGGGGCGTGGTGGCATGCGCCTGTAGTCCCAGCTACTCGGGAGACTGAGGCAGCAGAATGGCGTGAACCCAGGAGGTGGAGCTTGCAGTGAGTCGAGATTACGCCATGGCACTCCAGCCTGGGCAACAGAGCGAGACTCCATCTCAAAAACAAACAAACAAAAAAAGACAAGCAACAAAAGCAAAAATAGACAAAAGAGATTATATCAAGCTAAAAAGCTTCTGCACAGCAAAAGAAATAATCAACAGTATGAAGAGACAACCCACAGAACAGGAAAAAACGCCTGCAAAATATCCATCTGACAAGGGATTAATATCCAAAATACATAAGGAACTCAACTCAATAGCAAAATAAAGCCAAATAACTCCATTTTTAAAATGAGCAAAATACCTGAATAAACATTTCTCAAAAGAAGACATACAAATGGCCAAAAGGTATTACGAAAAAAATGCAACATTACTAATCATCAAGGAAATGTAAATAAAAACCACAATATCATCTCATCCCAGTTAAAATGACTATTATCAAAAAGACAAAAAATAACAGATGCTTGTGAGGATGTGGCGATGTGGAGGAAAGGGAATCCTCACGCTGTTGGTGGGAATGTGAAGTACTACAGCCACTACAGAGAACACTATGGAGGTTCCTCAAAAAAAAAAAAAAAAAAAAAAAAAAACTAAAAATAGGCTGTGTGTGGTGGCTCACATTATGTAATCCCAGCGTTTGGGGAGGCAGAGGCAGGAAGACTGCTTGAGCCCAGGACTTGCAGACCAACCTGGACAACATAGGGAGACCCTGTCTCTACAAAAAATTAAAAAACAAACAAATTAGCCTGGCATAGTGGTGTATGCCTGTGGTCACAGCTACTAGGGAGGATCACTTGAGCCCAGGAGGTTGATGCTGCAAAGAGCCATGACTGTGCCACTGCACTCCAGTTTGGGTGACAGAATGAGACCCTGTCTCAAAAAACAAATAAACAACAACTACGAAACACTAAAAATAGAATTACCATAAGATCCAGCAATTCCACTGCTGAGTATATATCCAAGAGAAAGGAAATCAGCATACCAAAAAGACACCTGCACTCCCAGGTTTACTGCAGCACTATTCACAATAGCCAAGATACAGAATCAACCCAAGGGTCTATCAACAGATGAATACAGAAAATACAGTACATATACACAATGGAATACCATTCAGCCATAAAAAAGAATGAAAGCCTGCCATTTGCAACAGCATGGCAGTGTGTTCACTGTGAAGTGAAGGTCACTATGTTAAACGAAATAAGCCAGGCACAGAAAGACAAATATTGCAAATTCTCTCTCATACGTGGGAGTTAAAAAAGTGGATATCATGGAAGTAGAGAGTAGAATGCTGGTTAGGATAAGCTGGGAACGGGGGAGGAGGTATGAAGAAAAGTTGGTACAAAAATACAGTTAAAAGGAATAAGTTCTAGTATTTGATAGTAGAGTAGGGAAATGATAATTAACAGTAATTTATTGTATATTCAAAACAACAAGAACTGTAACATTCCCAACAAAGAAGAATGTCTGAGGTAATGAATATCCCAATTATCCTGCCTTGATCACTATGTACATGTATCAAAATATCACATGTACCCCCAAAATATGTACAACTATGATATATCAATTGAAAAAAAAAGAGTTAACACATAAAAAACCTTTAGAACAGTGCCTAGAAAGAACATAGAAAACACTCCAAAACACCCATTATGAGATACAGGTCAACTTCATGCCCAATACAGAAATCCTTTCCATCAGTTTTCTACCCAATGCATTTCATAAGGATACCTAAACTAGTAGAGCTCATCACAGAGCTAAAAACTACCTCACTAAAACTTTTATCTTCTAGTTCATGGTTTGTTTGTTGTTGTTGTTGTTTTGTTTTGGAGACAGAGTCTCGCTCTGTCCCCCAGGCTGGAGTGCAGTGGCACGATCTCTGCTCACTGTGACCTCCGCCTCCCGGGTTCAAGCAATTCTCCTGGCTCAGCCTCCTCAGTAGGTGGGATTACAGGGGTGAACCACCACCCCCAGCTAATTTTTGTATTTTTAGTAAAGACGGGGTTTCACCATGCTGGCCAGGCTGGTCTTGAACTCCTGACCTCAGGTGATCCACCCGCCTCAGCCTCCCAAAGTGCTGGTATTACAGGTGTGAGTCACTGCACCCGGCCATCTTCTAGTTTTATTCTAGAACAATACTTAAAGTTTTCTCTCTCATGTCCTTCGAACAGGCTGTCAGTGGCCAACTTAAAACATAGTACCCAGAATTAATACCAACATCACAAAAACAGTGCTCTACAATTTCTTAGTGTTTTCAAACACTTTATTTGATTTTTGCAACTCTAGGAAGTACAACCAGATAATTACTATGAGCTTAAAGATGAGAAAATTGAGGCTTAGGTTAAGACACTTGCCCAAAAGGTCAATAATCAGAAGAAGTGAAACAACAACAACAAAAATATTTCTTCTAATTCTTAGTTAGACCCAATATACAGCATGGTCCAGTAAAAATGCTACCTTCTATGACTAGTACAATGAATTTCTATCAATGCCACCAACATTAACTTCTTATCAACAGTCATGACACTGCTAATACATTCTCAACTTTTTAACAGGCTTTTACTCAGATTTAGGCCATCTCATATCTCCCTTAACTCAGGTCACTGTAAAAATGCTTATCAGACCAAAGTCAAGCTCAAAGAGTACCAAAGACCTCCCCAGCAGAAAGACATGCATCAACCCTACTGGGATGCCACAGTTATCCAGCCCCTATCGCTCCACTTAAACATAAACAATGAATGAAACACTATCTAAACTACTTCACTGAACTCAAAATACACTAGCTTCAGCTACATTTCTTGAACTTAGAAATATAATTAATCAAGATAAAACGTGGTTGGGTGTGGTGGCTGACACCTGTAATCCCCAGCAGTTTGGGAGGTGGAGGCGGGAAGATTGCTTGAAGCCAGGAGTTCGAAACTAGGCAACCAAGTAAGACCCCAACTCTACAAAAATTAGATGGGCACAGTAGTGTGTGCCTGTGGTCTCAGCTACTCAGGGAGGCTGAGGTGGGAGGGCTGCTTGAGCCCAGAAGTTCGAGGTTACAGTGAGCTGTGATTACACCACTGCACTCCAGCCTGGATGACAGAGTGAGACTCCATGTCTTAAAAAAAAAAAAAAAAAAAAAAAAGATAAAACTTGAGTTTTGAGTAACTGATTAGTGAATCCATTCACATAGACAGTCTTAGTTCACAAGAACTAATCCATGTTATTTGTAAGTATTCACACACCAGCTGTGAATATGTTTAATAATAATCTCCTTTAGAATTTAACACTGAATAAATGTTTCTCTAAACAAGACACACAAATGGCCAATAAGCACATGAAAACATGTTCAACATCACTGGTCATTAGGAAAATACAAATTAAAACTTTAATGAGATGCCACTTCATACCTATTAGGATGGCTAGACTCAAAAAGTCAGGTAACAACAAGTGTTAGCATGGATGTGGAGAAACTAAACTTCCATACATTGCTGGTGAAAATGTAAAATGGTGTGGCCACTTTGTAAAACAGTCTGGCAGTTCCACAAAAAGTTCAACAAAGAGTTACCATATGACCTAGCCATCCCACTCCTAGGTATACACTCAAGATAAATAAAAGCATACATCCAGACAGTTGGATATGACTATTTACAACAGCATTAGTCATAATAATCCAAAACTGGAAACAACCCAAATGCCTATTAACTGAACAGATAAACAAACATGTAGTATATCCATGCAATTCAGCCATAAAAAGGAATGAAGTAGTGACACATGCTACCACATGAATCAATCTTGAAAATACTACACTAAAAAAAAAATGCTAAGTTAAAGAAGCCAATCACAACACAACACATTTGATTCCATTTATATGAAATGTTCAGAACAGGCACATCTATTGAGACGAAGTAGATTAGCGGCTGCTTAGGGCTAGAGGAGAGCTGGGGGTGACAACTAAAGGGCACAGGTTTTCTTTCTGAGGTGATTAAAATGTTCTAAAATTGACTGTGATGAAGGTTGCACATATCTGTGAATATAACAAAAACCACTGAATTGTATACTTTAAGTGGGTGAATAGTATGGTATGTAAATGATAGCTCGATAAAGCTACTGAAAAAAATCTCCAGGAGAATGAGAGATATTTTCTCTTTTTCTTAGGCAAAACATTATCCAGGTTGTTTTACCATTAGTCAGAGTTCTATAAACTATGGATCTATATACTCATAACACATCTGGCATGGCTAAAGATCATTATCAAGAATCTCTAATAAAACTAGTTAAATAATCATTAGGTTGAAACATGAACAATCCCTCTAATTCTCATTGACGGACTGTATCCCTGACATAAACACATCTGTATCTACATTCAGAAAACAAAAATGCTGAGAGGGTCAGAGCAAGATAGTGGAATACAAGCCAACACTAGTCACCCCCTCTCCAGGAAGATGAAATTTTTACTATCTGCACGCAGAAAAGCACTGTTACAAAAACCAAAAATCAGGTAAGCCATCACAGTACTTGGTTTTAACTTCATATCACTGAAAGAGGCATTGAGAAGGGCAGGAGAGGCAGTCTTGAATAGCTGACACTGCTCCTCCCCCGCTACTCCAGCAGAGGCCCTGCACTTAAGGGAGGGAGAGAACAGTGATTGGGGGACTTTACACTGAACTCAGTGCTGCCCAGTCATAGTGGAAAGCAAAGTTGTGCTGGGCCAGAAGGAGCATTTGGACCAGCCTTGGCCAGAGAATTGCCCATCGCAGCGGTCAGAACTTGAGTTTCTCCGCAAGCCTTGCTAATGTGGGCCAAAGTACTCTGGAGTCCTAGGCAAACATGAAAGGCAGTCTAGGACACAAGTACTGCAATTCCTAGGCAACTCCTAGCGCTAGGCTGGGCTCAGAGCCAGAGGACTAGGTGGTACATGACCTAGGGATACACCAGCTGGGGGCCTAAGGGAGTGCTTGCACCACCCTTCCACAAACCCCAGGCAGCGCAGCTTGTGACAACAAAAGAGACTCCTTTCTTCTGCTTGAGGAAGAGAGCAAAGAGTAAAAAGGACTTCGTCTTGCATCTTGGATACCAGCTCAGCCACAGTAGGACAGGGCACCAGGCAGAGTAGTGAGGCCCCTATTCCAGGCTTTAGCTCACAGATGACAAAGACACATCCTGGGCCAGCAGGGAACCTGCTGCCTTAAAGGAAAGGACCCAGTCCTGGCAGGATTCATCACCCGCTGAATAAAAGAGCCCTTGGGCCCTGAATAACCAGCAGTGATACCCAGGTAGTATGCCATGGACCTTGGGTTCTGAGATGTGCTGACTTCAGGTGTGACCAAGCACATTCAGAGCTATAGTGGCTATGGTGAAAGACTCCTGTTTGAGAAAAGCAGGGGGAAAAGTAAAGGGGACTTTGTTTTGCACCTTAGGTACCAGCTCAGCCAAAGTGGGGTACAGCATAAGCAGGCTCTTGGGGTCCCCAAGTCCAGGCCTAGGCTCTTGGACAGCATTTTTGGACCTCCCCAGGGCCAGAGGGAAGCCCACTGCCCTGAAGGATGAGTCCCAGGCCTGGCAGTATTCACCACAAGCTAACTGAAGAATCCTTCGATTTTAAGCGAACATCAGTGGTGGCCTAGCAGAACCCCTCCCATGGGCCGGTGATGGCCAAAGCGGGAGGCTCCTCTGCCTGTGGAAAGGGGAGGGAAAAGCAGGAAGGAAATTGTATTGTGGTTTGAATGTCAGCTTAGCCACAGTAAGAAAAGAATATCAGGCAAATTACTAAGGTTTTTGACTCTAATCCCTGCCACCAGACAGCATCTCTGGGCTCACCCAAAGCCTGGGGAAACTTGCCACCCTGAAAAACACAAACCTGACTGGCTTTGCCACCTGCTGATCATAGAGCCCTAGGGCCTGGAGTGAAGGTAAGTGGTAGCCAGGTAGTGGTTACACTGGGCCTTGGGCAAGACCCAGTGCTGTGCTGACTTCAGGTCTGAGCTGGTGCAGTCCTAGTGGTGGTGGCCATATGGGTGCTTACATCACCATACCCCCAGTTCCAGGTGGCTCAGCACAAAGAGCAAGACTTTGTTTGGAAGAAACTAAGGAAAAAGAACAAGAGCCTTTGGTTGGTAATCCAGAGAAATCTTCCAGATCTTATCCAAGACCATCAAGGCAGTACCTCTATGAGTCGGCAAAAACCACAGCATTATTGAGCTTGGGGCCTAAGTACCTTCAAATATCTGGAAAGCCTCCTCAAGAAGGACAGGCATAAACAAGCCCAGACTGCAAAGACTACAATAAATACCTAACTCTTTGAGGCCCAGATCTAAAAGCATCAAGATCATCCAGGAAAACAGGACCTCACCAAATGAACAAAAGAAGGTACCAGGAACCAATCCTGGAGAAACAGAGATATGAGACCTTTCCGACAGAAAATTCAAAATAGCTGTTTTGAGGAAACTCAGAGAAATTCAAGATAACACAAAGAATGAATTCAGAATTCTATCAGATAAATTTAACAGAGATTGAAATAATTGCTTTAAAAATCAAGCAGAAACTCTGGAGTTGAAAAATGCAATTGGCATACTGAAGAATGTATCAGAATCTCTTAATAACAGAGTTGACCAACCAGAAGAAAGAATTAGTGAGCTTGAAGACAGGCTATTTGAAAATACACAGTCAGAAGAGACAAAAGAACAAAAAAGAATGAAGCACACCTACAAAACTTAGAAAATAGCCTCAAAAGGACAAATCTCAAAATTATTGGCCTTAGAGAGGAGGCAGAAAAAGAGAGATAGGGGTAGTAAGTTTATTGAAAAGGATAACAACAGAGAACTTCCCAAACCTAGAGAAAGATATCAACACTCAAGTACAAGAAGATTATAGAACACCAAGCAGATTTAGCACCCACATGACTACCTCAAGGCATCTAATAATCAAACTCCCAAAGGTCAAGGATAAAGAAAGGATCCTAAAAGCAGCAAGAGAAAAGAAACAAATAACATACAACAGAGCTCTCTAATACATTTGGCAGGAGACTTTTCAGTGGAAATCTTACAGGCCAGGAGAGAGTGGCATGACATATTTAAAGTGCTGAAGGAAAAAAAACTTTTACCCGAGGATAGCATATCCGGTGGAAATATCCTTCAAACATGAAGGAGAAATAAAGACTTTCTCTGACAAGCTGAGAGATTTCATCAACATCAGACCTGTCCTACAAGAAAAGCTAAAGGGAGTTCTTTAATCTGAAAGAAAAGTATATTAATAAGCAAGAAGAAATCATCTAAAGGTACAAACTCACTGGTAATAGTAAGCACACAGAAAAATACAGAATATTATAACACTTTAATTGTACTATGTAAACTACTCTTATCTTAAATAGAAAGACTAAATGATAAACCAACAGGAAATCATAACTACAACAACTTTTGAAGATACAGAACTTTTCAAGACAATAAGAACTAAAGAGAAACAAAAAAGTTAAAAAGGAGGGAGATAAAGTTAAATTGCAGAGTTTTCATTAGTTTTCTTTTTGCGTGTCTGTTTATGCAATCAGTGTCAAGTTGTCATCAGTTTAAAATAATGGGTTATAAGACAGTATTTGCAAGCCTCACAGTAACCTCAAATCAAAAAACACACAATGGGCCAGGTGCAGTGGCTCACGCCTGTAATCCCAACACTTTGGGAAACCAAGGCAGGTGGATCACCTGAGGTCCGGAGTTCAAGACCAGCCTGGCCAACGAGGCAAAACCCCGTCTCTACTAAAAATATAAAAATTAACCAGGCGTGGTGGCATGCGCCTGTAATCCCAGCTACTCAGGAGGCTGAGGCAGTAGAACCGCTTGAATCTGGGAGTCAGAGGTTACAGTGGGCCAAGATTGCGCCACTGCACTCCAACCTGGGCAACAAAGCAAGATTCCGTCTCAGAAAAAAAATAAAATAAAATACAACGGATACAAAAAATAAAAAACAAGAAATTACATCATGTCACCAGAGAAAATCACCTTCACTAAAAGGAAGATAAGAAGGAAGGGAAAAAGGAAGAGAAGACCACAAAACAACTAGAAAACAACAAAACGGCAAGGGTAAATCTCTACTTATCAATAATAACACTAAATGTAAATGAACTAAACTCTCTAATAAAAAGGCACAGAGTGGCTGAATGGATTTAAAAAAACAAGACTCAATGATCTGTTGCCTATAAGAAACATACTTCACCTATAAAGACATACATACACAGACTGAAAATAAAGGGATGGAAAAAGATTTATATATCAATGGAAACCAAAAAGGAGTAGGAGTAGCTATACTTAGACAAAATAGATTTCAAGACAAAAACTATGAAAAGAGACAAACGAGGTCATTAATGATAAAGGAGTCAATTCAGAAAAAGGATATGATTGTAAACATATATGTATCCAACACTGGAGCACCCAGATACATAAACCAAATACTAATATTATTAAAGAGCAAGATGTCAATACAATAATAGCTGCAGACTTCAACACCCCACTTTCAGCACTGGACGGATCTCCCAGACAGAAACTCAACAGAGAAACATGGAACTTAATCTGCACTACGGAACAAATAAACCTAATAGATATTTACAGAACATTTTATCCAAAGGCTGCAGGATACACATTCTTCTCCTCAGCATATAGATCATTCTCAAGGATAGACCGTATGTTAGGCCACAAAGCAAATCTTAAAACATTTAGAAAAACTGAAATAATACCAAACATCTTCTCTGACCACAATGGAATAAAACTAGAAAACATTAAGAGGAATTGTGGAAACTATACAAACACACGGAAACAATATGCTCCCAAATGAACAGTGGGTCAATGAACAAATTAAGAAGAAAATTTACAAATTTCTTGTAATAAATGATAATGGAAACACAACATACCAAAACCTATGGGATGCAGCACTAAGAAAGAAAGTTATAGTTATAAGTGCCTACATCAGAAAAGAAGAAAAACTTCAAATAAATAACCTAAGGATGCATCTTAAAGACTATAAAAGCAAGAGAAACCCGAAACCTAAAGATCAGGGCAGAAATAAATGAATTTGAAATGAAGAAAACAATGCAAAAGATCAATGAAACAAGAAGTTGATTTTTTGAAACAATGAACAAAATTGACAAACCTTTAACCAGACTCACAAAGAAAAAAAGAGAGAAGACCCAAATGAATAAAATCAGGGATGAAAAGGAAACATTACAACTAATACCACAGAAATTCAAAGGATCATTAGTGGCTACTGTAAGCAACTACATGCCAATAAATTGGAAAATCTAGAGGAAATAGATAAATTCCTAGACACATACAACCTGTGAAGATTGAACCATGAAGAAATTCAAAACCCAAACAGACTAATAACAAGTAACAAGATTGAAGCTATAATTCATTATATTAATTATAATTTGTCTCCCAGCAAAGAAAAGCCCAGGACCTTATGGCTTCACTACTGAATTCTACCAAACATTTAAAGACGAACTAATAACAATCCTACTTAAACTATTCCAAAAAATAGTGGAAGAGGGAAAACTTCCAAACTCATTCTACAAGGCCAGTATTACCCTAATACCAAAACCAGACAAAGACAAATCAAAAAAAGAAAATTACAGACCAATATATCTGATGAATGCTGATACAAAAATCCTCTCAACAAAATACTAGCAAACCAAATTCAACAAAACATTAAAAAGATCGTTCGTCATGACCAAGTGGGATTTATCCCTGGGATGCAAGGATGGTTCAAAATATACAAATCAATCAATGTGATATATCATATCTATAGAATGAAAAATAAAAACCATGTGATCATTTCAACTGATGCTGAAAACACATGTAATAGCATTCAACATCCCTTCATGATAAAAACCCTCAAAAAACTGGGTATAGAAGGAACATACCTCAACATAATAAAAGTCATATTTGACAGACCCACAGCTAATTATCATGCTGAATGGAGAAAAACTGAAAGCCCTTCCTCTCAGACCTGGAACACGACAAGGATGCCCATTTTCACCACTATTATTCAACACAGTACTGGAACTCCTAGCTAGAGCAATCAGACAAAAGAAAGAAAGAAAGGGCATCCAAATTGGAAAGGAAGAAGTCAAATTATCCTTGTTTGCAGATGATATGATCTTATATTTGAAAAAACCTAAAGACCCCACCAAAATCTATTAGAACTGATAAATTCAGTGAAGTTGCAGAATACAAAATCAACATACAAAATATCAGTAGTATTTCTATATGCCAACAGTGAACAATCTGAAAAAAAAAATCAAGTTTTTATTCCTTAACGCTTCTTGAACATAGCATAAAACTTTATTTCTGGTAGATTTTAGCATCTTTGGTACACTGCACTGCATGTCACTTTGCATTCCAAAGAGTGATTCAATAGTCAAAAGACCATGAGGTTCTCGAAGGCAGGGGCTATTCCTTATTGAAGATTCCATCCTCTGTCCCCTATACCCTGTGCTTATTAGAGGTTTGGAGAATTAGTAGATAAACAAACAGAAAAATGTTGTTATCAGCCTCTGTGACCTTGAAGAAGCCATATAACTTCTAGGAACCTTATCGTTTCATCATCTGTAAAAGTGGAAAAAAAAATTACCAACTCTGCCATTCTCACAGGATTGTCAAGAATTAATAAGCAAAATGTAAGGGAGAACCTTGCAAATTCTAAGGAATCGTACAAATATAAACTAACAATGTTCCCCCTTTTTCTCCAGTCTCATATTTAAAGTCTCCTCATGTATGATGTCTCCAGCTACCTCCTCTTCTTTCTGATCAGGTGTCCATAAACAAATACTAAGTTTCTGCAGAAATATACATTATCATTCAGAAATATGATTATTCACGTCACTCAAATCGGCAAGGATAGTTAAAGCTAAAATGTCTATCATAACATCCGAAAAGTTATTTTATACAAAGTAAAATAAAAAGTTTAACTCACCGCACATTTTTCCACTTTGCCAGCATTATTAGCCCATTTCACTAAAGCTAATAATCGAACGAAGAGTTGGCGTGTCCGGCTAGCAAACTGCACTATTTCTATTTTCCTATAAAATAAAACAACTCTTAAAGAACCAACATATTAGAAAAAGTATTTCACAATTTATTTCAGCTGAGCAAAAAATAAATAAATATATAAATAAATCAGCCTTTGCTTAAAACCACTACAAAATGAGCCACCTAAAGTATTTATCTAAATATGAACTATTGTCACATTTTGTATACTATCTGCATATGCTTTTTCACCTCAGAGCAATAAACCAAATAGAATGTTTTAGCAATGAGTCACATTTTTAAATTGATTGTATATTGTAATAAAAGTTGTTTACAAAAATATACTAAATTCAGTATATGGCAGTAGAAGTAAACTGGTTCACAGAAGGGATTAAATGAAGAGTTATGAATTATCAACTCATAACTGAAATTAGGAGTAATTTAATTAGTAAGTAATTAGTAACCCTTTCGGTAAGTGAAAGGAATTGAAACTGATCATTACCAAAGCCTGAAACTGTATTCATTCTACAAAAGGGCACCATTTCCCATCCTGCACCAGCATGAAAGATTGAATAATCAGGCTGGGCGCGGTGGCTCAAACCTGTAATCCCAGCACTTTGGGAGGCCGAGACAGGCGGATCACGAGGTCAGGAGATCGAGACCATCCTGGCTAACACGGTGAAACCCCGTCTCTACTAAAAACTACAAAAAAACTAGCCGGGCAAGGTGGCGGGCGCCTGCAGTCCCAGCTACTCGGGAGGCTGAGGCAGGAGAATGGCGTAAACCCGGGAGGCAGAGCTTGCAGTGAGCTGAGCTGAGATCCGGCCACTGCACTCTAGCCTGGGCGACAGAGCGAGACTCCATCTCAAAAAAAAAAATTGAATAATTAAAGAACTTAACTATGTAACTCTTTACCAAACTAATTTCAGTGACAAACTTGGATACATTAAAAAATATCCAAGCAAAGCTAAAGAAATTACTTTGAGTACTAAAAATAAAAGGTCTGTCCATATCTAGTTTTATCCTATACTCACTATTATTCCTTTTCCCCCAATACTCATTAGTACTTTTATCTCATCCTAAGGCCCCAAAAGCTTTACTAATGTCAATCAACGTGTCAGCTAGATCTCTCAACTTCATAGCAGCTATAAAACTGATAATCATATCTTTCACGGTCTAAGACACTGAAAAAAATATTCAACAAGCCAGGACTGATGACAGGACCCAGCAGGACACCAACCTCCCTCCAAGTAGGCTCTGACCTATTAATCTTAGTACAGCTGTTCAATGACCTACAGATCCAATCCACATCTCTGCATCTTGCCAATACCACCACCATAACGCAATGCACCAAAGTAAAAGTTCTTGCTGAAGTACAATCCTGACTGAAGGCTAGAGGCTAGCTCCTACTGAGAACACACATAGCCCACAAGCACCCTAAAAGGCTCTCTTAAAGATAGGCCAGCAATGATTAGTGGTACTATAAAGAGAAGAATCAAGGGCATAATTATAACTCTTTGCCAGTGTCTATGAAGGATCATGAGACAAGACTGAGACACAGCAGAAATGTTAAACACACATTAAGATCCAGCAGATCTCAGGGCTGGGAACCTCAGTACCTTCACTCTAACTCAGCAATGGCTTATAGAGGATGCAATGTTTCTGCTCCTCTCACAGAGCAAACACATTTGTCTATTATTAATTCGGTTTCCCAAATGCAGTCCTCTACTAGAATGGAGATGTCCCCCTTGTAAACTACAGTAACATGGTTTTCTGACACCATGTCGTCCCAAGTGATAGGGAACATGAGTTTTCCAAAGGCCCAGTTTCCCTTCATACCCCACAGGAGACAGAACAAATCCTTGACTTAACGTTTTCCCCCTTTAATACTGACCAGCCAAACCATAACACAGGTTGCCTTAATTGTCTCTTTTACTTCTACCTTTTTGATCTCTAAGTCGATCAAAAAGTTAAGCTGGGGTTGGCAATGGAGTGTTGCCACTAAGAAATGCTAAAAAGTTGCCAAGTGATTTGGTATTTAAAAAAAAAAAAAAATCAACCAAGGAGCATAAGTAGTGCCAAAGATATGGTCAAGTACCGTATACTGTAGTTACAATTTAAATCTCCATCAAATGATTTTTTTGAAACTTTAATTTAGCTTGTTCCTTTGGCCTCTGGAAACATTTTAGCCTTAAGTTAAATCTTAAGCTCCAAGCTCCAACTGAACCAAAATGTTAACTATGTAACAGTAGGAGCAGCAGGCAAATGTCAATTCTCTAAAGATACTTAATAGCATCATTGTTGCAAGTGATAAATTAGCAGCCAACTTTGTTTTTTTTTTTTTTTTTTTGAGACAAAGTTTCGCTCTGTCGCCCAGGCTAGAGTGCAGTGGCCTGACCTCCGCTCACTGCAACCTCTGCCTCCTGGGTTCAAACAATTCTTCTGCCTCAACCTCCTGAGTAGCTGGGACTACAGGCGCATGCCACCATGCCTGTGGCAGTCAACTTTCTAAAGCCAGTCTGCTGCTCCTCGGCGTCTTCCTTTACAGACTATACCTTCTACATCTTAATATCACCCTTAGGGACTTGACCAGGTCAGTCACTCAATAAAGGTTTGTAGAATAGAAGATGTAGAACTGGTCTCACACCAACTATTGTTAAGGGTTAGGAAATTACATTTCCCAGGACTCCCTAAACCCATGGTGTGAAAAATCATTCTAGACTCTTTGGGCCTAGGTTTCCAATCCACAGCCCTACACCACCCATACCCATACACCAACACTCATAGATTGATCAATAAAGAGACTTTAAGGGTTTGTTTGTTTGTTCGTTTGTTTGTTTTCATACTCACCTTTCCACATCAGATTTCCTTGGCAGTCTAAGACAAAAAAAAAAAAAAACAAAAACAAATTGATTAAATACATGTATACCTTCATTCTAATGTGATAATAGTCTTTACTTTGACTCTATTAAATACATTAATGTTTCAGAAAAACTGGCTAAACAGCTACTACAGGGTCATGTGGCTACCTACACTTTTTTAGATTTATGAGTTTCCAGCAGCATGGTTGTAAGGCAAAAACCAACCAAAGAACATTTCTCTCCATTCAAAATACTTCAAAACGTATTGCATGAACCTCAAACATTTAAAAAGCCCAAGTCCCACATTAGCACACTATATCATAGGGTAACAGAAAAAAGATTATTTTAAAACCAAAATGGTCACAGATGCAGAACTTACTACTTTGTTGCCAGCCTCCCTGTATCCAATGGATACCTGTTTCCAAGCAATAATCCCTCCATGTTGTTATGGTGGACAAAACTGGAAGCTATGCATACAAAAGGGCCAGTGTATGTCAAGGGTTTTACAGTAATTATGTTGCATGGTGGTTAGATGAAAAATGTTTTATTGCTTTTAAACAGCTCCAATAGGATTTTTAAATTTCTTTTTGCTAGTCCTCCAATATTGATAGCCAGCAACCAATGTCAGCTTCTTCCCAGATAAGTTATACCATTTAACATTCACATCCACTGATGTCTAGAAAGATCCTTAATGCCTCCTGAATTGCCACATTCTGTTAACCTCTATCCCACAGTCCAAGATTCAATGGCCTAAACAACTCTCATGCCTCTTTCACAGCTAATCAGTTCTTGAAGTATACACACCCAGCCATTTAGATTGTCTCCCACCCATGTGCCACAGGAACAGAAAAACTAAAACTACTTCCAGAGGTTCAAAGTACAAGGAGGAGAAAATATTAAAATGAGCTCTGGCTTATAGTTACCTGCTATTCTTAGGGTAGACAGTGAGATGGAAGTTAAAGTTATGGTCAGAATGATAAAGAGAGCTAGGTGGGATGAAGACCAGAGGGATGAAGCAGAAATTAAGGTCCTGTTAGAAGACTGCAAATAAAGGCAGCTACTGGCAAGTTCCTCTACATGCCAAACCTCCTGAGAACACTCCTTGAGAATCCACAGCCCTTCCCCTGTCTTCACCTCAAGGGAGGGGGAGAATGAGAACGATGGGTATCTATAAGGGGAGAAGGGGAGTAGAGCCTCTGGGGGTAGAAAGAACAGCAATCATTGTTCCCACTCCTCCTACCTGCCTCAGAGACCCTAAAACGACCATCTTATGTCAGAGGCAGCATCAGTTCAGGGACAAAAGACAGGCTTTGCTGCCTGCCTCCCCTTTCCCCTATTCCTCCTAATCTATTTGAAATTCTTTTATGGATAAGAAAGTTACCACATAGGGTAAAAGCTCTAAAATGTAAATGTTGGGAGGTAAGGCATAGAAATTTATTTACACCAAAGCACAATAAGACAAGATGCCATGACTGAGATCCTGGCATTTTCTGATTTTAATTAAAAGAAGTTAAAAAAAAAAGGGGGGGGGCCAGGTACATGGCTCATACCTGTAATCCCAGCGCTTTGGGAGGCTTGGCGGGGGGCGGGGGTTGGGCTGCAGATCACTTGAGTTCGGGAGTTCGGGACCAGCCTAAGCAACACGGCAACCCCATCTCTACAAATAATACATATTAGCCAAGTGTGGTGGCAAGTAGTCCAGCTACTTGGAAGGCTGAAGTGGGAGAATCACCTGAGCCCTGGAAGTTCAGGCTGCAGTGAGCCATGATTGTGCCACTGCATTCCAGCCTGGGTGACAGAGCAAGACCCTATCTCAAAAAATAATAAAGAGTAGAACCTAGGTCTCTAAAAAGTCAAGGTAGAGAGTAAACTCTAGGATGAGAGCGTGTATGTTGAGGGGGAAGGGAGGTGGACAAGCAGAAAAACCCAGAAATCTGAGACCAAAACAAAACCACCTAAGTTGCCAAGGTTGTCCTTTTTACCTTCGATAGTTCACACACAAGCATCACTTGTTACTGAAATAAGTAACTGTTTCCCTAAAGACTCATGAAGTATAGCTAGAACAGGGGCTCTACATTAACATATTAATCCTGACAGTTTTTAGGGAAAATATACTATTTAGGAACTTCCATGGTAAGTTTCCAAACTAATTTTATTAATAATTACCACAATCAAAAGTGAAAAAAGTTTTTTAGTATACCTGTGTATCAAGAGCAAAAATAACTTTTCCTATTAAATTTCCCATGATTTACAATTCTTTTTGAACAATATTTTTATTGATGCATTAAAGATGTATGGTTTCACAGTACATATAATTTCATACATTTATATAATTTGTAAAGATCAAATCAGTGTACTTGTGATATCCATCACCTTAAATATTTTTCTTTATGCTGGAAACATCTGAATTATTCTCTTCTAGCTATTTTGAAGTGTACAACAGATTCTGGCAAACTAGTCACCCTACTGATTTATCAAACACTAATTATTTCGTCTATCAAACCATATATTGATTTATGACAATTCTAAACATTCATGTATTAAATCAATAAATACTTAGTTAAGCCCTGTGTGCCAGGCATTGTTCTAGGCCCCAGGGAAAGTCATAAACAAATCAAAATCTCTGTCCTTATGGGGTGGGAACGAACAACAAACTAATAATGTCAGGTGGCAATAAGTGCTGTAAAGAAAAATAGAGCAGCAAGTAAGAAGGATAGAGTGAAGGGGCAGAGTACTATTTTATAGGTGGTCAGAGAAAATCTTTCTGATAAATTGTATGTAAACAAGGACCTAAAGGACTAATGAGAAAGCAATCCACACAGATTTCTAGGGAAAAAGCAAGGGCTTGAAGATGGCACCGTGCTAGGCACTAACAAGAAACATCAAGGTTTGGAGGCTGGGCGGGATGGCTCACACCTGTAATCCCAGCATTTTGGGAGGCCAAGGAGATTAGATTACCTGAAGTTGGGAGTTTGAGACCAGACTGGTCAACATGGTGAAATCCCATCTCTACTAAAAATACAAAAATTAACCAGGTGTGGTGGTGCATGCCTGCAATCGCAGCTACTCAGGAGGCTGAGGCACAAGAATCACTGGAACCCGGGAGGCGGAGGCTGCAGCAAGCCGAGATCACACCACTGCACTCCAGCCTGGGCAACAGTGAGACTCTGTCTCAAAAAAAAAAAGTCTGGGAGGCAGAGGTGGGAGGATTGCTTAAAGCCCAGGAGTTCAAGATCAGCCTGGGCAACATAGTGAGACTCTTGTCTCTATCAAAAATAAAAAAATTAGCTGGGTGTGGTGGCACATGCCTGTAGTTCCAGCTATTTGGGAGGCTGAGGCAGGAGGAGCAGTTGAGCCCAGGTCAAGAGGCTGCAGTGAGCATGACTGTGCCACTGCACTCCAGCCTGGGCAACAGAGCAAGACCCTGTCTCAAAAAAGAAACATCAGGAAGGGTAATGTGGTCAGAACAGGATAAGCAAAGAGGAGAGTTTCAGGACATGCAGTTAAAGAGGTAAGGGACAAACCAAAAGTGGTAAAGAGGTTGGAGACAAAAAAAAAAAAAAAAAAGAGGTAAGGAAAAGAGAAGGCACATCATGTAAGGCCTTAAAGGTAAGATGACCACATGTTCTGGTTTTCTGGTTTGCCCAAGACAGTCCTGGTTTATGCCTCTTGTTCTGACATTATTATCATCAGCCCCACTATGCTCAAAAGTGTCCCGGTTTGGACCATAAATTTTATGATCACTATACAGGTGATTATCAACACTTTTTTTTTTTTTTTGAGAAAGGATCTCACTGTCACCCAGGCTGGAGTGCAGTGGTGCGATCATGCTCACTGCAGCCTCAACCTCCTGGGCTCAAGTGAACCTCCTGGGCCCAAGCAATCCTCCCACCTCCGCCTCCCAAGTAGCTAGAACTACAGACTTGGGCCACCACACCCAGCTAATTTTTTATTTTTGGTAGAGACAGGAGTCTCGAACTCCTGGGCTCAAGTGATACCGCCTCAGCCTCCCAAAGTGCTGGGATTACAGGTATGAGCCACCACACCTGGCAATTATCAAAACTTTTTAATCTCAGTGAGATGGGGAACCATCGAAGGGTTCTGAGCAGAGAAATTTTAAAAGAATCATTCTGGCTATTTTGTGGAGAAGAAACTATAGAAGGGGCAAGGGAACTACAGAGATACCAGTGAGCTAACTACTGCAGTACACAGGTGAAGGATTAGGTGGCTTGGACCAACACTTGGTGGAAGTGTTGAGAAATGGTCAGACTCTGAAGACAAAGACAACAGGACTTGCTGATGTATGTAGGATGTGAAGAAAGAGGAGCTAGGAGTTACTCCAAAATTTTTGGCCTGAGCAACAACAGGAAGAATGGAGATACTATTTAGTGAGATAGCAAAGAAGGTTTTGCAGGAGGGAGGACGGTGGAATCAGGAGTTTGGTCCTGGAGTTGCTATGTTGAAACGCCTATCAAGATACTGAAACGTAGGCATCTGGATATAGAGTCTGGAGTTCATCAGAGAGGTCTGTGCTGGAGATACAAATATGGGAATCATCATATAAAGGGTGTGGGACTATAACTACATACTTATTCTACAGCAATAAAACAGATGTTCCTCTCTTCATACACCAACTCCTAAAATAGTAAAAAGACAAAAAACCACAATTCAAGGAATTTCTACAAATCCCCTATGGAAAAGCAAACTACACCACCGATAGCATCAGTTTTCAACATTTTTTTTCCATAGCTCTATATAGGACAGTGACCTTCACATATATTAAACTTTCTCATGGATATTTTATTGGATTTTTATGAAATCCAACAATAAATGGTGCAGAGAGGTATGTCATTACAATAGTCCCTAATCCTGACAGCTATTTAAATTTCTCATTAGCCATGGGCAGGCTTCTTTAACTCTACTTTTTTCTGTCCCATTCAAAAAAGTACAGTACATCAAAACTGAGAATGACGTTTTACAGGAGTAAGTGGAGCCTATTCTTTCAGCCATCTGCAAACAAGTATCTGTTATCAATCTCTAAAAACGAATTACTGTGACGCTTTACAGCCTAATATCTGCATACTAATGTATCTCAACTGATAACCCTGATCTGAAGTCTTGCAATAGATAAAAAATAAAATTCTGATTAACTTTTTCTGAACCTGGGTTATAAGATGTACAACTGAGTCTCAAAATGTTACGGTGCCTTTTCTTCACACACTGAAATTCATTAGTATATTCTGATCCTATTCTGAAGGGATTAACAACTTAATCATGCCCCAAGGCATTTCATGGGTAACTAGGTGATTTATAAACCCCCTTCATACTCCAAGAAATAACAGACTACATACAAAAAAAATTTTACTCACACTAACTTCATTAAGACCTCAAACACTCAAAAGTTCCAGAAAAAAGTACTTTGAATTCAAATTTGTATTTTATACACAACGCATGTAGCTCCTCTATTAACTCAGAAGCAATAACAGCTTACATTTAAAACGTATCGTCAAGAGGCTGTAATACAAATTTCCCGTCTATGGAGTTTTTTCTGAAAGCTCGAATATTATGTATTCCAGCCAAGAAATCAAGAGAGTTCTGTTGGGAACTCGGACAAAAATTTCATACAATTTTCAGTGGAAGTGTAACAACACGCAAAATTAACAAGTCTCGGTTGCATCGTTGCCAGGAAGACCCCAGATACAAAGCTTCTTCTCCACCTCCGCTGAACCCCAGGAGTTCAAAAATTCTAGACTAAGCAGTCCAGCGGAGAACACAGCAGCCTCTCGGGGAGAGGGAGGTGCAAACGTCTCAGCCGGTTGGGCGGGAAGGGGGGGCTGGGGAACAGGCAGGGGTTTCGGGGCACTTACAGGTCCGTCAACACCATAAGCTCCGAGTAGGCCCGGTGCAGCAGAAATTCAATGAGGGTGCTCAGCCGGTAGCCCGGGCTAGCCGCAGCTGCAGCGGCCGCCGCCACGGCGGCTCCCGGGGGAGGAGGGGCTGGGGCTGACGGGGGTCCGCCGCTGCCCCCGCCGCCGCCTCCGGGCGGGACCAGCTGGTGGTTCTCCAGCTGCACTGGGGCCATGGCGGCGCAGGACCGGGCTTGGCGCAACGGCACACGATGCGGTCCTCGAGCCTCCCGGGCGCTCGGTCACCGCGCCGAAACGGGAGCGGGCAGAGTCGCCACCGCCTACCGCCGGGCCGCCTCAGAACAGGAAGCCGTGCGCCGACCGCGGAAGCCCGCCCCCATGTAGCGAGAAGTCCGCCGACCCCAGGGACGGGAGCGAGGGGCGGGGGGAGGCGGGGATCGGGGGGAAGCAGGGCGGCCCCGCAGAGGGGAAGCTGCGCCTCCGCAAACGCTCAGAAGCAGCTTCGCCAGACAGCCGCAACGTACATGTTGACTGCCCGAGGCGGAAGTCGATCGGCAGAGCGGAAGGGGGACCTGCAGAGGACCTTCCGACAGGTCTGTGTCTGTTCTCTCAGCTGTCTAGCGCGGTAGCGCTGGGGGGCGCGTGGGAGTGAGGCGGTACCTGTGCGCGCGCGGGAGAGCGGAAAAGGGAGCCGCGCGCCGCCGGAAACCAGGGTGAGGGCTGAGTCGGAGTCGTCAGCGGGAACGTCAGCAGTTGCCCCGCCCTTACCCTTGCCGCTCTCCCTCCCGCCTCCGCCCCCTGGCGTTGTAAAGGCGACAATTTGCCCAGAGAAATCCACCATCGCTCCGTAAGTGGGGCACAAACACAGCCGAGGGAGGCCTCCTCTAAATGTTCGTGAATTCTGGTTCTGGAATCGCGAAGAAATGGTAGCAGCCGCGCGCTTGTGAGTCTCAGGCCTTTGCTCCTCCCATACACGTCCACGGCGCGTTACGTGGGAGAACGTTTTCGCCCTTTTTTTTTTTTTTTCCAAACTGTGGGAAAAGGTGCTAGAAAATATGATTGCGGGTAGGGACAGGGCCGCTGGCAGAATAACTCAACTTTAATAGAGTCGGGTGTATGCTGAGGGCGTCACCGTCCCCCAAATCCTGTCAGTCCCACACAAGAACGGCCCTTAAATCTCCTGCCACGGGCTCTCATATAGTTTTTGTCCTTGCTCTCGCAGTCACCGCTCTATTCTGAAGGGCTTTTCAGTTCATCCATGCCTACCACCGTCCCCCTATCAAAGTCCACGTTTAATTTTTTGCACCTGCTTTAAAACAGCGATTCTCAACCTCGGCTGCACTTTGGAATTATCTGAGTTTTGTTTGTTTGTTTGTTTAAATACTTAGGTCTATGGGGTTCCACCCCTATAGATTCAGATTTAATTGGTCTGGCGTGAGGTCTGGGCTTGGGGATTTTTTGAACTTTCCCAAGGAGATTCTAGTATGCAGCTAACGTAGAGATTCACCATTAGAAGCATTCGTTGCTGCGACCCCTTTCAAACATCTTTTTGCAGTTTCATCTCCTCTTAGGTGTAAGGGATGTTCATGATGTTCCCTAAGGTTAGAATACTCTTGCTGTCATCACTTGAGTAATTCTTTATCATTGTTGAAAGCGGCTCATCTGCTTCTGAAGGTGTAACCTCACTTGTTCCCTCCCTTTGCGGTCCTAAAGCACATTGGAAAAGAATATCATTGTGCTAGTTATTAAAATGCATTGGGATTATTTATACCCCCTACAGATACAGTTGCTGGAAGGCAGCTACCTCATTTTTAAATGTTATTTTTATTTTTAATGGTTGATAGTATATACTTATGGCATACAATGTGATGTTTTGAAACATGTAACCATTGTGGAATGAGCAAATCAGGCTATTAACATATCTATCAAATGATATACATACTTACTTCTTTTGGTGAGAACATTTAAAATCCACTTTTAGCAATTTAGGAAGATACAAAAGGTTATTGTTAATTGTAGTCACATTGCTGTGCAATAGATCACCAGAACTTATTCCCCCTGTCTAACTGAAACTTTGTACCCTTTGACTAATATTACCCCTTTCCCCATCCACTGCCCTACCCAGCCTCTGGTGGTAACCACCATTCTACTCTCTACTTGTCTACTTCTTTTTTTTTTTTTTTTTTTTTTGGGACAGAGTCTTGCTCTGTCGCGCAAGCTGGAGTGCAGTGGCGCGATCTTGGCTCACTGCAACCTCGCCTCCCAGGTTCAAGCGATTCTCCTGCCTCAGCCTCCTGAGTAGCTGGTATTACAGGCGCGTGCCACCACGCCTAGCTAATTTTTTTTTTTTGTATTTTTAATAGAGATGGCCATGTTGGCCAGGCTGGTCTCAAACTCCTGATCTCAGGTGATCCACCCACGTTGGCCTCCCAAAGTGCTGGGATTACAGGCGTGAGCCATCATGCCCGGCCTGAATTTAATTCTTTTTTAAGGCTGAATAGTATTCTGTTGTGTATTTATACCACATTTTTTAATTCATTCATTGGTTGATGGACACTTTGATGCCACATCTTAGCTATTATGAATAATGGTGCAGTGAACATGGGAGTGCAGACATCTCTTCAACATGCTGATTTCAGTTCCTTTGGATATATACCCAGAAGTGAGATTGCTGCATCCTGTAGTAATTCTATTTTTAGTTTCTTAAGGAACCTCCATACTGTTTTCCAAAATGGGTGTACTACGAATTTACATTCACATCAAATAGTGTACAAGGGTTCCCTTTTCTCCACACCTTCACCAACACTTGTTATCTTTCATCTTTTTGATTATAGACATTCTAACAAAATTTGTTTGCTCCCTACACAAATTAATTGTGTGGTTTTAATTTGCATAGAGAGGCAGGCAAAGGCTACTCTGCTAATGGCTTTAGAGGCCACAGTAAGAAGTTTGGGTTTTATTCTAAATGCAAAGTCATTACAATGTTCTCATTTTTTTCTAGGTTGGTCAGACCATGCCCATGGTTCCTCCTCGACTTGACTATGAATGCCGCATCTGTTGAATGAATGCAGTTTCTGCTGTTGCTTTCCATTTTGGATAGAAGTGATTGCAAATCTTATCGAAATAATGAAAAAAATACTTTTCAATTCCTTTTCAACCCTTTTGAGTCTGAGGGGCAGCTGTACATTAAATGAAACCATATGTATCATAATTTCATTTTTCCATCAAAAAGGCTTTAAAGGAAATTCCCCTTTTTCTCCATGTTTTGCAATCTTTTTTGTTCCTTTTATTAAAATCAGATTAATCTCATGAAACATCTGAAGCATTTCAGTCAATTTAAGAGCTGAGAAAATATCATGCTGCTAGTTCTGAAACGATCTGAAGTGTGAATCATGTGATCACCAAATAGAGGAACAACTGAAAAATGTGAATGAAAGAAGTATGTACCTATACTATAGTGTCAAATATTTTACTGTAAGCTTTAAAATGATAAATTGGAAACTTTCCAAAAGTGCTTTAAATATGGGTCATTTCTTTAGTAACTCAGCCAAACATACTAACATTTTCGTTCTTTCCCCATTAATTTATTCTACTAGCCCTTCCTATGTTTGCCAAGTGGCTATATTACTGGAATCAGCCCAATTGTCACATAGAACCGATGTTTACAGTCTTTTAAAATAAACATAGATATTAACCCTTCCAGTTTTAAAGCTTGAAACTTATATTTGTCTTAACTGAGTTCCTTTCTCAGGAAAATAACCCTCACGCCTCCCAGATAGTTTCAAGAAACCGAAACCAGGTCACCATATCTAGACAATGAGAAGCCAGGTCCCTCATCCTTCATGATTTCCTTACCTCTCCCTAATTCCTGTTTACCCACATGTAGTTATATTCCTTTCCCACTATATAAACCCCCAATTTTAGTCAGTCAGAGAGATGGAATGATTACTTCCCTGACAATAGTCGTTGTCTCAGTGATTGGCTTTCTGTGCAGGGAGCAATGGGACCTAGACCAAACCCCTGGCATTTTGGTAACACTATCTGTTTGGGAGGTGGGATATCACTGCACTCAGGAGCTTTCGTTTACTTTACCTCTCTGGTCTCCAATAATTCAAGCACAGTAAGTTTCATAGTCCTATTGCTGAATTTTCACCCTATTTTTCTTTAGAATATTATTTTTCATAAATAATACTTTTCTATTTTTAAAGATATCTATTCAACTCACAGAAATTTCAATAAACTCCCCATCTCCTGCCGCTTATTCCCTTACTACACTGTAACTTCACTGGTTACATAGTACATGCCATTCCCTCCCACTGAAGATATCTTGCATTATGTTGCAGATACTTGAAATATTGTTTCCTGGCTGGCTTTTCATCCTTCAAGAATCAGTTTTAATGATAAAACCCTCAGAGAGACCTTCCTGACTATCTTACATTAGGCATGTACAAGGAACTTCATTGCAGCTTTATTTGTAGAAGCAAGAAAATATGAATGATCTTAACTGTCTCTCAGTAGGAGAATAGATAAGTAAGCTACTGTATTTTTGCCCAGGCATGGTGGCTCATACCTGTAATCCCAGCACTTTGGGAGGCTGAGGCAAGCGAATTGCTTGAGGCCAGGAGTTCCAGACCAGCCTGGCCAACATGATGAAAACTCTGTCTCTACTAAAAGTACAAAAAAAAAAAAAAAAAAAAAAAAAATCTAGCTGAGCGTGGTGGTGCAAGCCTGTAATCCCAGCTGCTTGGGAGACTGAGGCACGAGAATTGCTTGAACCCGGGAGGCGCAGGTTGCAGTGAGCCAAGATCCACCACTGCACTCCAGCCTGAGTGACAGAGCAGGACTGTGTCTCAAAAATAAAATAAATAAAAAATAAATAAATAAATAAATAAATAACTATATTTTTACGTAACTGTTCAAATGTATTACAGCTATGTAAACCAACATGGATACATCTTAAAAACAATACTGAATGAAAAAAAGCAAACTTTTTGATACTATTTGTGTCCATTTTAAAAGCATACAAAAGCCGGACACAGTAGCTGATGCCTGTAATCCCAGCACTTTGGGAGGCCAAAGCGGGCAGATCACCTGAGCCCAGGAGTTCGAGACGAGCCTGGTCAACACGACAACACTCTGTCTCTACAAAAAAATACAAGAAATTGGCTAGGGGTGATGGCATGCACCTGTAGTCCCAACTACTCGGGAGGCTGAGGTGGGAGGATTGCTGGGGCCTGGAAGTCAGAGGTTGCAGAGAGCTGAGATCACACCACTGCATGCCAGCCTGGGCAATAGAGCAAGACCTTATCTAAAAAAAAAAAAGAAAGAAAGAAAAAGAAAACACACAAAATAATACTCAATAATATTCAGTATATTGTAGTAAAAGTAAAAAATATAAATGCGGATGATATATACCACCTGCAGGATAGTAGTTACTTCTAGGGAGGGCTAAAGGATAAGATGATGCTTTGTTGGTTACTAGCTATTTTATCTTATGGATTTCTGGAAGAAAAACATAAAGGAAATGTGACAATATTAATATCTATTAAATCGGGGGATAGAGATCTGATTGTTAATATATTCTGTACTTTTCAATATTTTTAAATATTTCATAATTTTAAAACATTTAAATTAAAGTGTTTCTATTAGTATAATTTACACTAGCTGCCATTAAAACTCCAAAATCTTGGTAACTTAACAGAGTAAGAGTTTATTTCTCATGCTCACGAATCTCAATAAAGATGTACCTGATGGGGACTGTCCTCTAAGTAGTAACTCAGAGACCCAAGCTCCTTCCATTTTGGGAAGCCATCACTGTATGAGATTTTTTTTTACGTCCACCCATGTTCCATTAGCCAGAATTAGTCATACAGCCCATTTAAAGTCTAGGGACCTGGAAAATATGGTCTTCTTGTATGCTTAGGGAAGAAATGAAATAGTATTATGAACAGATAGCATTGTTTTTACCACAATATTAAAGTAGTCTCCTCTTTTATTTCCCTTTAGGGCGCAGCCTCTGAAATCAGATTGCTTAGATTCAAATCCTAGCTCTACCACACACTATCTGAACGCTCTCCAGCAAGTTACTTTACTTTGCATGATCTCAGTTTCTTCATCTGTGATAATACTGCTTACTTCAAAGGATGATTGTGAAGAATGAATGAATTGACATTTGCAGAGGGCTTAAAACAGTAAGTGATCTTTATCCTTTGATGATCAAACAGTAAGTGATCATCATCATTTAGGATCAATAAGTCTTGTATTTGCTTATTCACCTAATAACCTATGAACTTTCTTCTCCTGTCCTCATGTGGCTATCTTTCTGATCTCCCCACCTACCACAGTGCCTAGCTACCTGGCTTTAATGAATGAATGGGATGAATATATTTTTGCACCAACCTAATATTTCTTCATTTATATGCTATAGTTCTATTTGTATTACATTTACTTCTGTAGGATTAAGATTGACTTACAGGCTGGTCATGGGCTCACACCTGTAATCCCAGCACTTTGGGAGGCCAAGGCGGGCAGATCAGGAGGTCAGGAGTTCGAGACCAGCCTGGCCAACAGGGAGAAACCCCGTCTCTACTAAAAAAAAAAAAATACAAAATTAGCCAGATGTGATGGTGGGCACCTGTAATCCCAGCTACTTGGGAGGCTGAGGCAGGAGAATTGATTGAACCCAGGAGGCAGAGGTTGTAGTGAGCCGAGATTGTGCCATTGCACCCCAGCCTGGGCGACAAGAGCAAGACTCTGTCTAAAAAAAAAAAAAAAAAACCAATCAACCAACCAAACGTTGACTTACATATATTTATGTGAAATAAAGTGTCAGGATTTTTTGGGGGGGAAGGAGGGGGACAGGGTCTCACTCTATTGCCCAGGCTGGAGTGCAGTGACACAATCACAGCTCACTGTAACCTCTATCTTCTGGGCTCAAGGGATCTTCCTGCCTCAGCGGAGACTACAGGCACACATTACTGCACCCAGCTGATTTTTAATTTTTTTTGTAAAAAGGAGGTCTTGCTATATTGCCCCAGCTGATCTCGAACACCTGGCCTCAAACTGGCCTTAAGGGATCCTTCTGCCTTGGCCTCCCAAAGTGTTAGAATTACACATGTGAGCCTCCATGCCTGGCCTCAGGAATTTTTTAAAAAATGCTTCAGAAAGCCAGACGCGGTGGCTCACACCTGTAATCCCAGCACTTTGGGAGGCCAGTGCGGGTGGATCACAAGGTCAGAAGATCGAGACCATCCTGGCTAACATGATGAAACCCCATCTCTACTAAACATACAAAAAAAAAATAGCCGGGCATGGTGGCGGGTGCCTGTAGTTCCACCTACGTGGGAGGTTGAGGCAGGAGAATGGTGTGAACCCAGGAGGCGGAGCTTGCAGTGAGCCGAGATTGCGCCACTGCACTCCAGTCTGGGCAACAGTGCAGACTCCGTCTCAAAAAAAAAAAAAAAAACTTCAGAAAAAAATGTTGGGGAGTTAGATGAAATAAGATTAGCAGAATGTTAACAGTTGTTAAAGCTGATGATGAATACATGGGCGTTCATTATAGTCTTGTTTTCTGTGTTTCAGAATATACATGATAAAAAGTTAAAAAAAAAAAAAAGACTGGAAATGGATAGTCAACTAAAGGCTCAGATCTTTTCTCTTTCCTAATGAGCAGACTTTAATATATATGTATTCGTTTTCAGATTTAAAAAATTCTAATATACAGAGTGTCTAACATAAAAAAGAAAACGACATGGAAACTTCAATTATAATTGCCTATAAAAGAGATAAAAGTGTCAAATATTTTAACAGTTTTGGTTTCAGGCCTTGAAAAGAATGTTTCCGAGGAACTCTTAAAAAAACTTATACGATTTTATAATCTTAAAATTTTCTAACTATGCTAAAATTCAGTATCTTTTGAATAAATGATTTATAATGGGTGAACAAAAGAAAAAGAAAAAGAAGGGCATTACTACAAATAGAAAGGAGAAGGAGGGAAGGAGTCCATTTAGAATTATTATATTCTTCATTAAGAGATAAAAATCTTGTCTTGCCTTGTTCTGTTTGTTGGAGAAGAGCCCCCCACCTCTGGAAGGGGCAAGGGAGTAAACCTGCCATCCATAGCTGCTCAAAATAAACAATGAAATCAGAGTAAGACACCATGGCAAACAGCAGGGGCATGAGCATGGTAGCTCTGGTTCCAATGCCTCCAAGTCTCACAGAATGTTGTGATGAGCATGGAGACTATATGCACAGTGAGTTGTGCCATAGCTAATGGAACCCAGGGCTGAGGGCTCCATGCCTTAATTCTTACCATCAGATTGAATCAAAGTTGCCTTGGTGCACATATGAGGAAGGAGCTGAGGTGTCAGACACAGCCAAATAGTCATGTTATTGTGAGGGTGTCAGGTATGGCTAAACAGTGCTGCTATTGTGAGAGTGTCATGTGCAGTGAAATAGTTCAGATCCTGCCATACCTACATGAGTGTTCTATTTTTATAGCATGAGGATAAGAATGGTAAACCCAGCAGCAGCGTTGTGTTGCCAATTGCAGCTGCCGCCTGACTCGGGTGGACCAAGTGATTGTTTTGCCATGCTGCAGTGCTACATCTAGGGACAAAGAAAGCATTAAATGTTTTCCCCCTTCTCACACCTCCTGGGGACTAAGGTATTCCTTCCCCAGGTCCCAGGTTTATTGCTCTTTCCATATAGTCCATTTGTTTTAAATCAGTAGCCACTATTTCTCCTTTCCCCCAGCCATCCACCACCTCTACCCAGATGGATGAAGGCTCATGGGAACTGGGCACAATGGGTAGAACTTGCAACAGCCCATGACATCCTCTAACATTGCCCAAGTAGGCCACTGTAGGGGTACTCTAGGGCCCATGAATTTCACCAACTATTATCCTCATGGCCTGTACTCTTCTATGTCCAACAACTGAAACCGAGTCATAGCAGAAGCAAAAGGTTGCAGTCACCTTCTTCCTGTTGCCTACCCTTAGGATGAAACCAGTCAGGCTTATCAGGCACTAAGGGCTAGCAGAAAAAAAGACTAGGGGTGGCTGAAGATTGTCAGGATTCTGTCACAGATACATAGCACCAGTCTCCCATTCCTCCTACCCCTTCCATCCTGGCCTTCCCTAGGCAATGGGAAATTTTTAATATAATTGATCAGAAAACTCATTCAGTCATGTGCATATTCTAGGAATATCTAGTGTAGGTAAATTGTAACACATGTCTATGAGAAAGAAAAAATTTAATATTTATTTCACTTAAAAATATAGAGACAAGTAAGTTTAAATAATAGCCTTTGTTACTATAGTTACATCCAGTGAGGAACGAAGGGGGAAGAGCCCCTCATAACCAACAGATCTTGTGAAAACTCACTCACTGTCACGAGAACAGCATGGAGGAAACTGTTCCTATGATGCAATCACCCCCAACTGGGTTCCTCCTTGGACATGTGGGGATTATGGGGATTACAATTCGAGATGAGATTTGAGTGGGGACACAGAGCCAAACTGTATTATTCTGTCCCCAGCCCCTCCCAAATGTCATGTCCTTTTCACATTTCAAAACCAATCATGCCTTCCCAACAGTCCCCCAAAGTCTTCACTCATTTCAGCATTAACACAAAAGTCCAAGTCTCATTTGAGACAAGGCAAATCCTTTCTGCCTATGAACCTGTAAAATAAAAAACAAATTAGTTACTTCCAAGATACAGTGGGGGTACAAGCATTGAGTGAATGTTCCCATTCCAAATGGGAGAAATTGACCAAAACAAAGGGGCCACGGGCCCCATGCAAATCCGAAACCCGGTGGGGCAGTCATTAAATCTTAAAACTCCAAAATGATCTTCTTTGACTCCATGTCTTACATCTGGAGGATGCTGATGCAAGAAGTGGGCTCCCACAGCCTTGGGCGGCAGCTCCTGCGCAGGCTGACATTGAGTATCTGAGGCTTTTCCAGGTTCATGGTGCAAGCTTTTGGTGGATCTACCATCCTGGGGGCTGGAGAACAGCGGCCCTCTTCTGATAGCTAGTTCTATAGACCCTTCAGATTGGGGGATAGGATCTATAGTCTTAGTTTAATTTTGGACACGCTTGTTTCCTAAAAGTATACTATAAAGTCTGATTATAAAATATTCTGTTAGTATTTGTCTGGGTTACAGTGTTCATATGTGTGATCTTCAGAGTCTTAAATGCTATTATTCAGTCATTGTCACATAAATTGACTCAAAAGTTCATCTTACAGTGAAAGAAACATGAAGGATTGATTTTAATCCAACTATCCAAATAGACTTCCTATCAATGGAACTCAGACAGTAGTGCACATCTGGATTTCACAAAATAATGTCCTATGGTCCGAATTTAATAGCCCTTGGCCAAAAGAAAGGACTAAGAAAGTACAACCTAGCTCAGAGTGAAAAAGTGTTACAGAAATCTGTCCAGCCATTCATTAGACTGGAATAATACACAGATAAAGTCAGCTGCACAGTTCAGTATCAGGGGATGGTTAGGCCTTAGTGTGGCACACTTAGCAAGACTGTGCAAAGATCTTTGAGACCTATGGTGGACTACCTCACCTGTAAACCAGTGGAAAGATTTGTACAGAATTCACTTTTACTTCCAAAAAAATTAGCCCATTATTTCTAATGATTTTTGAAGAAGATAGAATTGAGCCAAAAAGGAAGGAAACTTCAAATTCTAAGATAAAAGTAAAGCTTAGAGAGAAAACAATGCTCCTGAAGAAAATATGGATTATAATTTTAGTTTTACTTTGATATTTATGAAACATGCCAAAATTACTTCCTCTGGATGTTATCAAAAGGCATAAATAAAATGTGAAAACATTTAGGTCTGCATTAAAAAAAAAAATAAGAGGAAAGTGATTAGAGCCCTCCAAACCAGAGATAATAGGCTAAAATTTGAAAGAAAATATAAAATCAGTATATTTTAGACAATTAGAAACCTAAAAGAAGAATTGAAATGCTAAGAAAAGAGCAAGACATTATGAAAAAAAGAAAAGACAGGCTGGGGAAAAATAACCATTGAAATGTAAAGATTAGAAAATTCGGAGTTGCTTCTGAAAAGCAATTTAGTGAATAAGTTAGAAAGCAGATTAGACAGCTAAAAAGAGAAGAAATAAACTCTACAATAGATTTAAGGAAATTTTTCAGAATGCTGTGACACAGAGTTGCTCAAAGACTGAAAATATTAAACAAGTTAAAAAGACCTAGAAGATAACATGTGTAAGATTCACAGCAGTGTTTATAGAATGCTATCTTTGGCGTAAGAAAAAGGAAAATAATAATATGTATTCATATGTTATTATATTCCCATAACAAATTCAGAGGATACACAAGTAGTACATCTGTTTGAATGTGGTTGTGGTGAGGGAAATAGTAGATTTGGGCAAGGGTGGGAATGAGACTTGTATTACTGTATACATTTTATATTGGTTTAATTCACAAACCATGTCTGAGTCCTCTGAGAAGCAGAAGCCAACATGGGATTGGATATGCAAGGATTGATTGGAGAAATCCTCTGAGGGTAAAAGGGGAGGGAGGGATCCCCAGGAGGTGGGAAGAGCCTTCAGGCCACTCTGCAGGTCTGACACCAATGAAAGAAGCATTGGATAGGCAGAGTCTAAGACTGCAGCGAGATTCCAAAGTAGCCTGTCAGAGGAGTCACATGTCTTATAGGAATGGGTCTACCTTATTATCCCTGCCATGCGGAATCACTGACTGAAAGCAGCCTGTGTGAAGTGTGGTCTCCATGCTAACGGGCGGTAGATTTGTAGTGCAGCAGCTGAGGCCATCTGTCAATTATGCTTCCTGTAGCAAGAGATCTGAGTGGCATATTTTCATAGCGGCCACACCATGGGACTACATTTTGTATTCAAAGAAGAGCAAAATAAAGACATTTTCAGACAAAGATTAAAGGAGCTTATCATTCACAGACTGTCACCCTGAGAACCTCTAAAGGATTCACTTTAGAAAGAACTATTTTGAATCCTGAAGGATAGTGTAGGATGCAAGAAGCAATGGTGAGCAAATAAATTGGTAAACCTGTGGGAAAGAAGTTAGTAAATATGCAGATAAATCTAAATAGACATTGACTATTAAAAAAAAACTAAGAAAATGGAAAAAAGCAAGAAAAATGGCAATAATGATTAAATTGAGTATATTAAAAACAAGATGGAATTAAAATATTAGCAATAACATGAAAAATTGGAAGGAGAAATTGGAGGTAGAGTATTTCAAAGTCCATGCCTTAGTCAGGGGGACAGTAAAGATATAGATTAACTTTATTTTTTGTTGTTGTTTTTTTTTTTTTTTGGAGTCAAGTTCTCACTGTGTCACCCAGGCTGGAATGTAGTGGCACTATCACGGCTCACTGCAGTCTCAGCCTCCTGGGCTCAAATGATCCTCCTGCCTCAGCCTTTCAAGTAGCTGGGACTACAGGCACGCACCAGCACATGCCACTAATTTTTTTGTATTTTTTTGCAACGACGAGGGTCTCACTATGTTGCCCAGGCTGGTCTCTCAAATTCCGGGGCTCAAGCAATCCTCTGGCCCCGGCCTCCCAAAGTGCTGGGATTACAGATGTGAGCCACCGAGCCCACATCTGTACCAATCTTGGTTTAGATTTCAAATCAAGTATGCCAAATTTAAGAGAAACTACTACAAAAGTACAAATGGATTATATGACTTCCAAGCCAGAAGAGGACAAAGAAGGGAAAAAATGAAGCATGGTGAATCCATAGTTGGCATAAAATGAGGAGGAAAAAATAAAGCAAAAGAATGGGAAATAGAAAGCATAAATTAAGAAAAAAATAAATACCAATATGTCAGTAATCACTATAACTATGGATTATTTTCTTTGCACTAGGGATATCCCCCTTGTAAAGAGACCAAATAAATTGCAGGTCAGTTCCTTTAACTATTTCCTTCTTGCAAATATGTGTATGTGCATGCATGTGCATGTGTACACACATGTGTACATTTACACACATATTTGTTTCCACATCTGTCTCTCTCTCTCTCTCTCTCTCTATATATATATATATATATGCCATGAGTTCATACTGATACCTCATATTTCAATCCAACACCACAGGTTCATTCTAGTTTTCCCCCTTTCCATATTTGTAACTTCCTTTTCTGACAGTGAACAATCTGGCTCAATATATTTATTTGCTCAATCCTAGAATACATAGAAAGTCATTTCAGAATAGATAATCTATACCATTGTGAAAAACTGGCCTTCTGGGTTTGGAGGACAGTGGCAATACTGCCTCATTCTGAATCTCCCTACTCACCCCTCTCTCCACAAATAAACCTCATAAAATAAAGCAACATATGACTGATATAGTTTGGCTGTGTCCACACCCAAATCTCATCTTGAATTGTAGCTCCCACAATTCCCATGTGTTGTGGGAGGGACCTGGTGGGAGGTAATTGAATCATGGGGGTGGGTCTTTCTTGTGCTGTTCTCATGATAGTGAATAAATCTCACGAGATCTGATGGTTTTATAAGGCGGAGTTTCCCTGCACAAGTTCTCTCTCATCTGCTGCCATGTAAGATGTGCCTTTCACCTTCCACCATGATTGTGAGGCCTCCCCAGCCACGTGGAACTGTTGAGTCCATTAAACCTCTTTTTCTTTATAAATTACCAAGTCTCAGGTATGTCTTTATCAGCATCATGAAAATGGTCTAATACAGTGACTTATGCCTTCATCAGTATTTTTTAAAAGAGAATATTCTGATGTTCAAATTACTTGTAAGTAAAGAAATAAACCAAATTCTAATAGAGCTCCTGCCATCTGTCTTCTGCTGCAAGCCTGTGGGTGCAGAGTGCAGAGGAGAAGAGGCATAAAGAAATGCCATGAAAAAATATAGCGGGGCATAGAGGACTTGGATAAGGCACAGACAAAATAACCCTTAGAAAGAGAAAGCCAGATAAGATAAATGCCAAAATATATAATATATAGGTCAGGATATGGTAAGTTTATGGTAGTTTGTTATGCAACAATAGAAAACGAATATGGATTTTAGTACCTGAAAGTGTGATGCTGCTATAAGAAATATTTAAAAATGTGAAAGTGTCTTTGGAACCAAGTTTGAAGAGGATTTTGTGGAGCATGACAACAGCCTAAGTTTCCTTGAACAGAATATTAGTAGAAATATGGACTGTGGGAAGGCTGCTGGTGAGGCCTCAGAAGGAAGTGAGGCTCATGTTATTAGAATCTGGAGGAAGTGAGATCCTTGTTATATATTGTCAGCAAGCTTAGCAAAACTGAAACTTGTGTCCTGTAGTTATTTGGAAGGTAGAATTTGAAAGTAATTAACTCACATATTTAGCTGAAAAGATTTCCAAGTAAAGTGGGTTATTGTTTTTGCTAGTTTTTTTTGTTTTGTTTTGTTTTGTTTTGTTTTATTTTAGAGACAGGGTCTCCCCTGTTGCCCAGGAAGGAGTGCGATAGTACAATTATGGCTCACTGCAGCCTCAAACTCCTGGGCTAAAATGATCCTCCTGCCTCAGCCTCTCAAGTAACTGGGACTACAGGCATGTGGCACAACACCTGGCTAATTTATTTTTATTTTTATAGAGATGGGGTCTCGCTGGATTGGTCAAGTAAAGTGTTAAAGGTGCCATCTAGTTTCTTCTTGCTGATTTTAGTAAAACCCAAGAAGAGAGAGACAAACTGAGGAAAGGACTGGTAAACACAAAGGAATTGGGTAATTCTCAGCATATCAAGATTGACGAAGACACTAAAATTAAGAGACAAAAGGTTAGAGTATTTGATCACAAGAGGTTTATGCTGTGCCTCGCAGATCTCATTCAAATCAGTGGCTTCTAAGAAGCTTAAGGGTGTCCCTGAGCCATCTCAGCAGCAGCCAAAGCTGGAGAAGGAATGATCTCTACCAGATTTGTGGACATGGCTTCTGTTCAATGTAGTGAATTCCCATGACATCCACTCAAAGCAGACAAGGTTCTTGAGAAATTTATATCAGCAGAAATACTGCCAGCTTGGACTGAAAGTGACAGAGTTTGAAGTGAAAGGAAGCTGTCAAACTCCCAGAATTCCTCTGGCAGAAAGGAGGTTGACAAAACTACTCAGCTGTAAACACATTCTACCTTTCATGAAAAAAGGATGGCTCAGAGAGAGGAACTGAAAGCCCAGGGGGCACAGGCGAGAGCCAGAGGGCAGAACTGAAAGGCACGTGGGAATATTTCCAAGTCTTGAAACCCAAGGGAGTTTCCCAGCTTTTAAAACTGCTTTGGACTGGCGATCTTTTTTACCTTCCATTTTTCTCCCTTTTGAACTGGAATATGTCTGTAACTCTTATCTTATGCCTGTTCCATCATCATGTGTTGGCGATAGAAAACTTGTTTCTACAGTTTCATAGGTCCACAGATGGAGAGAAATTGTGCCAGGTGTCTCACCCACACCTAATCTAAGTGATTTGATGATGAGATGTTGGATTTTTGAATTGATGAGATTTAGATGAGAGTTTGAACTTTGAGTTTAAGCTGTAATGGGATTGACACCCTTGGGAAATTTAGGAGAAGGTGAATGTATTTTGCATTTAGGAGACACATGAATCATGAATCATTGGGGGCCAGAGGGCAGACTGTGGTAAACAGAATTGTTCTTTTTTATTTTTTTATTTTTCTTTTGAGACAGGGTCTTGCTGGATCACCTAGACTGGAGTGCAGTGGTGTGATCATAGCTCACTGCAACCTCGAACTCCTGGGTTCAAGTGATCCTCCCTCCTCAGCCTTCTGAGTAGTTGGGACTGCAGGCATGCATCAATACACCTGGCTAATTTTTTTTTAAAAAATGGTAGAAACAAGGGTCTCCCTATGTTGACCAGGCTAGTCTCGAACTCCTGGCCTCAAGTGATCCTCTTGCTTCAACTTCTCGTAGTATTGGGATTACAGGCATGAGCCGCCTTGCCTGACCTTGATGTTTGATACATGTTTACATTGTGGAAAGATTAAATCAAGCAAATTAACAAATTCACCACTTCAAATACTTAAACATCTCCCCTTTCCATGTCTACCCCTCTACTCCTCTGGGAATTGCCATTGTACTCTCTACTTGTATGAATTTGACTTTTTAAAATTTCACATGTAAGTGAGATGGTATGATATTTGTCTTTCTGTGCCTGGCTTATTTCACTTAACATAATGTCCTCCATGTTCATCCATGTTGTCACATGTGACAGAATTTTATTCTTTTTAAAGGCTGCATAGTATTCCATTGTGTATATAGACCACATTTTAAAAAATCCATTCATCCATTGATGGACACTTACCTTGCTTTCAAATCTTACCCTCTGTGAATAATGCTGCAATGAACATGGGAGTACAGATATCACTTTGACATATTGATTTTAATTCCTTTGGATTCCTTTTAATTCCAGTAGTGGGATTGCTGGATCATATGGTAGTTCTATTTATTGTGGGGCTTTTTGAGGAAATTCATAATATTTTTCATAATTGCTATATTAATTTATATTTCCACCAACAGTGTACAAGCATTCCCTTTTCTCTACACTCTTGTTAACACTTGTTATCTTTTGGTTTTCTGATAGTAATTCTATTATCACCTATTCTATTCTATTATAGATTTCATTATATTCTATCATATCACCTCACATTTGGGTGTAACATGATATTTCCATTGTGCTTTTAATTAACATTTCCCTGAGGATTAGGGATGGTAAGTATTTTTCATATATCTGTTGAACATTTGTATATCTATTTTTGAGAAATGTCAAGTCATTGGTCCGTTTTTTAACTAGGTTTTTTTTTTTTCTCTTGCTATTGAGTTGTTTGAGTTCATTATTTTGGATATTAGTTTCTTGTCAGATGTATGGTTTGCAAATATTTTCTCCCAATCCTTGAGTTGTCTCTTCATTCTATTAATGGTTTCCTTTGCTGTGCAGAAGCTTTTTAATTTGATGCAATCCCATTTGTTTATTTTTGCTTTTGTTGCCTTTGCTTTTGGGGCTATTGTGGAGCATTTCCCCCATGTTGTGGAGCATTTTCCCCCATGTTTTCTTCCAGTAGTTTTACAGTTTCAAGCTTTATGTTTAAGTCTTTAATCCATTTTGAGTTGATTTTTGTATATGGTATAAGAGTCCCAAGTTCATTTTGCATGTGGATGTCCAGTTTTCCCAGCACCCTTTATTGAAGAGATTGTCCTTTCTCATTGTGTGTTCTTGGCACCTCTGTCAAAAATCAATTGATTGTAAGTGCTTGGGGTTATTTTTGGGCTCTATTCTGTTCTGTTGGTCAATGCATCTTTTTTAATGCCAGTACCATGCTGTTTTGATTACTACAGCTTTGTAATAGATTTTGAAGCCAGGTAGTATGATGTCTTCAGCTTTTGTTTCTGAGCTTTGGGCTCCAGTTTTTTTGCTCAAGATTGCTTTGGCTATGCAGGGTCTTTTGTGGTTCCATACAAATTTTAGGATTTTTTCTAGTTCTGTGAAAAATGACATTGGAATTTTGATAGAGATTTCATTGAACCTGTAGATTGCTTTGGGAAGTATGGAACTGTTTTAACAATATTAATTCTTCCAATACATGAACATGGGATACTTTTTCATTTATTTGTATCTTTTCTATTTCTTTCATCAATGTTTTATAGTCTTTAGTGCACAGACCTTTCACATCCTTGGTTAAATTTATTCCTAAATATTCAATTTTTTGATGCTATTGTGGATAGGACTGTTTTCTTAATTTCTTTTTCATATAGTTCACGTTTAGTGTTAGGAAAGGCTACTGATTTTTGCATGTTGATTTTGTATACTGCAACTTTACTGAATTCATTTATTAGTTCTAACAGTTTTGGCAAGAGTTTTTTGGGTTTTCTATATGTAAGATTATGTTGTCTGCAAACAGGGGCAATTTAACTTCTTCCTTTCCAATTTGGCTGTATTTATTTCTTTCTCTTGCCTCATCGCTCAAGCTAGGATTTCAAGTACTATATTGAATAGAAGTGGTGAGAGTGGACATCCTTGTCTTGTTCCTGATCTTAGAGGAAAAACTTTCAACTTTTCACTGTTGAGTATGTTAGTTGTGGGCTTTTCATATATAGCCTTTATTGTGTTTAGGTATGTTCCTTCTATGCCTAATTTGTTGAGAGTTTTTTATCATGAAAGGATGTTGAGTTTTCTCAAATGTTTTTTCTTTCTGCATCTATTGAGAGGATTGTATAGTTTTTGTCCTTCATTCTGTTATGGTTTATCACATTCATTGATTTGCAAATGTTGAACCATCCTTGAATCCCAGGGATAAATCTCATTTGATCACGGTGAATTATCCTTTTAATATGCTGTTGAATTTGGTTTGCTAGTATTTTGTTCAGGATTTTTGCGTCTATGTTTATCAGGGATATTGGCCTGGAATTTTCTTTTTTGGTGGTGCTATTGCCTGGCTTTGGCATCAGGGTAATGCTGGCCTCATAGAATCAGTTTAGAAGTATTTCCTCTTCTTCATTTTTTTGGGAAAAAGTGTGAGGAGGATTTGTATTAGTTATTTAAATATTTGGTAGAATTCCACTGTAAGGCCATCTGGTCCTGGGCTTTTCTTTGATGGGAGATGTCTTATTATTGAGTCAATCTCATTGCTCATTATTGGTTTGTTCATATTTTCTGTTTCTTCTTGATTCAGTCTTGTTAGGTTTTATGTTTCTAGGAATTTATCCATTTCTTCTAGGTTAACCAAATTTTTGGCATATAATTGCCCACAGCAGTCTCTTATGGTCGTTTGTATTTCTGTGACATCAGTAGTATCTCCTCTCTTATTTCTGATTGTCTTTATTTGAGTCTTCTTTCTTTTTTGCTTAGTTGTTCTGGCTAAAGGTTTGTCAATTTTGTTTACATTTTCAAAGAACCAACTTTTAGTTTTGTTGATGTTTTCTATCATCTTTTTAGCCCCTATTTCATGTATTTCTGCTCTGATCTTTATTCTTTCTTTCCTTCTACTGATTTTGGGCTTAGTTTGTTCTTCTTTTTCTAGTTCCTTGAGGCATAAGGTTAGGCTGTTTATTTGAGATTTCTTTTTTAATTATTTTTTTTGATGTAGGCATTTGTTGTTATAACTTCCTTTGGTGATGTATGTGTAGGCTTGCATTTGAAGGAACAAACCCCTCTTTCAGTCTTTACAGATAAATTTTGGCAAGTTAAAGTGTTCTCCTGTTAGGTATTGTATTAGTCCATTCTCACATTGCTATAAAGAAATATCTGAGACTGGGTAATTTATAAAGAAAAGAGGTGTAGTTGGCCCACAGTTCTGCAGGCTGTATAGGAAGCATAGTGGCTTCTGCTTCTGGGGAGGCCTCAGGAAGCTTCCAATCATGGCAGAAGGCAAAGGGGTTATGAGGTGTCTCACATGGTGGGAGCAAGGAGCAATAGAGAGAGGGGGGAGGTGCTGTACATTTTCAACAACCAGATCTCAGGAGAACTCTACCATGACCATGAGGACGGTACAAAGGGGGATATGCTAAACCATTCATGAGAAATCCACACGTAATACAACCACCTCCCACCAGGCCCCACCTCCAACACTGGGGATTACAATTTGACATGAGATTTGGCGGGGGTACAAATCCAAACCATATCAGGTATCTGGATTGATGAGATTGCCTCCAGGATCCCAGTTGAGTAGGGTTGAATCTAGATCATGTTGCCGGTGCCGGGTCTGCAGTGGAGACCAAAGTTAGTGAGCATGGGTCCTATATGGTCCGCTAGTGGACTGGAGTATTTCCAGGATCTTGGTCTGTGGGGCTGGTGCTAGGATGAGGATCTACTTCAGGATTCACAGATGGCAGGCCCATTAACAGGTGTACTGATGGGTATAGCTTCCTCCATGATTCTGAGAGAGTTGCTGCTGGATCACTGGATGAGCCCCTAGGCTGGCCATATTGCTCTGGTCCATGGCTGAGAGGGGCTAGAACAGAGACACAGGATTGTTTCAGGGTCCGCAGCTGAGACTGAGATCTTCAGTCCTGTCTCCAGGGTCGGGGTGGGTGTGTCTCCCGGTGGGCTTCTGAGTGAGCAGGCCTGCTATCAGGCTGCAATTGAGTAGGGTTGGAGTCTATTTATAGGGCTGTTTCAAGATCCATAATGAGACCGAGGTCAAGGAGTCAGCCTTCAGGGACACTGCCAGACATGCCTCCCTCCAGGACCAAGATCCAGGGACTCAGAAAGGCATGTCTCCTGGCGGGATCCCAGCTGGGCAGAACTGCTCTCAGACCACAGCTGGGAGGGGCTGAAACTGAGCTTCAGTGCTATTTCAGAAACTGCTGTGTGACTGATATTGGCAAGCCCAACCTGGGTGGCACCATCAGGCAAGACTCCCAACAGTTCCCTATGTGAGAAGGATTGCTCCAGGACTGCAACTGAGAGGGGCTGGAACTGAGATTCAGGGCTCCTTTAAGAACCACTAGGAGACAGAGGTTGGCAAGTCTGTCCCAGTGCATCTCCCAGTAGTTTCCTGCATAGGGGGAATAGCTCTGGACTGAAGCTGAGACAGAGTCTCTTCAGGGTCTGCTATGGAATGTAGGCTGGCAAGCCTGTCCTGAAGACAGGCATGTCTCACAGCAGTTCTCTGTGCTTTTGGGTTTGTTCCCAGACTGGGCTGGAGTCAAGCTTCCGGGCCCCTTCAGGATCTGCTGTAGGAAGGAAGCTGGCAAGCCTGTCACAGTGGCTCAGACAGACTAGTCTCCCAGCAGTTCTCTGCGTGGGTGGGAATACTCCTGGGCTGTGGCAGAGAGGAGCTGGAACTGAGACAGGGCCCCTTCAGGATCTACTGTGGGATGGAGGCCAGCAAGCCTGTCCCAGTGGCACATATGGGCAAATTTCCCTCTGGGTCCTTGTGCAAGTAGTACTAATCTGGGACCATTATTGAGAGGGTCTGGGGCCAAGTTACAGGATAGCTTTTGGGTTTACTACCTAGACCAGTGTTGGCAGGCCTGTCTGTTGAGGCACTAGTGTGCCTGATTCCTCCCGGACCCTTGGCAAATGGTTTTGATAGCAGGCTCAAGGCCAAATGGGGTCGTAGCCAAACCCTTAGAAGAACAGGGCTATTTCCAGGTATGAAGCCAGGATAGCAGTCAGCTGGTCTGCCACCTAGGTGTGGGTCTGCACTCTCAAAATGACCCTCCTAGGTCTTGGGCTCCACTGGGTTTCACAACTTCCTATCTGTATCCCAAGGATCCCACAAAGACACTTTTGTCTGTGGATGGGTGCAGAATTCTTGTTGTGGGGGGATATGAGTGAGGGAACCTCCTATTCTGCCATGTTGTTCTCTCCTGTTTCCTGTTACAAGTTTTTTAGCTTAACCTTTTATATTTAGGTCTCTGTTCCATTTTGAGTCAATTTTTGAGTATGGTGTGCATGTAGATATCCAATTTTCTCAGCACTATTCGTTGAAAAGACTATCTGTCCTTTCCCCATTGAAATGCCTTGCACTTTTGTCAAAAGTAAATTGACCATTAATGTAAAGGTTTAGTTCTAGATTCTCAATTCTGTACCTTTGGTCTGTATGTCTGTCTTTATGCCAGCACCACACTGTATTGATAACTAAGCTTTGTAATAAGTTTTGAAATTGAGAGGTAAAAGTCCTCCAACTTTGTTCTTCATTTTCAAAATTGTTTTGGATATACTGGATCTATTTCATTTAATTTCAGGATCAGTATGAAGTCAGAAACTGTGAAGGGTCTGAGATTTTACCCTACTTGCAAACTAACAAATTAGTTTGTGACAGTTTCACGTATATATGCTGACAGAAGATATCAGACCCCTATGTCAAGGACAGATGGTTTATAAGTCATGGCAAAAGCAGCATCCAGAGTACCATCTCACTAGTGCCTCCTTCCCCATGCCCCAGTTCTCCACAGGGCAACACAAATGAGAGCCAGATGTTTACCTGTGTAAGCAATGGGTTTCATCACAGGAGAAAACCCCCCAAATTAGGAGGCTCTGAAGTTTATACAAGGTTTGCTGGCACATCTGCCCATCCTCCCCTTTAGGAAGGGAGAGATAATGACTTCATCTTTTCTCTTGAATGTAAACAGATCTTCACTGGAAAGGGGAGTGGAAGGCCTCTAGGTTTATTATCTTGAAATGTAAGCAAATGTCTACTGGGGAGACACAGCTCGAAATCTCTAGCTTCCAAGGCCTTTGCCATTCAAACAAGCTCTTTGTTCAGAAGACCTGGACTGTGTGGAGCTGTGAAATATTCATGGAGAATTGTCTCCCAGCAATCAATTTGTCAATTTCCTAAAAAAAAAAAAAAAAAAAAAAACGGTTGGAATTTTGATAGAGATTGTGTTAATCTACAAATCAATTTTGAGAGAATTGCCATATTACTGAGTTTTCCATGATCATGGGATGGATGTCTCTCTTATATTTAGGTCTTCTTTAATTTCCCTCATCAGTATTTTTAAATTTTCACTGTACATGTCTTACACTTATTTTGTTAAAATTATTCTTAAGTGTTTTATTCTTTTTAATACAATCATAAATGGAGTTATTTTTTAATTTCACTTTTGGAATTTTCATTGCTCGTACATAGTAATACAATTGATTTTTGTATACTGACTTAGTATCCCATCACTTTGGTGAACTTATTTGTTCTAATAGTTGTGTGTGTGTGTGTGTGTGTGTGTATAAATTCCTTAGGATTTTCTACATGATGATCATGTCATTAGCAAATAAAGACAGTTTTACTTTTTTACAACCTAGATGCTTTTTAATTTTTTTTTACTTGATTGCACTAGAACCTCCAGTACAATGTTGAATAGAAGTGGCAAGAGTGGGTAGTCTTGCCTTCTTCCTAGTCTTGGAGGCAAACATGCAGTCTTTTATGATTAGGTATGACGTGAGACAGAATTAGGTGAAATCCAGGGGGCTCTGGAGGATCCAGGAATCACATTGGAAGCAGATAGGGCAGAAACAGTTGGAAGGGGTTGGGAATCAGGTGTGGCTATGGAGTAAGCTATTTAAGTCTGGATTCAATCTCTACTAGTTCTTATCATTGGATCTGAACACAGGAGCACATCTGCATTAGAAGATGTCAGACTCAGAGGGTCTTCCCAAAGGCAACACCAGGTGCATTCACACAGGAAATGAACCATGTTCACTGAGAAACTACTGGAAGATTTGAACAGCTTTTTCAATGAGAACCTATACCCAAACCCCAGCCTTCAGTGGGCTTCGAAAATCGAAATACATCCAACAGTACTGGAGGTCTGGTTCGAGAACCACAGAGCAAAACTTAAGAAAGCAAAATGCGAGCATGTTCAGCAAAAACAAGAAACTCAACAACCATCAATACCAGAGGGCAAAGTCAAGACCAGTGCTGGCCTGAGAAATACAGACACGCTACTCAGATTCCCCAATGCTGTTCATCCTATCGGCCTGGTGTATATGAATCTTCGGGCACCCTCATTCCTACTCATTCTGTACCCCAACCTTAGGGTCCCTACAAATGACTTCCCTGGCCAAAAAAATTGTCCATTTTGGCTGCTGCCAAAATCCTAACATATATTGCCTCTAGCCCATTTGGGAATCCCAAGTTTGTTCTCCACGCTTCAATTCTAGTTCTTCTTCCTGTTCATCTCTACAAAGTTGAGAGAGATGCTAAATACAAAAAATTACATATTGTAAAAACAAAACACTGGTGGTTTTTGTGGATACTCTTCATCAGGTTGAAGGTTGAAGAAGTTCCCTTCTATTCTAAGTTTGTTGAGAATTTGTATTATGAATTTGTATTTTTCTGTGTCCATTGAAATGATCACATGGTTTTTGCCCTTCATTCTATTATGTTCATTTCCACGTGAATTTCATTTTCCTGAACTTTTACAAGGGAAATATAGATTTTATAACTTTATGACTAGAACTCTCCTGTTGTTTTTGTGAAGTGTCAAAAAATATGGTGGCTTGATTTCTGAGATCTCCAGACTCTGTTCCCCTCCCTACTTTTTCTGGCCCTGTTCTTTCTTTTGTCTGTATTGTCACTATCCTGTTCAATTTAGATTGATCAGCAAGTCTCCTCAGTGTGGATCTTTATCCTCAAAGGATGCTTTGGCTAGTTAGTTCTAAGAGCTTGTATGATCCAGACTATTTTAGATCTCTTATATCTTATTGCAGACCATTGTCATGGAGGTTTACCTCTACAGTTTTAGTTCCTGTTCTCACTTTGGCTCTCTAAACTTTCAGTTAGTGCCTTTTGGTTATTTTGTTGTTCCCAGGTCAGTGAGATGCCCTGTTGCTTCCCTAAGCATGTTTCTGTACAGATGCCAGTACTATAGGTATTGTAGCTAGCTATCACTGGTCTATCCCTACTTGCTCATATATATCTTTTTACTTTCCAAAACTTATTTTTTATTACTATACAAAATGTGCACTCTCCTCTCTTTTTGTGTCTCCCACCCCACCCCCCAGAGAACAGTACATGGTGTGCAGGGATGGCGTGACCAGGAGGCCTTTGTCCTGCGCCCTGCCCACAGATTGAGCTCTGCCCCAGGTCTTTTCAGGCATCTAGATACACCCATAGCCTGTCAGGCTGGGGCAAAGGGGTCCCAACTCACATGTACTCCTTGGCAGAGTTGGACTTAGAGTAAGAGTGAGGTACATGGTACCCAGTTTGGGTCTTATTCCCAGGACAAGAGCAAGAGAATAGTACACCTCCTAGGAGGGCCAGAGAAGACCCTGCCCAGTCAATAAAGATAGCAGGACCAAACTCATACCTAATATTCAAGGGGATCAAGGGGTTGTAAAAGTCCGTGACAATCTGATGGCCATACCAGAAGAAAGCTACCAAGTCAGCAAGACCTGCCATGATGAAAATGACGCCTCTAACCATGCCTATTGTATTAGTCTGTTTTCACACTGCTATAAAGATATATCCAAGACTGGGTAATTTATAAAGGAGAGAGGTTTAATTGACTCACAGTTTAGCATGACTGGGGAGGCCTCAGGAAACTTACAATCATGGCGGAAGGGCAAGCAAGGACCTTCTTCACATGGCGGCAGGAGAGAGAAAGCATGTGAGAGAGCAGGAAAAACTACCGTTTATAAAACCATCAGGGCCGGGCACAGTGGCTCACCCCTGTAATCCCAGTACTTTGGGAGGCTGAGGTGGGCAGATCACCTGAGTTCAGGAGTTTGAGACCAGCTTGGCCAACATGGTGAAACCCCGTGTCTACTAAAAATACAAAACTTAGCTGAGTGTGGTGGGGGATGCCTGTAATACCAACTACGTGGGAGGCAGAGGCAGGAGAATCACTTGAACCTGGGAGGCAGAGGTTGCAGTGAGCTGAGACTATGCCATTGCACTCCAGCCTGGGCAACAAGAGTGAAACTCCATTTCAAAAAACAAACAAACAAAAAACTGTCAGATCTCCTGAGAATTCACTCACTATCATGAGAACAGTATGGGGGAAACTGCCCCCATAATCCAGTCATTTCCCTCCCTTGACATGTGAGGATTACAATTCAAGATGAGATTTGGGTGGGGACACAGAGCCAAGCCATATCAGCTATACAGGCCTTCTTCACTTTATCATTTCCCCCACAACACATGCACTTCATGCCCATCGTGGCCACACACATATGGTCAGGAAGCCCAGCACCAGGTATGCCACCATTAAGGGCTCGAAGGACCTGCATGGCTGCTGGCAGGGCGAGCACCAAGTCATACATTTCACAGCTCATCAAGCCCATGCTCTGCGTGATGTAGTCCATTCACAGTCCCTTGTGATGATGCTGTTGCCCACACATGAGCTCATCTGCCGCTGCAGGATGGTGGTGCAGGCCACAAGGCCTACCCAGCCCAGCAGAGTCATGGAAAAGTTCAGCAATTGCAGGCCCAAATTGGCCATTTCTACTCTCAGAAAAAATTGGGGGTGCTGGGCAGGCAACCCTACAGTAAAACAAATAAAACTTTGGGGCATCCCCATGAAAGACATCTTGGGGTAGAGTTTTTAAGTCATCCAAAGAGACAAAGAAGTTTTTGGCCAGGTGACCGCAAATCTTGTCACCTGAAGTACACACAAATTGACCCCTCTGGTGGAGTGATAGTCTCACAGCAGAGGGAACAGGCCCATATTTTGTGTTTTGAGGAAAACAATTTATTGTCTAGCTTTGTTGTACAAATAACTCTTACTTTAAAAGAAAGCTAGCAGCTGGATAACTTGAACATGAAAATGGGAAACCAAAGAACGAAAGTGAGGTATGGCAACCCCTGGGACTATGACAGGTGTGTGTCGGGGGAGGGGGAATCATTTTTGTTAGATCACATCTTTGCACCAGGTGGCAGAAATAATTGGGAATGGAAAGGAGTAAACAAACAACAAAAACAACAACAACAAAGGTGACACTTCACCTCTATTACTTCAACTACTACTTTAACTTACTAATTTGTGTTTTTTAAATTTAATAAAAATTGAGTTACATTAGGGAAGCTGGAATCATATTGCATGCAGGTAGTTATGAGTGGGGAAGAAAGGAGACTAATGAGCTGATGCACTGGTGTTGCAACAGATGTAATTTGAGTCCTTCAAAAAAAATGCTTGACATTTTTATCATGGTGAGATAATGAGACCTGTTATTATAGCAGATTCTCTCTTCAAGGAGGGAGACCTTGAGAGTGGATTTTACTCACAACTGCCATCAGTAGACAAATAAAATAAGTGAATGTTCATGACCTAAGTACAAGTGTTACTCAACAAGATTAATGAAGTCTAACAAATTTGAAACCAGTAAAAGTCATCTAGAGGGTCTCGGTGGATACTTTTTATTTTATTTTATTTTGAGAGGGAGGCTTGCTCTGTCGCCCAGACTGGAGTGTAGTGGTGCGATCTTGGCTCACTGAAACCTCCGCCTCCCGGTTTCAAGCGATTCTCCTGTCTCAGCCTCTGGAGTAGCTGGGACTACAGGCATGTGCCACCATGCCTGGCTAAGTTTTGTGTTTTTAGTACAGACGGGTTTCACTATGTTGGCAAGGCTGGTCTCGAACTCCTGACCTCAAGTGAGTCACCTGCCTCGGCCTCCCAAAGTGCTGAGATTACAAGTGTGAGCCACGGCGCCCGGTCATTGATTTTAAAAATAAATATTTTAAAATCTGGCATGCCATGTGATTAGAATCCTCAGTCACTAAATCAGGAAATTTCCATTTTAAAAAGTAAAATGTTGGTCTTTTGGATATTTCAAGCCCTCCTCCACACACACTATTCTTATCCCAAGACTTTTATTTCAGCCATCATGTAACATCTTAAATTTCTCCACAAATAACTTTATACTTTTATCTTAAAATCCCCAAATGTTTAAAATCATGCATTTTAAACCTTTTAAAAGTCCTAGTACTCTTAGTAATTTAATGGTGTCCAAATGTGGAAGTGTAACTTCAATTCATTAGCTGAGAATAACTTTTTAAAAATTGCAGTAACTAAAACAATAAGGATTAACAGAAAGCATTTGTGTTGAATACTGAGCTTCCATGATAAAAAGTAGTAGATATACTTCTCAAGTCATTATATTTTATTAAGGACACATAGAAGCAAACTCACATACTTATCAAATATTTTAATGTAAATGCATTAGAAAGCAAATATTTACTTTTATTTATTTACATATCTATTTAGAGACAGGGTTGCACTATGTTGCCCAGGCCGGGGTGTAGTGGCACAACTACAGCTCACTGCAGCCTGGAACTCCTGGGCTCAATCAGTCCTCCCACCCCAGCCTCCTGAGTAGCTGGGACTACAGGCACATGGCACCACACTTAGCTAATAAAAAAAGAGAAAAAATTAGAGATGGGGTATCACTATGTTGCCCAGGCTGGTCTTGAACTCCTGGCCTCAAGTGATCCTCCTGCCTCAGCCTCCTAAGTAGCAGGGAGGGATTACATGTATGAGCTAATGTTTCCAGCTAAATCTTCATTTTTGAATCAACTTAGTTTCAAATACCTTTCTTTTTTTTTTTTTTTTTTTTTTTTTTTTTTTTTTGAGACGGAGTGTCACGCTGTTGCCCAGGCTGGAGTGCAGTGGCGCGATCTCGGCTCACTGCAAGCTCCGCCTCCTGGGTTCACGCCATTCTCCTGCCTCAGCCTCCTGAGTAGCTGGGACTACAGGCGCCCGCCACCGCGCCCGGCTAATTTTTTGTATTTTTAGTAGAGACGGGGTTTCACTGTGGTCTCGATCTCCTGACCTTGTGATCCGCCCACCTCGGCCTCCCAAAGTGCTGGGATTACAGGCTTGAGCCACCGCGCCCGGCCTCAAATACCTTTCTGACTGTCTGTAATATTCCAATTAAATGGCATAATAGCTGGTTTTGCTTTAAAATTTTGGGAAGACTAATTAAAAGTTTTAATAAGGAAAATTAAAAATACATTGCAGAGCGATGATGTTGCCAAACAAATTGAAAATCAAACTTAAAATTAATAGGCAAGTGCCTCATTAACACCATCAAGCAATTCTAATATTTGAGGAACACAGACGCTAGTTCCAGAAGCCTCCCCTGCTTCTTTCTTTATCCTTCCAACTTAATTTGTACATGTTGTCAATAGAGATTTATAGTAAGCAGAGTTTGATGAATAAAATTGTATACTTACTAATATCTGTATCTAAGAAATACTTAACTTATTTTACTTAAATCTATTCAAAATTGAGATAACACTGAAAAGGAGATTACAGTGAAAGATTTGTTTTTCTGGATATCAGTCTGTCTCTCAAATTTCTAGGGTGGAGAACCGGGAAAGGAGATGAATGAAATAAGAAAAGAAACAGATCACAAAGGAATTACCGACGGGAGAAAGAATAATACATACCTAAGAACAAAACATACAAAACCCAACGTTATCAAATTCTGCAGTCTGAAGAAGGAGGAGCCCACATTCACAACTCCTATAAACACATTGAATGAGGATCTGACAATGTTGTATTTTATTGTTTAGAGTTATACCTATTGATACTGTTCAAAGGTTGGGATTGAAGGATGTGGAAGAAATAACTTGTCAAAAATATTTGCTGGCCAGGCACAGTGGCTCATGCCTATAATACCAGCACTTTAGGAGGTTGAGGCAGGCGGATGACCTAAGGTCGGGAGTCGGAGACTAGTCTGGCCAACATGGTGAAACCCCGTCTCTACTAAAAATACAAAAATTAGCTGGGCGTGATGGCGGGCGCCTGTAGTCTCAGCTACTTGGGAGGCTGAGGCAGGAGAATCACTTGGACGTGGCAGGCAGAGTTTGCCGTGAGCTGAAATTGTGCCACTACATTCCAGCCTGGGCGACTATCTCAAAACAAAAACAAAAACAAAATACCACATGTTCTCACTTATAACTGGGAACTGAACAATGAGAACACATGGACACAGGGAGGGGAACAATACTTTGGGGGACTGTCAGGGTTGGGTTGGGGAGAGGGAGAGCATTAGAAAAAATAACTAATGCATGCTGGGCTTAATACCTACGTGATCGGTTGATAGGTGCAGCAAACCACCATGGCACACATTTACCTATGTGACAAACCTGCACATCCTGCACATGTACCCCAGAACTTAAAAGATAAATAAATAAATAAATAAATCAAAACAAATTTGCCCAGTGACCATTATAGTCCTTAAAGCATAATATTGAGCCAACAGCTCCCTGTTCAAACACAATTAGAGTAGGCAACATGATTCATTTAAAATACTTACTTAGCACCTACTATATGCCAGGGATGATTCTAAATACTGAGACTAAATAAAATAGGTAAAAATTCCTACCTGCATAAGATTATATTCTGGTAGGAAAAGCCAATTGAAACAGGATAAATAAGTAAAGTTATGGAATACAGATATAGATATAAAAAGAGTTATGTCAATAATGTTAAGTACTAAAGAGAAAACAATAAAACCAGGAAGGGAAATAGGATGTTTGGGCAGGAGTGGCAGTGGTGGTGGTATGGATATTAATACATCATCTGACTTATGATTTTAAGAGGATCACCCTGACTACTGTGATGAGAACAGAGTGAATCAAGAGAGGGCGTTTGTATTAGTCTGTTCTCATGCTGCTAATAAAGACATACCCGAGACTGGGTAATTTATAAAGGAAAGAGATTTAATTGACTCACAGTTCAGCATGGCTGGGGAGGCCTCAGAAAACTCACAATCATGTCAGAAGGGAAAGCAAAAACATCCTTCTTCACATGGTGGCAGGAAAGAGAAGTGCCGAGCAAAAGGGAGAAAAACCCCTTATAAAACCATCAGAACTCGTGAGAACTCACTACCACAAGAACAGCATGAGGGTAACCACCCCCATGATTCCATTACCTCCCACTGGGTCCTTCCCAAGACATGTGGGGATTATGGAAACTACAATTGAAGATGAAATTTGGGTAGGGCACAGCCAAACCATATCAGCATCCTTTTAAGATTAGAGATATAATAGCTTCTTTGTGGGTACACTGATGGAATAGTCCAGTAGAGAGGGTAAAACTGATGATGCAAAAGAGAGAGGGGATACATAATAACTTATAACTTATCGGCAATTTAGCAAAGACAGCTAACCAGTACCTTAGGTGACATGGTTTGGATGTTTGTCCCCTCCAAATCTCATGTTGAAATGTAATTTCCAATGTTGGAGGTGGGGCCTGGTGGGAAATGATTGGATCATGGGAGTGGATCCCTTATTTACGGCTTAGCTCCATCCCCTTGGTGGTAAGTGAGTTCTCACTCAGTTCATGTGAGATCTGGTTGTCTAAAAGTGTGTGACACCTCCCCACCACCACTCCTGCTCTTGTCGTATGATGCTGGCTCCCCCTTCACCTTCGGCCATGATTGTAAGCTCCCTGGGGCCCTCACCCAGAGCGGATCTTGGCACCATGCTCCTTGAACAGCCTGCAGAACCATGAGCCAATTAAACCTCTTTTCTTTATAAATTATCCAGCCTCTGGTGTGTCTTTATAGTGACACAAAAACAGCCTAATACATTAGGCAATCCAAATGTATCTAACATACTATATAATTTACTTATTTATCATATTCATTGTTCATCGTCTATCTGCCCCCACTAGAATGCAAGCTCTATGAAGGCAGGGACTTCTGTTTGTTTCATTTGCTTATCTGTCCCAAGCACAAGCTGTTACCCAGCACATAGCAGGTGCTCAATAAACGTTTGCTGCACGAGCATATTTTATGGGCATAAAGAGAAAAAACAGTCTGTCATATAAGTACAACCACTTAGTTTGGAGTGTGGGGCAGCACTTGGGGATGATGAAAAGAGATGGTGCCTAAAGAAATACAGAGAGAAATGCTAAGCTAGTCATTGGCAAGCCACCATTCCATGGGGACACAGGAAATACATTGTCTTTTTATCCTTCATGTTTTATGCTTATTTTTGAAATCCCTTTGTATCCAGAGTAAAATGTAGGGAAAGAGTGTCATCATCTGTCACGTGTTTACCTGAAGTATATGCTTGATAAATATAGTAGTTTGAAAGGCTGCCTAGATGGAGGGTTCTACACTGTTTTCCACAGGGCTCACCAGGTCAGTGATTCTGGGGTTAAGCCATGTAAATCTCCTAAAGCATCCCTATTCCTGAAATACACACACCCAGCACTGAGAATCACTACAAAAGATGAAATATTTTTAATTTGTTAAAGGATATTTTTAGGGAAGCATTACATATTCACTTGATCAGACAACAAAAGTCAGTTCTCTTGACATTCTTATACAATATGCTGACAGTTATACAATTCTCTCTGACAGTTACCAAGGCCTGAGGGAAAGTGAACCTGCTGTGACACAGTGACCCTCTTATCCAGAGCATAAAATAAATGTCAGATTCTCTCCTGTAGTTTGCAAAATGTAAGAAAGGGCATATTCTCTATAACATAAGCTATAATTTCTATGCTTAAAGGTAACTTATTTGAAAATAATTCAGATTGAATTGCTATTTCAAGGCTGAAACTCACATATTGCTTTGAGCTTAAATGATCGTTGCTCAGCAAATAAATTGGACATTATTGTAAGTGACAAATACATTTATCTCTTTTTATAGAGAATAACACTTGCTTTTCCTGTCCTTGAAGAAACGGTTGTCATCATTGTAACCTAATAAGTTACAACTGAGTTCATCATCTCATTCACACAAGCCTGCCATTTTAAACAAGGGAATTACTGCAGTAAACAACTTCATAAATAGAATGGATAGAAGCCATATCTTTCATTTATTTTACAAATTTATTTTTTTAGAGATGGGGTCTCACTATGTTGCTCAGGCTGGAATGCAGTGGGTATTCCCAGGTCTCATCATGCCCCACTGTAGCCTTAAAGTCCTGGCCTCAAGTGATCCTCCTACCTCAGCCTCCAGAGTAGCTGGGACTATAGGCACGTACCACCACACCTGGTTAGAAGCCATATCTTTTAAAAGATTTCTTGATCCTTGTATGTTAGGGAAAAGGCAATTTTGATATATCTTGTGACAGAGATGAACTGATCTGATAGGTTACTGGGTTTTTCTTTCTAATCAACATACAGTATTATTGACTTTTCTGTGTGCATATACTTCTGTGAATTTTAACACATTTATAGATTCCTGTAACCATGCCACAGTTGGATACAGAACAATTATATCTCTCATTCCCCACCCTGCCAACTCCCTTAAACTCTGTCATTGTCACAAGAGTTGGCAAACTACACCTGAGTCAAATCTGGTCCATGGCCTGTTTTCTCAGGGCCCAGAAGCTAAGAATCATTTTTACATTTTTGAAGTTTTGTAAAAAGAACAAAAATCAGAGACAAAAGTAAAGAATATGTGACACAAAGCCTAAACTATTTACTATCTGGCCCTCTACAGAAAAAGTTTGCTGTCTCCTGCTTTAGAATCACGCCTTCCTCCAACTACTAATCCTTGGAAATCACTGATCTGTTTTTCTGTCACTGTAGTTTTGTCTTTTCAAACATAGCATATATATTCCATTTATAACTGGAATCATACAGTAGGTAGCCTTTTGAGTCGTTGTTGTTGTTGTTGTTGTTGTTGTTGTTTTTGACACGGAGTCTCACTCTGTCGCCCAGGCTGGAGTGCAGTGGAGAGATCTTGGCTCACTGCAACCTCTGCCTCCCGGATTCAAGTGATTCTCCTGCCTCAGCCTCCTGAGTAGCTAGGATTACACGCATGTGCCACCACGCCCAGCTAAAAAACAATTTTATTTTATTTTTTGTCGCCTAGGCTGCAGTGCAGTGGTATGATCTCGGCTCACTGCAACCTCAGCCTCCCAGATTGAAGCAGTTCTCCTGCCTCAGCCTACTGAGTAGCTGGGATTACAGGCACACACCACCGTACCTGGCTAATTTTTTTTTTTTTTAGTAGAGACGGAGTTTCACCATATTGGTCAGGCTGGTCTCAAACTCCTGACCTCATGATCCGCCCGCCTCGGCCTCCCAAAGTCCTGGGATTACCAGCATGAGTCACTGCGCCCAGCAATTTTTTTTTTATTTTTAAAAGAGACGGGGTTTCACCATGTTGGCCAGGCTGGTCACGAACTCCTGGCCTTAAGTGATCTGCCCACCTCGGCCTCCCAAAGTGCTGGGATTATAGGCGTGAGCCACCGCGCCTGGCCTCCATCTCTATTCTTTTGTCACTTTGAGAATATTATATAAACGGAATCATATAGTATGCAACATTTTGAAGTTGGCTTTTTTTGACTCAGTGTACAGCAGAATACCCTTGAGAACCATCCAAGTTGTTGCATATATTAATAGTTCATTGCTTTTTACTGCTGAGTAATCTGTGGTATGGATGTACCACAGTATGTTTAACTAGTCAACTATAGAGAAACATTTTGATTATTTCAAGGTTTTGAACATTGCAAATAATGTTGCTATGATCATCTGTGTACAGGTTTGTATGCACACAAATTGTTATTTCTCTGGGATATATACCCAGGAGTGTGATTGCTGGGTTGTATTTTTAGTTTTTGCCCCTTTTAAAAATTGGACTGTTTGTTTTCTAACTGTTTGGTTTTGAGGGTTCTTTGTATATCCTGGACTGGACATACAAGTTCTTTTTTTAAAATGGATCGTACTTTTGGTGTTGTGTCTAAGAAATCTTTGCCTAACCACTGATGATGATGATTTTCTCCTGTGCTTCTTTCTAAAAGGTTTATAGTTTTATGTTTTACATTTAGATATGGAATCAATTTCAAGTTAATTTTTGGAAAAGAGATGAGGTTTAGGCCCAAATTGACTTTTTTTGTTTAGGGATGTACAATTATTTTAATACCATTTGTTGAATAGTCTTCTTTCTCCATTGAATTGCCAAATGTGGTATTAATATTAATATACCATACAATGGAATGTTATTAGGAATTAAAAAAGGAATGAAGTACTCATACATGCTACAACATGGATGAACCTTGAAAAGATTATGCTAAGTGAAAGAAGCCAGATCACAGAAGATCACATACTGTATTGATTCCATTTATATAAAATGTCCTGAATAGGCAAATCTATAGAGACAGAAAGTAGATCAGTGATCGCCTAGGGCTTGTGGTTTTGGAGGGTAAATGAGGAGTGACTGCTAATTAGTACAGTTTCTTTCTGCTGTGATAAAAATGTTCTAAAATTGTGGTGATGGTTGCAAAACTTTTAATATACTAAAAGCTAACAAATTGTACACTTTAAATGGGTGAAATTGTATGGCCTGTGAATTATATTTCAATAAAACCATTATAAATGTTTGCGGGGGAGAAGGGAAGAGGAAAGTGTCTTGCTCTGCCACTGAGGCTGGAGTGCAGTGGCACAATCATGGCTCACTGCAGCCTTGACCTCCTGGGCTCAATCAATCAAAATTGTTTTAAAAAGAAGGAAGAATGTTTATGAATCAATCAATGACAGAGCATAGCAACAAGCAAAAATTAGGATAACTGAGCAAGAGGTAAATAGTTTTGGACAATTGTAGAGCAATAATATTAGTAAGAGGTGCTCAGAAAGCAATGTAGTAGGCCAAGCGCAGTGACTCACATCTGTAATCCCAGTACTTTGGGAGCCCGAGGCGGGTAGATCACCTGAGGTCAGGAGTTCGAGACTAGCCTGGCTAACATGGTGAAATCCCGTCTCTACTAAAAATATATAAATTAGCCGGGCATGGTGGTGGGAGCATGTAATCCCAACTACTTGGGAGGCTGAGGTGGGAGAATCACTTGAACCTGGGAGGTGAAGGTTGCCATGAGCCGAGATCGTGCCACTGCACTCCAGCCTGGGCGACAGAGTGAGATTCCATCTCAAAAAAAAAAAAAAAAAAAAAAAGCAATGTAGTGAGTTTATGAAGTGTTGAATGAGCTTTGAACATAAAGTTCTTTAAAATGACCCGAGCCTATTACTCATAGAGTGCTGGTAGCAGTATACATTGACATAACATTTATGCAAAGCAATTTGTTAATGTATATCAATAATTTTTTTAAAAAAACAAACAAACCTAAGAATCTTTTCTACCATTGAGTGGGGGCGGCAGAAGTCTATGAGATTTTCTTCTCCTTGCCCTAGCATTAATTCACCCCTCTTATTCGATGTGTCTGCTGAACTATCCCTCTTCTTTGGTCAGAATTTTAACAATTATGCATTTTAAGTGTAAGATGATGATTGTTTTAGACAATTGGGTGATAAAAAAGAAACCAGCAAAGTTAACTTTAAAAGTATCAGGGACCAAATGAGAAGACAGGTAAGCCAATATAATAAGTACCTGAACTTGTACTTGCAAATGACTAAGTACTTGTGAGGTTCTTATTTTGTTGAGATCTTCTCTTACAGTTATGGATGGCCATATGACTAAGTGCTACTTAATGGGATGTAAGCAGAAGTTTTGGGTGGAGGTTCTGGGAAAGCTCTTTTAAAACGAGGTTGACTCACCTGGCAAGCATCCTTTTGCCTCTTCTCTCTTCAGTCTTCCTCTTTCCTTCAGCCTGGAATACAGACATGATGGCTGGAGTTGCAGTGGTCATCTGGCAACCAGGAGGCAAACTTTAGAGTGGAAAATGTGTGCTAAGAAGGACAAAGCAGAGAGATAGAAGGAGCAAGGGACTTGGATGACTTCATGGGCTTGGCATGCCACCACTGGATTGTCTACCTCTGCCTGCAAAAGATAGAAAATAACCTCCCAATTTATTTAAACCACTCTTTATTTAGTGTCGATTGCTAGCAGCTGAACACAATTCCTAAAGCATGCACTAACATCCATGTGGTGGCATCATCTTATCTTCAATACCCTTCTTCAGATGACGCTAGTGTAAACCTTACATGGAATATTTTGAACCACTGAGGTAGGGCATTGCGTCTCGGTCAATCTCTCCCTCCACTTCCAAACATAGTGCCTGATAAATAGTAGGTGCTCAGTTAAAATGGATTGACCAGTCATGAGCCTGGCTAAGTCTTGAGCCATACTAACTCTCGCACCCTAGTCTTCAATTTGGCCAGGCTAGCTAAATTGAAGACTATAGCCATTGTGGTTCCTTGAACACAGTAAACAAACTTTACTTCAGTTTGAAGGTAGTAGAGTCCAATACCATCACAAATGTATTTAATAAAGAGCCAATGAAAACATGAGAATAAGACAACTCCTAAAATGAAAAAAAAGGGCAGATGATGATAGAGAAGAAATTATTGCTGTTAAGTTAAGTTTAGCCTAAAGCTGCCTCCTGATATATTTTAAGTTCAGCCTAAAGGCATCTCCTCACAGAGTGACCTGTAACCCAACTGGATGTGTAAACAAACTATCACCTACTCTGGTGCCAACCACTGAGTTTTGGCTAATCACAGGCAGCCAACTGTTTAAACCGTGTGTGTAACCAATCTGGCTGTTTCTGTACCTCACTTTCTTTTTGCTGCCTGTAAATCTTCTTCCACACGTTCGCAGCATCGCAGACTCTCTGAACCTATTCTGGCTTCCTGAACTGTGAACAGTTCTTTGATCAATTAAACTCTGTTAAGCTTAATTTGTCTAAGGTTTTTCTTTTAACACCACACATCAAAAAGTAACTATGGAAGGTAATGGACATGTAAATTTGTTTGACTGTAGTCATCATTTCACTATATGTATATGTATATGTGTATCAAAACATGTTGTACATCTTAAATATATACAGTAAAAAATAAAAGATGAGATTCCAGACCTGCATTTCTTTTTCTTTCCTAATCCATCTCTCTGTGGTATATTTTGTGTCTCTTGTTCATCTCTCCTGTCCTTTAGACTATAAATGCTCATCTGCTTCAGCATTTGTAAAACTATCATTTTAAAATAAAGTGACCTACATAAATAAGTAATTACCAGGGATGAATAAATAATAAAGGAAGGATAAGGGAGTACACACACATGCTCATGAGTCACACACATAAAGAACCAGCAGTGGCATTCGGCTGGGTCACCAGGATAGAGGAAAATCACCAGGAAGGAGAGAGGAGTCACGCAGAATATGCCCGGGAAAAGGAAGGTTCACATAAATATTAGAGGAAGGAAGCATTACAAACCAGATTGGAAATTTTGTCTTCTGACTTTCAAAAATGCATTTTTAAATGCCTGGAGGGGCTGGCATCTAGCTCTCCTTTCAGACTGTGGAAACTGTGTTATCCCTATGACAAACCTACAGCCAAGGAAAATAAAATGTAGTCAGCCCTTCAGCAAGAAGTGTCTGGAGACCATGTCTGTAAGGAAGAAGACATGAAACAGTTTAAGCTATAGAGCGATGAATTTCTCATACATCTTTTCTTGTGACCTGAGATCAGGAGCTTCTGACCCTAACATTATGGAAGAGTGTTTAGCTCCTGATTTGAAAAATATATGGCATATGATAGAATGTTCAGCGACAGACAACAGGGTGGACTTGCAGGAATAAGGCCGTGAGAAGTCATAGACTTGGACTTCCTGTCCATATTCTACTTCTAACTTTGCCCATTTCAACTTTGCCTCCTACATTTTTGGCTCGGCATCTTTTAAGAAACTTTTATTTTTTGCATCATTTTCTTTATCCTACTTCTTTATATTGAAAATTTTTAATCCTATAGAAAAGTGTAAAACTAGTACAATAAACACCCACATACCCTTTACCTAGATTCGCCACGGCTAATTTTTGTATTTTTAGTAGAGACGGGATTTCACCATGTTGGCCAGGCTGGTCTTGAACTCTTGACCTCAGGTGATCTGCCCGCCTCGGCCTCCCAAAGTTCTGGGATTACAGGGTGAGCCACCATGCCTGGCCCTCTTTCCTTTCTTTTAAAGATTATCCTGAGCTTTTTTTTTTTTTTTAACCTTTCATAGCATTGACATTTTGTAATAGTCCAGGTCAGCTGTTTTGCATAATGTTCCTGAATTTGGTTTGATTATTTCCTAATGATTAGAATCTTTTTTGGGAGGAGGGGGCAGGAATACTTAATGTGTGATCTGTGTCCTTAGTGCATCACATCAGAGGGCACGTGATGTCAATTTTTCCCATTATTGGTGACATTAAATTTGATCATTTGGTTTAAGTGGTGTCCACCAGACCTCTCCATTATAGAGGTACCTTTTCCCCTTTATAATTCATGATTACAACTAGTGGTACTTTGAGACTGTGAATATATTATTCTGTAACATTTTACTTAATGATTTTACATCTATTGATGATTCTTGCCTGAATCAATTATTACAATAGTGATTGCGCAATTTTGATTTTCTAATTCTAACAATCCTACATTAATTAGTTGGTCTTCTTCTGTAAACAACTTTCCCTTCTCCTCCTCCCTACCTCTTAATTTTTTTAAGAATAGGGTTAGTTTGAATTCTTTATTTAATGTGTTACGATCTGTTCCAGTCCTTATTTTAATACTCAAAACTGTCCCATATTTAGCAAGTGAGAGCCCTTTTAAGCTGGCTTCTGCCTTTTTTTGGCATGACTTTATCAGTTTTGTTTTTGTTCAGTAAGTCCTCACTTAAGGTCTTCAATAGATGCTTGGAAACTGTGACTTTAAGTGAAACAAAGTATTAAAAAGTATTTAAAAACCCAGATTCCTTCCTTATCAGTGTTATGATGAAACAATGTTATTCAAGGACCTGCTGTACACCATTTCGCTTGAAGTTGCAGTTTCCAAGAACATATCAATGAGATTAAGTGAGTACTTACTGCACTTCCATATTTCTGTCCCACAAGATATTCCAAGTTCCCTTTATACTTTCCCCACTCCAGCCACTCCAGCCTAGAATCATCTATTTCTCCAAGAAGCCCTGGTTCTTTATAGTGGGAAATAATCTCTACAGACTAAGATCTGGGCACTAGATATGCTCATTGTTATCAAGGTATTTTCCACAGATTTTTATTTTATTTTATTTTGAGACGGAGTTTCGCTCTTGTTGCCCAAGCTGGAGTGCCATGGCATGATCTCGGCTCACTGCAACCTCTGCCTCCCAGGTTCAAGCGATTCTCCTGCCTCAGCCTCCCGAGTAGCTGGGATTAAAGGCATTCGCCACCACGCCCGACTAATTTTGTATTTTCAGTAGAAATGGGGTTTCTCCATGTTGTTCAGGCTGGTCTCGAACTCCCGACCTCAGGTGATCCACCCGCCTCAGCCTCCCAAAGTGCTGGGATTACAGGAGTGAGCCACCACACCTGACCTATTCACAGATATTTTAAACAGAAAAGAAATATCATCGAGAACAGTCATTTCCGGTGGGCTGTGTAAGGCTGAATTAGACAAGAATGTAGAAAGTATAAGAAGAATTTTAGAAGGTAGGTAATATTTTTGATAATGGTTTTCATTTGTGTAAGATGAACTAAGTGCATGACACCTGGTAATGTCAAAATTGACTCTCATATTAAAAGCCATATTGAACATGCCATGCTCTCATCAGCATGGTAATATACATTTTCCATATATAATCTAGAATGTAATTTGCATCATTTAACATAATTTTTTTTTTTTGAGATGGAGTCTCGCTCTGTTGCCCAGGCTGGAGTGCAATGGCACAATCTCGACTCACTGCAACCTCCGCCTCCTGGGTTCAAGCAATTCTCCTGCCTCAGCCTCCCAAGTAGCTGGGATTACAGGCATGTGCCACCATGCCCAGCTAATTTTTGTATTTTTAGTATTGGGGTTTCACCGTGTTGGCCAGACTGGTCTTGAACTCCTGACCTCAGGTGATCCACCTGCCTTGGCCTCCCAAAGTGCTGGGATTACAGGCATGAGCCACCGCACCTGGCTCGATTTAACACAAATTTTTTTTTTTTTTTTTTTTTTGAGACGGAGTCTCGCTCTGTCTCCCAGGCTGGAGTGCAGTGGCCGGATCTCAGCTCACTGCAAGCTCCGCCTTCCAGGTCCACGCCATTCTCCTGCCTCAGCCTCCCGAGTAGCTGGGACTACAGGCGCCCGCCACCTCACCCGGCTAGTTTTGTTTTGTTTTTTTTTGTATTTTTAAGTAGAGACGGGGTTTCACCGTGTTAGCCAGGATGGTCTCGATCTCCTGACCTCATGATCCACCCGTCTCGGCCTCCCAAAGTGCTGGGATTACAGGCTTGAGCCACCGCGCCCGGCCGATTTAACACAAATTTTAACCCCACATTTATTTATAGTGAAATGTTCTTCCTAGGTTTGCAACCTTATTCACACTTACAACTATTTTGGGATTTTATTTGAGAAGAGGAGGAGAAAAGACAAATGAAGAAAGAGAAAGGAAACACAAGGTGCTTTAATTAGAAAAAACCACTAGTAGATTCACTGGTAGTTGAATCTATCATCTGAATGAGTATTGACATAAAGCATAGGTTTATAGGTTTATAAAGAGATTTCCTTAATTCTCAGGGAAGCTGTGTGGCACAGGCTATTAACTATCCAATACTGCCCACTCCTCTAGAACTGAGCAAAGTAGGAATCTTCATAAATTATTTTTTAAATGATTATTGTATATGTAACCCACATAGAGCTGAGCTGTACCATGGCCCAGTCATAACATAGTGCTGTTTTCGAAGAAAACAGTTCAACATTCAAGAAACAAATTCAAAAGTAATTTAAATTTTAATAAATCATCTTAATTTTCTTTTATTTTTGGTAAAACATTTTTTAAATTCCAAAGGGAGGTTCTATTTATATTACATGGGAAAACTTGTATAAATCTTTCCCCCACCATTTCTCCCTCTCTTCCCATCCCTAACTTCAACATCTTATGCACGTGGCAGAAATCCTCTATCCAAAACCCTCCATCCTGTCTCCAAAACTCATTTAGAGCTAGCTGTCTTCTTTTTCTGCCTCCTTTATTACCTTCCAGATCTTCTCATTTCTTTTCTTCTAGTATCCCCTGCCCTTTTTAAAACAGACTTTATTTTTTTAAAGCAGTTTTAGATTCAGAGCAAATGTAGGGGGAGGTACAAATATTTCCCATACTCCCTTTCCCCATACATGCATAGACTCCCACATTATCAACATCCCCCACCAGAGTGGTATATTTGCTACAATTGATGAACTTACACTTGACACATGATTATCATGCACAGATCATAGTTTACCTTAGAGCTGCCTCTAATGTATATTCTATGGATTTGGACAAATGTATAGTGACATATATTCACGTGGAAGTAACTGATTTGTTTTTTATTTTATAGGCTCATAGGCAGAAGGGATTTGCCTCTTCTCAAATGAGACTTCAGACTTGGATTTTTGAGTTAATGCTGAAATGAGTGAAGACTCTGGGGTACTGTTGGGGAGGCATGATTCGTTTTGAAATGTGAAAAGGACATGATATTTGGGAGGGGCCAGGGTGAAATGATATGGTTTGGTTTTGTCCCCACCCAAGTTTCATCGCGAATTTTAATCTGAATTGTAATCCCCATGTATTGAGGAAGGGACCTGGTGTGACATGATTGGATCACAGGGGCGGTTTTCCCCATGATGTTCTCATAATAGTGAGTGAGTTCGCAAGAGATCTGGTCTTTTGATAAATGTCTGGTGCTTCCCCCTTCACTTTCTCTCTCTCCTGCTGCCATATAAAATGTGCCTTGCTTCCCCTTTGCCTTTTGCCATGATTGTAATTTTCCTGAGACTTCCCCAGACACGCAGAACTGTGAGTCAATGAAACCTCCTTTTATTATAAATTACCCAGTCTCAGGTAATATCTTTATAGCAGTGTGAAAACGGACTAATACACCATGTATTTAAAGGACTTGAGTGTTATGATCTAAGTTTTTGGTCACTGCAGCCAGTATTATGGTAACCCAAGTCCAGTAACACTGTGGCTCTTATAGACTCATAGAGGTGTCACCTTGGTGTTCTTGGATAAGATGTGGAAGAATTCCCTGTATTACCAGGCAAAGATTCTTGTTCTCTTCCCTTATTTTTTCCCAAACAAATGGAGCCTCTCTCTCTCTGTGCTGAGCTGCCCGGAACTGGGAGAGGGGTGACACAAGCACCCCTGTGGCCACTACTACTGGGACTGTGCTGGGTCAGACCCAAAGCCAGAACAGCACTGGGTCTCACCCAAGGCCTGCTGTAACTACTGCCTATGTTTGTTCAAAGACCTAGGGTTCTACAATCAGCAGCTGGTGGAGCCAGTCAGGTTTCTGTCCTTCTCTTCAGAGTGGCATGTTCCCACCAGCCCTGGGCAGGTCCAGAGATGCTGTTTGGGAGCCAGGGCCTGGAGCCAGAAACCTTAGGAATCTACCTGGTGCTCTATTCTACTGCAGCTGAGGTGGCAGCTGAGTCACAAGACAAAGTCCTTCCCACTCTTCCCTCCACTTTCCACAAGCAGAGGAGTCTCTCCCTGTAGCCACCACCACCCCAGGACCATGGCAGGTACTACCTGGCTAAAGTCAATGTTCACTTAAGGGCCAAGATCTCTTCAGTCAGTTTGTGGTGAATGCTGCCAAGCCTGGGACCCTCCCTTTAGGTCAGTGGACTCCCCTCTGGCCCAAGGCAGGTCCAGAAATGCTGTCTAAGAGCCAAGGCCTAGAATCAGGGACCCCCAGAGCCCATTTGGTGCTTTGGCCAAGCTGGTACCTCAGGTGCAAGACAAAGTCCTCTTTACTCTTTCCTCTCTTTTTCTCAAGCAGAAGAAGGCTCTCCCTGTAGCCACCACAGCTGGGAATGTGCTGGGCCATATCAGAAGCCAGCATGTCTCTGAGTCTCACCCAAGGCCCACGGCAAGTACTGCCACTGCTGATTATTTAGGGCCCAAGGGTTCTTTAGTCAGCAAGTGATTCATCCTGCCAGGACTGGGTTCTTCCCTGCAAGGCAGCAGGTTCCCTTCTGGCTCAGGGTGTGTCTAGAAATGTCATCCAGGAGCCGGGGCCTTGAATGGGGGCCCCAGGACTCTGCCTCATGGCCTCTCCTACTGTGGTTGAACTAGTATCCAAGTGGCAATAAATATCCTCTTTACTCTTCCCTGTCCTTTCTTAAGCAAAAGGAAGGAGTCTTTCCCAGAGCTGCAAGCTGTGCAGCCTGGGGTTAGGGGAAGGGTGGCACAAGCATACCCTTGGCTGCTCCGGCTGGTGTCTCACTAGGTCGCATGCCTCCCAAGCCTACTGGCTCCAAGCCCAGCACAGCACCAACACTTGCCCAGGAATTGCAGTTCTTGTGGCCTAGACTGCCTTTCAAATTTATGTAGGACCGCAGAGCACTTTAATGCATGGCGGCGAGGCTTGAAAGAACTCAGATTCTGACTGCTGAGATGGGTGATTCCCTTCCGGCTAGGGCTGATCTAAATGCTTCCGCCGTGGGCACCAGCTGAGTTCTGCCTGGTACTGCTTTCCCCTGTGACAGGGCAGCACTGAGTTCCAATGCAAAGTCCCACAATCACTGTGCTCTCCTTCTCCCAAGCCCACAGATTCTTTTTTCCATACCATGCCGCTGCTGCTGGGGGATGGAAAAGAAGTGGTGTCAGCAATTCAAGACTGTCTTTCCTACCCTCTTCAGTGCCTCTTTCAGTGATAGGAAGTTAAAGCCAGGTACTGTGAGAACACAGTATTAGTCTGTATTAGTCTGTATGAGAACAGACTAATACAGACTAATACTAATACAGGTTCTTATGAAAGTGCTTTTGTGTGTGGATAGTTGTTCAATTTGGTGCTCCTACAGGGAAGATGATCAGTGGAGGCTTCTATTCAGTCATCTTGCTTCTCTGAAAAGCGTTTTGAAAATCTCCTATGGAAGTCTGACTTTCTGGTACTTTCCAAGGAATGGGTTTTCCTTCTTATGAAAAATAAAGATTTTATTATATTTGTGATCACTGCTTTTAAACAAGCTCTGTCAAATGTAACTGTATCTTTCTATGGAGATACCCACATGTTTGTAATCAGAGAGTATAAATAACAATTGCAAATCCCATCTTTATACTTCAGAATCTCCATGGCAACCCCACCTCGCCCCCTTGTAGATAGGCAGAGCCATGTGATTTGTTCTGGCCAATGTTCTGTGAAGGGAGGAGTCATTCCTGGACTGAGGTGGTGAAAAGTTCACGTGTGATTCTGTCACTTCCTCTGCTGGGGGACTAAAGAGGCTGCATGTTCCAGACAGTATAGTTACAAGGTGTTGAAGCCTCTGACAGTATAGGTACCTGGGTGACTGAAACAGACTTTCGTTGTACTGTATCAGGCTACTAAGATTCAGGGCTTGTTTGCTACCTCACTCGTTATAATCAGCCTCTCCTGGTTTTTCATATCTGTTCACTATAAGTAACATTTTAAGCTAAACTATTTAAGTAGATGTATATTAACTATATATACATGTATATACATCTACCAAAAATCAAGTATATATTATGTATATTGCTATGGTTTGGCTGTGTCTCTACCCAAATCTCATCTTGAATTGTAGCTCCCATAATTCCCACGTGTAATGGGAAGGACCCAGTGGGAGGTAATTGAATCATGGAAGGAGGATCTTTCCCATGTTGTTCTCGTGATAGCGATTAAGTCTCATGAGAGCACATGCTGTCTTTGCCTGCTGCCATGTAAGAGGTGCCTTTGCTACTCCTTTGCCTCTGCCATGATTGTGAGACCTCCCCGGCCATGTGAAACTGTGAGTCAATTAAACCTCTTTCCTTTACACATTACCCAGTCTTGGATATGTCTTTATTAGCAGTGTGAGAACAGACTAATACATTTATATAATATATAAATTATAAAAGTAATATATCAAGCATGTGTATGTTATATATATCTACTAAATATATTAAATATATGTAATATCTTCTCCATACCTCAGCCGTGACAGCTATTGTCAGTTTGATTCATATGCTTCCAGACTTTTCCTATATAAAGGTATGAAAGCATTCAACATCTAGGTTTCATACGGCAACTTTGTCACTAATGTCAAGCTTTACCTTTATTAACTAACTCCAAGTCCCCAAAGGAAAGTAAAAATTTGTTCTTTTAAATGTTGAAATATTGAAGTTTGTCTTCCACATTTTGCTCAGAGTGAAAACTCCCTTATCTCTCCTTCTTCTGCCTCAAATGGTTCTTTCTTCTTGGATGAGTAGTTTGAGTTGATCATTGAGAGGGCAAGAGAGCCCTCAATCTCCCTGGCTCTTGACAACTGCTTCCTTTTGCTGTAAAGGTTGAAGAAGGAAAAGAAAGAAAATTCCAAGACACAGTGTCCCAAGTATAGCTCAAGCAGGAAGAGGCGCTTTTCCAATGTACTCTTCTTAGTTTCCCCACCTCCCAGCATCTTGTTAACCTTTTCTTTTCTTTTTTCCTTTTTTTTTTTTTTTTGAGACAGAATCTGGCTCTGTCACCCAGGCTGGAGTGCAGTGGTACGATCTCCACTCACTGCAACCTCCACCTCCCGGGTTCAAAAGATTCTCCCACCTCAGCCTCCTGAGTAATCCCGAGCTGGGATTACAGGCATGCACCACCATGCCTGGCTAATTTTTCTATTTTTAGTAGAGGTGGGTTTTCACCATGTTGGCCAGGCTGGTCTCAAAGTCCTGACCTCAGGTGATCTGATCGCCTCAGCCTCCCAAAGTTCTGGAATTACAGGCATGAGCCACTGCACCTGGCCTCGTTAACCTCTTCAACTGGACTACTATAGCAGATAATATTGCAGTCTCACAATTAATCCCTTTTTCCAGCCCAGAGGTTACTGTGGACACTCCCCATGCACACTGGTGGCTTCCTGCATCTCTCTGTGCTTTCTGGATGACTAAGCATGCTGAAAATGTCTGGGAATTAACAACCTCGGGAAGAATACTCAGGACCTCCACTTATGAGGGATAAGAATAAATAAATACATAAATCCTCACTTAATGTCATCAACAGGTTCTTAGAAACTGCCACTGTAAGCAAGCAACATATAACAAAACTGATTTTCCCATAGGCTAATTGATATAAACAAGAGTTAAGTTCCTGTAGCATATTTCTGGTCTTCGAAACATGACCAAACTTCTAAATAAAGACCCAAAACACTTGTAATATTAAACATTGAAATAAATATGAACCATACATACATTTAACAAAGATCAACAAAAAACAGTAAGATAATTATTTACCCAATTTTTGGCGCATTAGCGAGCGATGACAGTTGTGGTGGTGGTGGGTTAAATCAAAGAATAAATGTTTGCAAAGCAAACATTGTAAGGAGCATCTCCTACCACCACGCAGTTCAAAACCACTCATAAATAGAGCAGGCTCACTGAGCGCTTTTGTACCACATCTTTTATTGATTGTTGTGGACTTTATGAATATTTATTTGACAATAATTTGTACTCACTCATTCATTTTCCAATCTGTTTATTCCAGTTCAGGGTCACGGGTGGCCAGCGCCTATCACAGCAACTCAGGGCGCCAGGTAGGAACCCATCCTGACCAGGAAGCCATCTCATCATGAGCGGCACTCACACACCCATACTCACTCAGACTGGGGCCATGTAGACAAGTCAGTTCACCTCATGTGCACAGCTTTGGGATGTGGGAGAACACTGGAGTACCTGGAAAAAACCCACACAGATTCCACACAGATCCTGGCCCCACCCAGGGATCGATTTTATTTTTTCTCATCAACCTTTTAACAAAACAGCGTTGAATGAAACAGTGTTATTGGAGAACCTACTGTACGCCAGCTTCTTTGACCCCCAGTGGCACAGTTCTGAGACATCTTGTACTCCCTGTCTCAGAGGACTCCTGCTGGAATTGAGCCTCAGTTGCCCAGAGTAATAACTTGCCCACTGACACACCCTTTACAAGCTTCCCTCCTTTCCTTGTCTCACTTCCTCACTCTGTCACTGTACTTCCTGGGATCACCTCCTAAATAAACTACTTGTTTCCAAAACTTTGTCTCAAGATCTGCTTTCAGGGGAGCCGAAATGAAGACAGCCATAAGGAAACTTGGCTGACTACAACACTACCTTGTCTCTCTAAAGGCCAGAACTCACAACTTCTGCCTAGGCCAAGGTTTCTACTTTACCCTGAGATGTCAAGATCAGTCAGGAAGTATGTTAAAAATACTGAAATAAGTGAATGATTTCCTTTGTAAGTATGAGTTAGAGTAAATCCAAAGTTACCCTGTGAACAGTGCCATTCTCCCTCACTGAGACAAGATGTGAACTTATAGCTCACTAGGAATTGGTCCCACCTGTGTCACCCATCTTCTATGTTTCAGTGGAGAAATTCCTAGGCAGGTTTTTTTTTTTTTTTTTTCTTAAAAGATCCGTATTCAGTCACTCAACAAGTATTCATTGTTTATTAAATGCCAGGCATGATGCTAGGTAGTGGATATCACATTATAAGTATTAAAATTTTTATATGAGTAGTTGGTAACTATGATACATTAATTTAGAAACTTCAGTGGGATGTATATACTTAATTGTGTTCTTTAAATATACTAAAAAGGAAATCATGACTGTTAGGCAAATACTGTAAAATGGCTCACTTAACTCCTATTCTAACGTTGGTGGTATTTCAGGTGAAACTTTCCCGTGGGGTGATTGTGTATTTTTACTACTACATTTTCCTGGCTGCATTTCTGGCTGAGTCATATCCAATCTCTTTCTGCTTAAACTAGCTGGAATGAACCTGTTGTCCATAACTAAGTAGAGAAGAGAATTGTAAGAGAATTGTAAATACCAGCTTAGGAAAAGGTTGCAAAAGATACACACACTGGTCTGAGGAACAGGAATATGGATGAACCTATAGGAGAGGATACAGAGCATGGGGACTTTTGTGTTTCGTATTAATGACCACCAGAGAGCATCCACATAGGTGCACAGCATGATCCATCTTGTGTATGTCAGCCAACCTCTTTCCTCGGCCACCCTAGTTCCTGTGAACAGAGTAGTCATGGTGGCAGTGATGGAAGCTGTGTATGGGCCCAACAACAAGTACTCCCTTTCATCATGGCTGATCTAACTACTGTCTCTGCTAAATGCCCAACCTTCCAGCAGTAGGTACCAATGCTGAGCCCTCAAAATGGACGATTGCTCTGGGAGATCAGCCAGCCAACAGCATATGTTGTCAAACTTTTGAATTTTTGTCAGTCTCGTAAGTGAGAAACGTTATCTCTGTATCATTTTAATTCGCATTTCTCTTACTGTAAGTAAAGTTGAATATCTTTTCACATGTTTAAAGGCTGTTTTCATTTCTTTTTCTGTGAATGATCTATACATATCTCTTACAACTTTTTCTATTGGGTTGTTAGTCTTTTCTTCTCAATTTAAGAAGTTCATTACATGTTAAAGACGTTTGCTTCTTGATTATTATGTAAGTTGCAAATATTTTTTTCCAATTGGTCATTTGTCTTCTCACTTTTGTATAATGTTTTCTGACATGCAAAATGTTTTTATTTTTATGTGATCAAATTTATCTTTTTCCTTATTGCTTCTGAAGTTTGAATCATAGTTAGTAATGTTTTCCCTCTCCCAGACTTCAAGGGATTCACCCATATTTTCTCTTATTATTTGTGTAGTTTCATTTTTCACACTGAGAATTCTTCTCTATCTGGAATTTATCAGTGTAAGAAATAAATTGGATCTTATCTTTTTCCATATGGCTATCAAGTTGTTCCAGTGCCACTTATCTAAAAAGTGTTTCTTGGGCTGGGCGTGATGACTCATGCCTGTAATCATAGCACTTTGGGAGGCCGAGGCGGATGGATCGCCTGAAGTCAGGAGTCCGAGACCAGCCTAGCCATCACGGTGAAACCCTGTTTCTACTAAAAATACAAAAAAATAGTTAGGCGTGGTGGCAGATGCCTGTAATCCCAGCTACTCAGGAGCCTGAGGCAGGAGAATCACTTGAACCTGGGAGGCAGAGGTTGTAGTGGGCCAGGATCATGCCACTGCACTCCAGCCTGGGCAACAAGAGCGAAACTCCGCCTCAAAAAAAAAAAAAAAACAAAAAAAACACGTGTTTCTTTCCCCCATGATTGAAATAAGCTTTTATCATATACTATATTTCATGTGCGTGTGGGTGTATTTCTTGCTTGCTTTATATTCTGTTCCATTTGTCAATTCATATGCCAATATCATACTGATTTAATTATAAAACTTTTAAATATGTTTTCATATCTCTTAGAGCTAGTCCTCCTCATCACTTTTATTTCCTAAGGAATGTCTGTTCTTACTTATTTATTCTTCTAAATAAACTTTATAATCAACATTTCTGGCTCCAGAAAAAAAAGACTGATGAAATTATATTGAGATGGTGTTAAATCTGTAGATTAGCTTATAAATAATTGACACTTTTATGTTGTTAAATTTTCCTATAAAGAATGTGGTAATCTACTTATTCAGATATTTTAGGAGTGTTTCATAGTTTCTTCATAAAGATTTTCCATGTTTCTTGTTATGTTTCTACTATAAGGCACTTTATTTTATTTTGCTCTTGTAAATGGTGTTTTCTCTTCCATTATTTCTTCTAACTGGTTATTGATTAGAAGAAATATTGTTAAAATGTCCATACTGCCCAAAGTGATCTACAAATTCAATGCAATCTCTATCAAAATTCTAATGACATTTTTGTCACACAAATTTTTTTTAAATCCTAAAATTCATATGGAACCACAAAAGACCCTGAATAGCTAAAGCAATCTTGAGCAAAAGGAACAAAGCTAGAGGCATCATACTAGCTAACTTCAAAATATGCTACAAATCTATAGTAATCAAAACTGCATGGTACTGACATAAAAACAGGACACATAGATCACCAGAACAGAATATAGTGCCCAGAATAAATCCACACATTTACAGTCAATTTATTTGTCAGTTTTTGACAAAGATGCCGAAAACACCCAATGGAGAATGAACAGTCTCTTGATTATTATTTGCAGTAATTTGTTCATTGACTCTTTTAGGTTTTCCAGGTATATAATATCAGCTGCAACAAAAAAGATAAAATTTTACTTCTTTCTTTCTCCTTATTATGCCTCTACTTGATTTTTTTTTTTCTAATTGCTTTGGCTAATACCTCTATTTGATTTTTTTTTTTTTTCTAATTGCTTTGCCTAATACCTTCAATACAATTTTTAAAACTAGTGGATCCAGACCGGGCGCAGTGGCTCACACCTGTAATTCCAGCACTTTGGGAGGCCGAGGAGGGCAGATCAATTGAGGTCAGGAGTTTGAGACCAGCCTGGCCAACATGGTGAAACCCTATCTCTACTAAAAGTACAAAAATTAGCTGGGTGTGGTGATGTATGCCTGTAATCTCAGCTACTCAGGAGGCTGAGGCACGAGAATCGCTTGAACCCGGGAGGTGGAGGTTGCATTGAGCTGAGATTGCACTGCTGCACTTCAGTCTGGGTGACAGAGCGAGACTCTGTCTCAAAACAAAACAAACAAACAAAAAACTAGTGGATCCAATGGGCCTTCTTATCTCAGTCCTGACTTTGGCATGAAAACCTCCCTTATTTCATTATTAAGTAAGATGCTATACTTTGGGGTGAGATATATAAATATATAATCATGTTAAAGAAATATCCATGAGGTCCTGTTTTATCATTTTTAACTTGTCAACTCCTAAATTTGTAAGTGGTAAAAGAACGAGTCACATTATTTATCTCAAAGAAAACCTGTTAATGTAACACATGATCAGAGTAACTTCACAGGCAAGTGTGTTCAAGAATGTCTATTCCAGGAGGCTTACAATCCCAGGGGAGGGGTGCTGCATGAGCCAATCACAGAATAATTCAAAGGCTCTAGGATGGAGAGTAGGGACAGTATAGTGTAGTGGGTCTCTATATTAAAAAGACTCAGGTTCGAGTCCTAACTCTGCAACTGTGATAATGGGCAAGTTACTCAGCCTCTCAGGGCCTCAATTGCCTTTTATGTAAATGAGGATAATGATCCTAGCTACCTGAAGGATTGCTGTGTTTAGTGAGATAATTGCCCCTGAAGATTTAGTTTAGGACTTGGCACATACTAAAAGCTCATTAAGTGGTAGCTCTTATCATTAAGTGCTAAAACAAGTAGTAAAGATAATAAATGCTATGAGGGGGTCTCTGGACGAGGGGGACACTTAAGCCAATTCTTTGAAAGGTTTGTAGGGTTTGAATAGACAGAGGATTAAGGATGAAAAAGAGGACTTTCTAGGTAGGAGGGGAAAGATCTTTAAAATGTAAATAGTCATGCCAAAACAGTAGTTCATTTTAATTTGTGTTTTTTAAAAGGTCCAATTGCTTTTTTTGTCCAGTTGCCTTTTAAAAGCATCATTATTTAAAATCAAGCTGGGCATAGTGGCTCACACTTGTAATCCCAGTACTTTGGGAGGCCAAGGCTGGCAGATCACTTGAGGCCAGGAGTTTGAGGCCAGCCCCATCAACATGGCAAAACCCCGTCTCTACTAAAATTACAAAAATTAGCAAGGCGTGGTGGCACGTGCCTGTAATCCCAGCTACTCGGGAGGCTGAGGCACAAGAATTGCTTGAACCCAGGAGTTGGAGGTTGCAGTGAGCCAAGTTTATGCCACTGCACTCCAGCCTAGGTGATAAAGTGAAACTCTGTTTCAAAAATAAATAAATAAATAAATAAATAAATAAAGCATCATTATTTAAAATTCGATTTGCTCTCATTACATTTTGCAGAATACTTGAATATGAATAGCATGTTTTATTATCCATATGAGAGAAAAACACTTTGAATCAACTTCCATGATGTCTATCTTTTAGGCCCCCACTGGCTTCTTCATCCTTTATAATTTTTATCTAGCTGCTACTTTGCATTTTAATTTGACCCTGCCTTTATTTATTTGCACTTATTACCAGAGCACTTTCTTAAATTAATTTTTTTTGTGTTTCCTGTTCAGTATTTGATGACTGTTTATTATTGTAATTCATTGTTCAGAAAAATGTACCACATCCCACATCCATCGTTACACTCCATTCTCCATGGGGTCTAAACCATTTTACGGAGTCATTAAATGAATATGTTATTTGGGAATTAAATGAATGGAAAGAAAGTGAAAGGGCATCCAGAGGTGGTGAGGAGGTGAGGGAGGCAGTGGTGGGACTTATTCAAAGCACACTCTCCAATGCAAGCAGGAAGTACATAAAAAGCCTGAGCCTTTCCGTTTCCCCTATCTCCCCACTCTGCCCCTTAGTCCTCTAATTTAGTGGAAACTTGCATTAATCTCCTTCAGACTGAGATTGGGAGTGTGCAGGGCAGTTGAACAAACATTTGTGGAACGTATTGGTTGTCTCAAGTTTTCTTTCTTTTTTTTTTTTTTTGAAATCATTTGTTCATTTATTCATTAACTTGTCAAATTCAGTTTTCTATACACTATGATGTTTATTCCATTTTGTACTATTAGATACACATATTTTAAAAAATATTTAACTTATTTTTATGAAGAAATTAAATATTTTCTGAAAAAGAATTATTTTATTATTGTTCTCTAGCAACAGACCTCAAACAATTCTCATCCAACTCAACTAACTCATTTAAATAACTTTGCTCAATGGCAACTTCTCTAAAGATCTAGTTTACACAATTCTATTCTACATAACACTGTTTACCCTGTTACATAGTATATAGTTAAAGAACATTTTTGTAATAAACATGTTTCTCTTTGATATGATACATAACAATATTTTCACACTTCCCAGCAATCACTCAAATATATTAAAAATGTATCCTTCTTTAAAAGGCACACACATTTACAGGTTCAAATCTTTATTGTTTTAAAATTGTACAGTTCTTTTACAATACAATATTTTGTTATTTAAATGACCTCTAAATGGTTAATGTGCAATGAATATCTTTTGTTCTGAAACTCAACCATGAATTACGATTTCATCAATATGATTATTCTAGAGTCATAAAGATGTTGGGAAGGTTTGAGTCTGCATTTGAAATGGTTAGTAGCACAGACTCTTCCCTTTAGAACCCAGATGACCAATCCATTGAAAGTGCTTTTGAAGATTGCTGATTATTTATGGCTGATCTTAAAATCAGTCAATCAAATTACAGTTCCTTTTTTTTGAAACATCAAAGGGCATTTAAGAAAACTGAAACAATTTGCTTTAGTAATCTACTGAGGCAAACTCAAAATGATTATCTGCATGCAATAACACTCCTCTTTAAATAGTTTTGAAGAATTTATACATTTTATAAAGAATGTGTTAAAGAGTGCAAGTATTCTGATACTGATTTCACAAAAGGACAAATGCTGGTAATAATAACATTTAACATCTAAGTTCAAGCTAGTGTATATTTAACAGGCAATTAATATGGCTCATCATAAGCCACAATGCACAAGGTATGCCCTTTGAGAAAATGAACTAGTTTGGTCCGCATTTCTAGAGTTGTCTGGGTAAAAACAAAAAACAAAAACCATTTTAATTCAGCCAAGGATTTTGATGAATTAATTATTCCTAAAATGAAGCCAGTTAAAAAGTAAATGATGTACACCAATGAAGCATATTGTCACGCTGACTTTTGCATAAAAAGATGGCCTGCTGTTTTTGGAGTGATGAATGAGCACTGCAGGACAAATCAGAAAAAAAAGTCATAGAATGTATTAATTTTGTCCATAAGTTATACTTTCTTATTCCATGATACGGCTTTCACTCTGTAAAACTTTGTCCCCAAAGGAACTTTAAATCTGTTTTGTGCCTTTTTGGCTTGACAGTATTCTTTTTCCATTACTTTTCCAAGTACCCAGGGTCTTCTAGATGCACCTGAAGCTGGTTTGAGATCCAGGGCAGGTAGAGACTCTGAATGTAGAAAATATAAAGTAGGACTAACAGTAAATAACACATAATTGTCATGGCGTTCATCTAGGATGATGAGTACCAAATCTCCCACCTGAAAATCTCTGATAGCTATCTTTTCAGAATGCCTTGAAGATACTGAAGACATGCTCTGAGACATATTCAAGTCTGTGTCCAGCTTTAAAGAGCCCAAACTAATAACAGTTCTTTTTTTTTTTTTTTTTTTTTTTTTTTTTTGAGACGGAGTCTCGCTGTGTCTCCCAGGTTGGAGTGCAGTGGCGTGATCTCGGCTCACTGCCCTCAAGTTTTCTTATCCAAGAAGACTGATATGGTTTGGCTGTGTCCCCATCCAAATCTCATCTTGAATTGTAGCTCCCATAATCCCCATGTATCATAGGAGGGACCTGGTGGGAGGTAATTGAATCATGGTGGTGTGGGGTTTTCCCATGCTGTTCTCATGATAGTGAATAAGTCTCACAAGATCTGATGGTTTTATAAAGGGCGGTTCCCCTGCACAAGCTCTCTTGTCTGCTGCCATGTAAGATGTGCCTTTCATCCTCATTTGTCTTCTGCCATGATTGTGAGGCCTCCCCAGCCATTTGGAACTATAAGTCCATTAAACCTCCTTTCCTTTGTAAATTACCCTGTCTCAGTTATTTCTTCATTGCAGTATGAAAATGGACTAATACAAAGACCCTGAGTCAAGAATTTTAATGCCAATAGTTCATCTGGGAGGTGATTGTCAAAAAGAACGGTGGGGAAAGGGGGAAGTAAAACAGGAAGGAGAAGGAAGCCATGTTAAGGAGAAGGAAGGTATGTTATTGTCAAGAACTATAAAGGGTCATTTATTCATTTAAAATTTTGAAAAGAATAAATGCTTACTGGAGGAATTCCAGAAAAGATGTATATGTATACAGATTATATACATGTATATTATGATATGATATAAATGTCAAGAAGTGTGGAGGTTCTGAGATTTTACCATACTTGCAAGCTAACAAGTTAGCCTGCCACAGATTCATAGATTCTGGCAGAAGACAGGAGACTCCTGGATTAGAGGAAAGGGATATATTACTCATGGCACAGCAGGCAGTTCCCCACATTTCCACAGGGTGATGGGGAATGGTCCATATGGATGCTGCACATGCAATATTTATCACCAAATTCTCATCCCTTTCTCACTAGGGCTGTTCTGGGGACCTTAACTCCATGGCACTTCTGGTCTATTCATCATTCTACCACACCCAGTTGCCAGAGCCAGTCCTGACCAAAATATGGAATTGGCTTTGATTGCCAACTTCCCCTTCTCCAAACTTTCCCCAAGGTGACTGTCTCTACCTTCCCCAAGGAGAAAGTGGATCCACATCTTTATGTGTCTTGGATTCTTTTATTCTCAATGAAGTCTGCCATTGTAAACTCTTCATTTGCACTAGGGAGTAAATGGCTGGGAACAGCTGTGTTATCCTTGGAACTGGGATCAATGTCTTAAAGCTAAAGATTTAAACACCTCATCTAAGTGAAACAGGAGAGTTCCCTGATTCCCCTTGCGGATGTGTGATGGGATGTCACTTGCTTGGTCGCCGGCAGCTCAAATCCCTAGTGGGAGCCTGCAGCTAGGCAGATGCAGAGGCCGTTCTGAGCACTTTTGGGCTCCAGCCCCAAGCCAGCATCTTAGGGATGGGTGTCTGCAACTCCTGAAGCCCAAGTGGGCATGTGTTATCAAGCTCTTTCAGATTTGCCATCTGCAGATGGCTTGTATGTTAATCAGCTCAATGGACCCTCTGCCTTATTGCAAGGGCTGGGGGCCAGTGTAACAGCCTTCTATATCCTGAGTTATTGCCCAGTGTACAATAAGAATCGGATCACACTTTTATTTTATTTTATTGATTTTATTGAGTGGTGAAGGTGGCTCTCAGTGAGATGGACAGGGAGTCAGAAAGGGGGTGGATGGAGTGGGAAGGTGGTCTTCCCCTGGAGTCAGGCCACCTAATGGCCAGATTCTTCTCCGACCGCCCCTAGCTGAATTCCCCTTGGCATCCAGATGTTCCTCCTCTTTTCTCTTTCTTTGCTGCGTTGTTCCACCATCGCTGGTCTGCTGGTCCTGACATTCAGCCACTTGTGTGTGTGCCCACTAAGGTCTTGGGTTTATACAGGGGCAGGATGGGCAGGGGGGCACCGCAGTCCAAAAGGCAACTTTTTGGGTGCAAAACCAGAAATGCCTGTCCTCATTTAGGGCCTCATGTCTTCAGGCTTGAGGGTGGGGTCTTTGCCGGGGAACCACCTCTTCTACCCAGTATTTCCCCATCTCCTGTCCATATCATTTCCCTCCTCTGAAGAGGTACATCTAACTGCTGTTAGAATATGTATGACGACTGATCTTAGCTACTTCCTGCTGACAGGGAGCATTGTTTTGGGGAAAATAGCAGTCAGATTCCTCCCAGAGGTCTATCGAAGGGTCCCCAGCAAAGCAGAGTCTTTGTCTGAAGCTCTGGTTGCCTGACCATTTGGAGTTTGATGGTTTCTAGGTGTGAGAGAATAAAACAACTTTTATAAGGTTAAGTATCCATGGGTTAAATGTGCATTATGTAAGGAAAGAATCTAGTGCCAAGGGTTACAGAGATAAGATGTGAGGCCGGGTGCCATGGCTCACCCCTGTAATCCCAGCACTTTGGGAGGCCGAGGCAGAGGGATCACCTAAAGTCAAGAGTTCAAGACCAGCCTGGCCAACATAGTGAAACCTGTCTCTACTAAAAATACAAAAGTTAGCTGGGTGTGGCAGCGCACACCTGTAATCTCAGCTACTCAGGACGCTGAGGCAGGAGAATTGCTTGAACCTTAGAGATGGAGGTTGCAGTGAGCCAAGATCATGCCACTGCACTCCAGCCTGGGTGACAGAGTGAGACTCCATCTCAAAAAAAAAAAAAGAAGTGAAATATATGAATTATTCTGAAAACACTATTGTGCCCTCTGGTATAGAACAGAACATGTCCAGACACAGTGGCTCATGCCTGTAATCCCAGCACTTTGGGAGGCCGAAGTGGGCGGATCACGAAGTCAGGAGATCGAGACCATCCTGGCTAACACGGTGAAACCCCGTCTCTACTAAAAAAAAATACAAAAAATTAGCCTGGTATGGTGGCGGGCGCCTGTAGTCCCAGCTACTCGGGAGGCTGAGGCAGGGGAATGATGTGAACCTGGGAGGTGGAGCTTGCAGTGAGCGGAGATCGTGCCGCTGCACTCCAGCCTGGGCAACAGAGAAAGACTCCATCTCAAAAAGAAAAAAAAAAAAAAAGGACAGAACAAAGGTAAGAACAGCAAGCATAGGCAAGACTATAAAGAGGATATCCACGGAAGGCTAATTATTAATGCTTATCTTTTGTGATTTTTAGCTTGAGGTCCCCAGCCTCTTCACATTGGTACTTTGGGTGTTCTTCTGGGTGAATGGAAGACTCCGTTGGCTTCCCAAGCCTCTACTTGGGTATAGTGAATCCAAGAGTCTATTCCAGTGACCTTCACTGCCATAGGAGTAGAAAAGAGTACAGTGTAGGGTCCCTCCCAACCTGGGCCTATAGAGGGAGAAAGGGAAGGGATATCACTTTTACTAGCACTAGGTCCCCTGGGTTGAATAGAGGTGGCCCTGGTTCACGGGATTGGGCCTCCAACAGTTGTTTCAGTTCCTGTTGGAAATGGACCAAAGAGGTTATATGCTTAATTAAATCACAGGTTTCTTTGTCTAGCAAGAGATAACTGGTGAGAAAAGGCTATCCACACATAATTTCAAAGGGACTCAAATCTAGCTTTGAAGGAGTGTTTCTGACATGTAGCAGGGCTTTGGGGAGAAAGGTAGTCCAGGGGAGATGAGTCTCCTGAGACAGTTGCCTGAGATACCTTTTGGTAATATCATTTGTCTTTTCTACCTTTCCCGGGGATTGCGGTCTCCAGGCACAATGAAGATAGTACTGTAGAACCAGGTGGCTTTGAGACCCCCTGGATGACAGCCACCTTGAACGAGGGGCCATTATTGCTCTGGAGGTACTTAGGAAGTCCAAAGCAGGGAATTATCTCATTGATTAGTACTTTTATCACCTCAGAGGCTTTCTCTGTCTGACATGGAAATGCTTCTACCCAGTTAGTGAACGTATCTATTTATAGTAGGAGGTACTGGATGCCCCTTGCCTTTGGCATATGGGTGAAATCCATTTGCCAGTGTTCCCCAAGGTAACCTCTTGTACTTTGAGTTCCTGGCCGAAGACGCTGTCAATTAAGGGGGTTGTTTTTATGGCAGATCTTGCCACCCTTAACAATTTATTTAACCCTTTGTATTAGGTTTTTACCTGAGAACAATCTCTGGGCCAGTTGATAGGTTTTATCCTTACCTAGGTGGAAGGCCTGGTGAAGGCTTTTAAGTACTTTCCATTGGTTGGCAGCTGGTAGATGAAGCTTATTGTCCTCCAATTGTAGCCATCCTGAGGACTGAAGGATGTATCCCCAAGAGGTGGCCCATTCTATTTCTGCAAGAGAGTATTGAGGTTTTATTTCTCTGATGCAGCCCTCCCAGATCAGTGGGGCTTCAAGTGGATCAGAGACCTGGGCCCCTTTGCTGCTGATTTAGCTGCTTTGTCTGCCAGCCAATTTCCCTTGGCTACCTCATCCATCGCTCTTTGGTGGCCTTTACAATGTATTATTGCCAATTCCCATGGGAGGAAAACCTAGGAAAATAGTCTTACTAATTTCCTGATGGTAGTTAATGGGAAATTCATTAGCTGTGAGGAAGTTCTTCTCTTTCCAGATAGTAGCATGGGCATGGAGGACTAGGAAAGCATACTTAGAATCAGTATAAATGGGTCAGGTGTGGTGGCTCACGCCTGTAATCCCAGCACTTTGGGAGGCCGAGGCAGGTGGATCACCTGAGGTCAGGAGTTCAAGACCAGACTGATCAACATGGAGAAACCCTATCTCTACTGAAAATATAAAATTAGTCGGGTGTGGTGGCACATGCCTGTAATCCCAGCTACCCGGGAGGCTGAGGCAGGAGAATTGCTTGAACCCGAGAGACGTAGGTTGCAGTGAGCTGAGATTGTGGCATTGCACTCCAGCCTGGGCAACAAGAGCGAAACTCCGTATCAAAAAGAAAGAAAGAAAGAAAGAGAGAGAGAGAGAGAGAGAAAGAAAGAAAGAAAGAAAGAAAGAAAGAAAGAAAGAAAGAAAGAAAGAAAGAAAGAAAAGAAAGAAAGAAAGAAAGAAAGAAAGAAAGAAAGAAAGAAAGAAAGAAAGAAAGAAAGAGAGAAAGAGAGAGGAGAGGGAGAGAAAGAAAGAAAGGGAAAAAAGAAAGAGAGAGAGGAGAGAGAAAGAAAGAAAGAAAGAGAGAGAGAGGAGAGAAAGAAAGAAAGAAAGAAAAGAAAGAAAGAAAGAAAGAAAGAAAGGAAGGAAGGAAGGAAGGGAAAAAAGAATCAGTATAAATGTTAACTGTTTTTCCTTTGCTTAACTTGAGCGCCCTCTTGAGGGCAATTAGTTTGGTTAGTTGAACACTTGTGCCCGAGGAGAGAAGTGCACTCTCAACTATATCGTTTAGAGTAGCTGTTGCATACCCTGCTTTATGGGTTCCTTGTTCTACAGAAGAACTCCAGTCTGTAAAGAGAATCCAGTCTGGGAAAAACAGACTCGGGGCTGTTGCAGGGTGCACAGTGGGAGTGAGACCAACTCTTTGGTTTGCATGGGATCTGGGCGAGGCCTGTGACTGCCGGCTTTCCCCCACTTCCCTGACAACTTGCATGACTCAGCAGAGGCAGCCATAATCCTCCTAGGTACACAACTTCAGTGACCTGGGAATCTCACCCCCATACTCCATGGCAGCCGCAGCAAGACCTGCTCAAGGAGAATCTGAGCTCAGACACGCCTAGCTCTGCTCCCACCTGATGGTCCTTCACTACCCACCCTGGTAGCAGAAGGCAAAGGACATATAATCTTGGGAGTTCTACAGCCTGCCTACTGCCAGTCCCTCTCCACACTATTATAGTTGATGCTTTCTGGAAAGCACCACCTCCTGGCAGGAGGCCAACCAGCACAAAAATAGAGCATTAAACCAACAAAGATAAGGACTCCCATGGAGTCCACTGCACCCTCTGCCACCTCCACCAGAGCAGGTGCTAGCATCCATGGCTGAGAGACTCATAGATGGTTCACATCACAGGACTCTGTACAGACAACCCCCAGTACGAGCCTGGAGCCGGATTGACTCATTGGGTGGCTACACCCAGAAGAGAGACAACAATCACTGGAATTCAGCTCACAGGAAGCCACATCCACAGGAAAAGGGGGAGAATACTATATCAAGGGAACACCCCATGGGACAAAAAAATCCGAACAAGAGCCTTCAGTCCCAGACCTTCCCTCCGACAGAGCCTACACAAATGAGAAGGAACCAGAAAACCAACCCTGGTAATATAACAAAACAAGGCTCATCAACACCTCCCAAAAATTACATTGGTTCACCAGCAATGGATCCAAACCAAGTAGAAATACCCTATTTACCTGGAAAAGAATTCAAGAGGCTAGTTATTAAGCTAATCAGGGAGGGACCAGAGAAAGGCAAAGACCAATACAAGGAAATCCAAAAAAATGACACAAGAAGTGAAGGGAGAAATATTCAAGGAAATAGATAGCTTAAAGAAAAAACAACCAAAAATTCATAAAACTTTGGACACACTGTTAGAAATGCGAAAAGCTCTGGAAAGTCTCAGCAATAGACTTAAACAAATAGAGGGAAAAAACTCTGAGCTCAAAGACAAGGTCCTTGAATTAACTTAATCCAACAAAGACAAAGAAAAAAGAATAAGAAAATATGAACAAAGCCTCCAAGAAGTCTGAGATTATGTTAAACACTCAAACCTAAGACTAATCGGTGTTCCTGAGGAAGAAGACAATTCTAAATGCTTGGAAAATATATTTGGGGGAATAATCAAGGAAAACTTCCCCAGCCATGCTAGAGACCTAGACATGCAAATACAAGAAGCACAAAGAACACTTGGGAAATTCATCACAAAAAGATCATCACCTAGGCACATTGTCATCAGGTTATCCAAAGTTAAGATAAAGGAAAGAATCTTAAGAGCTGTGAGACAGAAGCACCAGGTAACCTGTAAAGGAAAACCTATCAGGTTAACAGCAGATTTCTCAGCAGAAATCCTACAAGCTAGAAGGGATTGGGACCCTATTTTCAGCGTCCTCAAACAAAACAATTATCAGCCAAGAATTTTGCATCCAGTAAAACTAAGCATCATATATGAAGGAAAGATACAGTTGTTTCAGACAAACATAAACTGAGAGAATTCACCATTACCAAGCCACCACTACAAGAACTGCTAAAAGGAGCTCTAAATCTTGAAACAAATCCTGAAAACACATCAAAACAGAACCTCTTTAAAGCACAAATCACACAGGACCTGTAAACCAAAAACACAAGTTAAAAAGCAAAACAAACAAACAAACAAAGTATGCAGGCAACAAAGAGCATGATGAATGCAAGGGTACCTCACATTTCAATATTAACATTGAACGTAAATGGCCTAAATGCTCCACTTAAAAGATACAGAACCGCAGAATGGATAAGAACTCACCAACTGGCCGGGCACAGTGGTTCATGCCTGTAATCCCAGCACTTTGGGAGGCCGAGGCGGGAGGATCACAAGGTCAGGAGATCGAGACCATCCTGGCTAGCACAGTGAAACCCCATCTCTACTAAAAATACAAAAAATTAGCCGGGTGTGGTGGCGGGTGCCTGTAGTCCCAGCTACTCGGGAGGCTGAGGCAGGAGAACGGCATGAACCCAGGAGGCAGAGCTTGCAGTGAGCCGAGATCATGCCACTGCACTCCAGCCTGGACGACAGAGCGAGACTCCATCTCAAAAAAACAACAACAGCAGCAACAACAAAAAACAGAACAAACAAACAAAAAAGAACTCACCAACCATCTGCTGCCTTCAGGAGACTCACCTAACACATAAGGACTCACATAAACTTAAAGAAAAGGAGTAGAAAAAAGGCATTTCATGTAAATGGACACCAAAAGTGAGCAGGGGTAGCTATTCTTATATCAGACAAAACAAACTTTAAAGCAATAGCAGTTAAAAGAGACAAAGAGGGACATTATATGATGGTAAAAGGCCTTGTCCAACAGGAAAATATTACAATCCTAAAAATATATGCACCTAACACTGGAGCTCCCAAATTTATAAACAATTACTAATAGACCTAAGAAACATGATAGACAGCAATACAGTAATAGTGGGGGACTTCAGTACTCCACTGACAGCACTAGACAGGTCATCAAGACAGAAAGTCAATAAAGAAATAATGGATTTAAACCATACCTTGGAACAAATGGACTTAATAGACATATACAAAACATTTCATCCAACCGCAGAATACACATTCCATTCAACAGTGCATGGAACTTTCTCCAAGATAGAGCATACAATAGGCCATAAAATGAGCCTCAATATATTTAAGAAAATTGAAATTATATCAAACACTCTCTCAGACCACAGTGGAATGAAACTGGAAATCAACTCCAAAAGGAACCTTCAAAACCACCACGCAAATACATGGAAATTAAATAACCTGCTCTTGAATGAGCATTGGGTCAAAAACCAACTCAAGATGGAAATTTAAAAATTCTTCGAACTGAATGACAATAATGACACAACCTATCAAAACCTCTGGGATACAGCTAAGGCAGTGCTAAGAGGAAAGTTCATAGTCCTAGATGCCTACATCAAAAAGTCTGAAAGAGCACAAATAGACAATCTAAGGTCACACCTCAAGGAACTAGAGAAAGAAGAACAAATCAAATGCCAAACCAGCAGAAAAAGGAAATAACCAAGATCAGAGCAGAACTAAATGAAATTGAAATTAAAAAAAAAAAAAAGGCACAAAAGTTAAATGAAACAAAAAGCTGGTTCTTTGAAAAGATAAATAAAATTGATAGACCATTAGCAAGATTAACCAAGAAAAGAAGAGAGAAAATCCAAATAACTTCGCTAAGAAACAAAACAGGAGATATTACTACTGACACCACTGAAATACAAAAGATCATTCAAGGCTACTATGAACACCTTTACACAAATGAACTAGAAAACCTAAAAGAGATGGATAAATTCCTGGAAAAATGCAACCTTTCTAGCTTAAATCAGGAAGAATGAGATATCCTGAACAGACCAATAACAAGCAGAGAGATTGAAATGGTAATTTTAAAATTACCAACAAAAAAAGTCCAGGACCAGAAGGATTCACAGAAGAATTCTATCAGCCATTCAAAGAAGAATTGGTATCAATCCTTTTGACACTATTTCACAAGATAGAGAAAGAAGGAACCCTCCCTAATTCATTCTATGAAGCCAGCATCACCCTAATACCAAAACCAGGAAAGGACACAATCAAAAAAGAAAACTGGCCAGGTGCGGTGACTCACACCTGTAATCCCAACACTGGGAGGCTGAGGCGGGTGGATCACAAGGTCAGGAGATCGAGACCATCTTGGCCAACATGGTGAGTCCCTGTCTCTACCAAAATACAAAACATAGCTGGGTGTGGTGGCACGTGCCTGTAGTCCCAGCTACTCAGGAGGTTGAGGCAGGGGAATCGCTTGAACCCAGGAGGCAGAGGTCGCAGTGAGCCAAGATGGCATCACTGCACTCCAGCCTAGTGACAGAACAAGGCTGTATCACAAAACAACAACAACAACAAAAAAAAAAACAAAAGAAAAGAAAACTACAGACCAATATCCTTGATGAACATAGATGCTAAAATCCTTAACAATATACTAGCTAACTAAATCCAACAACATATCAAAAAGGTAATCCACCACGATCAAGTGGGTTTCATACCAGGGATGCAGGGATGGTTTAACATATGCAAGTCAATAAATGTGATACACCACATAAACAGAATTAAAAACAAAAATCACATGATCATTTCAATAGATGCAGAAAAAGTATTTGACAAAATCCAGCATCACTTTATGATTAAAACCCTCCACAAAATCAGCATACAAGGAACATACCATAATATAATAAAAGCCATCTATGACAAACCAACATGATACCGAATGAGGAAAAATTGAAAGCATTCCCTCTGAGAACAGGAACAAGACAAGGATGCCCACTCTCACCACTCCTCTTCCCCATAGTACTGGAAGTCCTAGCGAGAGCAATCAGGCAAGAGAAAGAAATAAAGGGCATCCAAATCGGTAAAGAGGAAGTCAAACTGTCCCTGTTTACTGATGATATGATCATTTACCTTGAAAACCGTAAGGCCTCCAACAGAAAGCTCATAGAACTGATAAAAGAGTTCAGCAAAGTTTCCGGATACAAGATTTTGTACACAAATCAGTAGTTCTTCTCTACACCAACAGAGACCAAGTGGAGAATCAAATCAAGAACTCAAGCCCTTTTACAATAGCTGCAAAAAAATAAAATAAAATACTTAGGAATATACTTAACAAAAAAGTTGAAAGACCTCTACAAGGAAAACTACAAAACATTGCTGAAAGAAATCATAGATGGCACAAACAAATGGAAACACATCCATTGGGTAGAATAAATATTGTGAAAATGATCATACTGCCAAAAGCAATTCAATACAATCCCCATCAAAATACCACCATCATTCTTCACAGAGTTAGAAAAAACAATTCTAAAATTCATATGGGCCGGGCGCGGTGGCTCACGCCTGTAATCCCTGCACTTTGGGAGGCCGAGGTGGGCGGATCACGAGGTCAGTAGATCGAGACCATCCTGGCTAACACGGTGAAACCCCGTCTCTACTAAAATACAAAAAATTAGCCGGGCGCGGTGGCGGGCGCCTGTAGTCCCAGCTACTCCGGAGGCTGAGGCAGGAGAATGGCGCGAACCCGGGAGGCGGAGCTTGCAGTGAGCCGAGATGGTGCCACTGCACTCCAGCCTGGGCGACAGAGTGAAGACTCCGCCTCAAAAAAAAAAAATAAATAAATAAAAAATAAAATAAAATTCATATGGAACCAAAAAAGAGCCCACGTAGCCAAAACAAGACTAAGCAAAAAGAACAAATCTGGAGGCATCACACTACCTGATTTCAAACTATACTATAAGGCCATAGTCACCGAAACATGGTACTGGTATAAAAATAGACACATAGATCAATAGAACAGAACAGAAAATCCAGAAATAAACCCAAATACTTACAGCCAACTGCTCTTCGACAAAGCAAACAAAAACATAAAGTGGGGAAAGGACACCCTTTTCAACAAATGGTGGTGGGATAACTGGCTAGCTACACGTAGGAGAATGAAACTGGATCCTCATCTCTCACCTTATACAAAAATCAACTCAAGATGGATTAAGGACTTAAACCTAAGACCTGAAACTATAAAGAGACTAGAAGATAACATTGGAAAAACCTTTCTAGACACTGGCTTAGGCAAGGATTTTATAAGCAAGAACCCAAAAGCAAATGCAATAAAAACAAAGATAAATAGCTACTACCTAATTAAACTAAAGAACTTTTGCATGGCAAAAGGAACAGTCAGCAGAGTAAACAAACAACCCACAGAGTGGGGGAAAAATCGTCATAATCTATACATCTGACAAAGGACTAATATCCAGAATCTACAACGAACTCAAACAAATCCGTAAGAAAAAAACAAACAATCCCATAAAAAACTGGGCTAAGGACATGAATAGATAATTCTCAAAAGAAGATATACAAATGGCCAACAAACATATGAAAAAATACTCAACATCACTAATAATCAGGGAAATGCAAATCAAAACCATAATGCTATATCATCTAAATCCTGCAAGAATGGCCATAGTCAAAAAATTAAAAAACAGTAGATGTTGGCATGGATGCAGTGATCAGGGAACACTTCTACACTGCTGGTGGGAATGTAAACTAGTACAGCCACTATGGAAAACAGTGTGGAGATTTCTTAAAGAACTAAAAGTAGAACTACCATTTGATCCAGCAATCCCACTACTGGGTATCTACCCAGAGGTAAAGAAGTCATTGTATGAAAAAGATACTTGCACACACGTGTTTACAGCAGCACAATTCACAATTGCAAAATCATGGAACCAACCTAAATGCCCATCAATCAATGAGTGAATAAAGAAACTGTGGTATATATATATATATATAATATATATGATGAAATACTACTCAGCCATAGAAAGGAATGAATTAACAGCATTTGCAATGACCTGGATGAGACTGGAGACTATTATTCTAAGTGAAGTAACTCAGAAATGGAAAACCAAACATCATATATTCTCACTGATATATGGGAGCTAAGCTATGAGGCCGCAGAGGTTTAAGAATGATACAATGGACTTTGGGGACTTGGGGGAAAGGTGGGAGGGGGACAAGGGATAAAAGACTACAAATAGGGTGCAGTGGATACTGCTTAGGTGATGGGTGCACAAGGATCTCACAAATCACCACTAAAGAACTTACTCATGTAACCAAATACCACCTGTACCCCAACAACTTACAGAAAAATAAAATAATTTTTTAAAAAGACAGAATCCTGTCTGGGTTCTCTAAGGGGGTTTCCTTGAGGTCCTCTCTGGCCACATAGGTTTGTACTACTATTTGTTTGCAGTCATGTTCAAGTTCCCCAACTTCCTCTGGGAGGAAGGTGGCTGGATTTAGGGAGGGACAGGTTCTTAATTGGACCACAAATCCTTCTAATAACACAGCTTGATACCTCAGGAGGCAGTTGTCTGTTAGCCAGAGACTCCCCTTAGAAGACAGTAGTCCTGCCACATTAAGTTATTCCCCATGGTTAACTTAGTAGCCTCTGCTACCAGCAAGGCTACTACTGTGATTGCCCGGAAGCAGGCCACCCATTCTTTGGCTACCAAATCGAGCTCCTTACTCAGGTAGCCTACAGGCTGCTGGGCTGGACCCCGGGCCTGTGTTAGGACTCCCAGTGTCATTCCCTTTCTTTCTGACACGTAAAGATTAAACGTTTTCCCTATGGGGAGACTGAGGGCTGGTGTCTTAAGCAAGGCTTGTTTTAGTTGGTTGAAGGCCTTTTTAGCCTCCAGTTCCCAAGTTAGACAATGAGTTTCAGCTGCCTGAGTCTCCTTTATTATGTGATAAAGGGGATGAGCCATTTCACCGTATCCAGGTATCCATACTCTGCAGAATCCTGTAATGTCCAAGAATCCCCTTAGTTGCTTGAGGGCTTTGGGGAAAGGAAAGGAGGAGATAGGTTTAATCCTTTCTTTGCCCAATGTTCTGGTCCTCTCTGACAAGACCAAGCCTAGGTACTTCACTGAAGTCTGACAGAGCTGAGCTTTAGATTTTGAAACTTTATATCCACTGGTAGCCAGAAAATTAAGAAGAGCCTTACTGCTCTTCTGAGAGATTTCCTCAGTTGGAGCACAGAGGAGAAGGTCCTCCAAATATTGCAAAACTTTAACCTGAGGATAAAGGAACTCAGAGAGGTTTCTTAATAATGTCTGCCCAAACAAGTGGGGACTGTCTCAGAACCCCTGAGGTAACATTATCCAGGTTAACTGGGTGGTTTGGTTGAAGGGATCCACAAAGGCAAACAAATACTGGGAGTCAGGGTGTAACAGTATGCAAAAGAAGGCATCCTTTAGGTCCAGGACTGTGAACCATTTAGTTCCCTCTGGTATTTGGGATAGCAGGGTATATAGATTGGGAACCACCAGCTGCATTGGAACCACAGCCTCATTAACAAGGTAGAGGTGCTGAACTAGTCTCCATTCCCCATTGGGTTTTTGTACCCCTAATACTGGGGTATTACAAGAGCTGTTGCAGGCTTTGAGGAGGCCTCGCATCTTCAAGTTATCTATGATGGCTTCTAGCCCTTTCCTAACTTCTGGTTTCAGGGCATATTGTTTCTGGTTAGGAAAGGAGGTGGGATCCTTAAGATGGACCTGGACCGGTATGGCGGTGGTGGTTCTGCCAATCTTCCCGCGAGTTGACCAAACTTCTGGGTTAATGTTGGTCTCCACTAGGATGAGACAAAGAGTTTGCCCAGGGGCCTTCAGGATAGTGGTCCCCATGCAGGCCAGGATATCCCTTCCCAGCAGAGGAGTTGGGCTTTCAGGCATAATTAGAAAAGCATGGGTGAACAAAAGGTCTCCCCAGCTACAACTAAGTGGTTGGGAGAAATATCAGGTTAAAGGCCTTCCACAGACGCCCCTCACAGTTGTGCTAAGAGAGGAGAGGAGGCCCAGATTGGAGAGGAGAGCTGAGACTAGCCCCAGTGTCCAAAAGGAAGTCCAATTTCCTCCCTTCAATTTCCAGAATTACTTGGGATGCCTGGATGGTAATGGTGGTCTGGACCACCGGAGCTGGGGAAAGGGGCCCTGGGACCCCTCAGTCCTGCTCCTGGACCATTTGGATGATTGGTTCTGGACCCAGTGATCAGCATTCCTGGGAACAGTCCACCCCCCAGTGGTTCCCATTGCAGATTGGACAGGGTCAAGGTGGCTTTCTCATGCCAGCTGGGTAATCCTTTTTGAAATACCCTGGCTTGCCACATCTGTAGCAACTAGGCGCACCCTGGGAATTCTGGTGTTTGTGGGCTTGCCTGGTGACCATTAAAGCCTCTGTCTCTTTCCTGTATTTCCTCTCTCTCTCCTGGGCCTCCCTATCTCTATTATAAAAGACTGAAGTGGCTACTTTCAGGAGGTTCTCTAAAGCACTATCTGGTCCCAGGACCTGTTTTTGCAGCTTCCTCCTGATATCAGGGGCTCCCTGAGTAATACATTTATCCTTTAGGATTATCTGTCCGTTGAGTGAATCAGGAGATAAAGCAGTGTGCTTTACCAAGACCTTTCTTAGCCTTTCCAGGAAGGCAGTGGTATTTTCATCAAATCCATGGTCGATCATGGACAACTTCATATAATTGAGAGGCTTCGTCCTAGTCCTACGTAAGCCCTCCACTATGCACACCTGAAAGTGTCTCCTCTTCCAGGTTTCCCTCTCGTCATTGGGATCCCATTTAGGGTCATCCATTGATACTGCTTCTCTTCCAGCTGGATAATGTTTTCCCACTTCCCTGATGCTATATGTGATACAAAGCTTATCCCCAAATCTCTCTGCTGCTTGCAGAGTGGCCTGATTCTCAGCGTCTGTCAGGGTTTGATTCAAAAGTAACATAACATCTCTCCAGGAGAGTTCAAATATTTGGGTGAAATTCTGGAAAGCCTCTATATATCTGTCAGGGTTATCTGAAAACTTACCAAGATCCCCTTTACATTGCTTTAAATCCTGTAGAGAGAAGAGGACCTGGACCTCACTGGACCCAAATTCACTAGGCACCTGTTGGAGGTGCAAGAGTGAGACTGGGGTTTGTCTAAGGCAAGGATTTCTAGGAGAGGGCAAGTGAGAGGCCGAAGCTGGACAGGGAGGTTGGGGTGGACCCAGAGTTGCAGGGCTGGAGGGAGCTGGCTCCTCTGCTGAAGGTGCCTCTGGAATTAGTATCTTTAGTTCCCTGGGCTTGCCCCTTGCCGCCTTCCCTGAGACGGCAAACAGGAGGGCTGGGTCCATCCTACACTGTCAGCAAAGGTCTGGATTTCCTTGCAAGGTATAGAAAGCCTGCACAGATGGAACCTCAGACCATCTGTCCTCACATCTACAGAAAAGGTCCAACTGCTGAATGGTACAGAAATGAATGAGGCCAACCCAGTTCTTCGTAATTTGGCCAAACCTTTGTGCAGAGGGCTATGAGGCGTTTTCCCTCCAGATTCTGAGGATCTAAGCAGTCCCAACAGTTCAGGATTTTCCAGAGGAGTATAAGGTGAGGATGGAGAAGAGAGCTGGTTGCCCATTCTGAAAGACAGGGAATAAAGGCACCCTTCAGTTCTCTTCCTTCTTTCAGTGAAAAACTCGGAGTGTGATGGAGACAGAAAGTGAGCATCTTCTTTTCTCTTCCATCTTTTTATCCCCGAGTCCCAGTGACCTTGGCAAGTGATGAGCATGACTGCCCATGCAGCACACACACATGAAGCAGGGAAGGCCTAGAGAATAGGCATTATCTGCACTGACCTGTGCCTCTGTCTTCGCCTGCTGTTGACAGCCTTTGAGTTCCCTGGGCCTCATTTATGCCATGGACCATGGCCTCCTTCCACGGGGGTGGGGTGTTCAGTCAGCAGGAATTGGACCTGCCCATTTACATTGTGCCTGTTGCCTGGCTTTGGATCCCTCAGATCTGGTTTTCCTTTCTAGGGCCTCAGCCTGAAGCTTGGAATTGAGTTTGGGACTAAAAGGTATTTTAAGGGGCTGCATGTATCTTTTTAGATTAAGGCTCAAATGGGCCCTGCCAGCGGGAGCTGCTCCTCCGTTATTTTCCCTATCAACAGCAGAGTGCTGAAGAGGGGAAACCCTCTCACTTAAAAAAGAAAACACACACACACACACACACACACACACACACACAAACAGTTTGAGGGGTGAAAGGGGAAGGTCCTGGGGGAAGAACCCCTTGCTCAGTGCAAATGGGTTCCGTCAGTCATTGTATCTTTCCCCCAGTTCAAGCCTGGCTGAACTACTTGGCCAGATAAGGTAGAGTTCCGATGGTGTGGCAGGTGGAAAGCGCTGACCAGCCAGCCCTGCAGGGTCGCAGCATTGGCTGTGGTTTTCTCCTGTCCCTTGTGGCCATTGGGCATGACCTGTGCATGCTGTGGACATGCCCAGGTGCCTGAGCTGGGAGGGGAGGGGGTGTGCTGCCAGCATCTGTGGCTGTCGAGGTGGAGGCAGGGATTGCACCTCGGGGTAAAAACAGAAACCATATTGTTCTGATTTGCTCCTTTGGTGGCTGAGCCAAATGCTCATTCCATTTAATATTATAGCCGCAGCCTGTAGCTAAACTCTTAACATTATAAAGAAAGAAATAACAGCCGTTTCAAACCGTGGGGGAAAAGACATCAATCAAAGTCTGGGGGTCTTCACCGGTGCCTGTCAGAATGGCGGGAGACAGAGTTCAGTCTTGGGGCCTTCCAGCAAGGGATGCCTTTGGTTGCCCCAGGTCTTTACTCAGGTCCCATGCGGTGGTTAGACCTCCCTGAAGGGAAACACAGCCTTTCTGCCACGGGAAAGAGAGAGAAGAGGCGTATTGGATAGTTTCGACAGTTTTGCATTTGTACTCACCTTCTGATGAATATCCCGGATGGGGCCCCAGCTGAAATGGTAGAGTTCCCAGATTCCCCTTGCAGGATGCGTGCGACAAGGGTGCGGCCTGCTTGGTCACCCCGCAGCTCAAACCCCTAGGGGGAGCATGTGGACGGGCAGCTACAGAAGCAAGCATGAGCGCTTTTGGGCTCCGGCCCATGGCAGCGTCTAGCGGTGGGTGTCTGTGACTCCCAAGCCCAAGTGGGCATGTGTTACCCAGCTCTTTCGGCTTTGCCATCTGCAGATGGCTTGTGTGTTAATCAGCTCAATGGACCCTCTGCCTTATTGCAAGGGCAGGTGGCCAGTGTGATAGCTTTCCATATCCCGAGTCCTTGCCCAGTGTACCAGAAGAATCGGATCACACGTGGGCTGGAAGGATGAGTACAAGATTTTACTGAGTGATGGAGGTGGCTCTCAGCCCTATGGATGGGGAGCCAGAAGGGGGCGGATTGAGTGGGAAGGTGGTCTTCCCTTGGAGTCGGGCCACCCAGAGGCCAGAATCGTCTCCTACCACCCCCAGCCAAACTCCTCTTGGCGTCCAGATGTTCCTCCTCTTCTCTCTTTCTCTGCCACCGTGTTCTGCCATCGCTGGTCTGCTGGTCCCAACATTCATCCGCTTGTGTGTGTGCCCTCTAAGGTCGTGGGTTTACATAAGGGTAGGATGGGGGGCATGGCCGGCCAAAAGGCAACTTTTTGGGCACAAAACCAGAAATGCCTGTCCTCATTTAGGGCCGCAGGTCTTCAGGCTTGAGGGTGGGGCCTTTGTCGGGGAACTGCCCTCTTCTACCTAGTATTTTCCTGTCTCCTGTCCATATCATAAGGAGACCTCAGACATCAGATGGCAAATGGAGGAGGCTACAGGATAGAGGGAAAATGCCAACTTCACCAAGAATGGGATTTCCTGGATGATTCTCAGGTGTCCCCAGGTGGTTTAATGCCCTATTCTGCTGAGTGCAACCTCCTAGGCCTTGGGAAAAAGAGCCCATTGACATCCCTGCATCTTCCTACTGCTTCCCTCTGATTCAGCTCTGTACTTAATCACTTTGATTTCTTGATAAAATTTATAGGAGCCCAACAACCTTCCTACATTTACACTGTGTCCATTTTCCTCTCCCTTCCCTCCCTAAATTATAGATCACTGGACTGAAAATAAAATTCACTTGTTTCAGATGGATGAGTCACAGCATGACTAAAGTACAGAGACTCCATTCTTCCTTCATCCTGTAACCACCCAATGGGTTCACCTTGCCCACTGCCTAGACAGAGCCAATTTATCAAGACAGGGGACTTGAAATAGAGAAAGAGTAATTCACACAGAGCCGGCTGTGCGGGAAACCAGAGTTTTATTATTACTCAAATCAGTCTCCCCTAGCACATTCGGGGATCAGAGTTTTTAAGGATAATGTGGTGGGTGGTGAGGGCCAGTGAGACGAGAGTGCTGATTGGTTGAGTGAGAGATGAAATCATAGGGAGTCAAAGCTGTCGTCTTGCGCTGAGTCAGTTCCCGGGTGGGGGCCACAGGATCAGAGGAGCCAATTTATCAGTCTGGGTGGTGCCAGCTGATCTTTTTAGTGCAGGGTCTGCAAAATACCTCAAGCACTGATCTTGGGTTTTATAATAGTGATGTTATCCCCAGGAGCAACTTAGAGAGGGTCAGAATCTTGTAGCCTCCAGCTGCATGACTCCTAAATCATAATTTCTAATCTTGTGGCTAATTTCTTAGTCTTACAAAGGCAGTTTAGTCCCCAGGCAGGAAGGGGGTTTGTTTTGGGAAAGGGCTGTTATGGTATTTGTTTTAAACCATAGAGTATAAACTAATTTCCTCCCAAAGTTGGCTTGGCCTACGCCCAGGAATGAACAAGGACAGCTTGGAGGTCAGGAGTTAGTTAGGTCTTTCACTGTCTCAGTTATAATTTTGCAATGGTGGTTTTGATCCCAGAACATTCTAGTGAGAGGGTCACAGCATGATTAAAGTACAGAGACTCCTTTCTCCCACCATTCCCAGTCAGCTACCCCAGAGGATAGACAGCTCGGCATAGCTTACAGACTTGGGACCAGCTAGCACCACCCTCAGGGGAGGGAGCAGCATGGGTTGGAGGGACCTCAAGTCCTCAAGAAACTAATGAACAGAGCTCCTTGGGCTTTGCTCTAATGTCCAAATTTACCACTGTGGTCCACACTGCTGAGCTCAGTGTCTTTCCACTCTTGCTGAGGTCTATCTGAATTTCATTCACCCCAACTGTCTTTTTTCCAGGCTCGCTCTGAGCAAATGAAATGAATATAGTCATGCATCACATAAGGACAGGTATATGTTCTGAGAAATGTGTCAGTGGGCTATTTTGTCCTTGTGTGAACATAATAGATGTACTTACACAAACCTAGATGGTATAGCCCACTGTACACCTAGGTTATAAGGTATAGCCTATGGTTCCCAGGCTACAAACCCGAACAGCCTGTGGCTGTATTGAATACTGCATGTAACTGTAGCACAATGGTAAGTATTTGTGTATCTAAACATAGAAAAGGTAATGCATTGTGCTATGATGTTACCATGGCTACAATGTCACTAGATGATAGGAATTTTTCAGCTCCATTATAATCTTATGGCACCACTGTCATACATGCAGTCCATTGTTGACCAAAATGTCATTATGAGGAGCATGAGTATATGTATATTCCATTTTCCAATGATTTTTTGTATTTATAAGATAATTTTTTTCTTTTTTTTCCTCAGTGGATATAATAGTGGGTCAGGAGACAAGTATCTAGGACACTTAGCACCTTGCTATTATTATCGTTGCTATTGCCTACTGAGACTGTTCAGAGAAGATCTAGTGGTTTCAGAAATACATCCTTTTTTATGACATTTATTTTTCTGAAATTTGCATTAGTTTTCTGTAGATGTTTCTAATCATCTCTTCTAGACTGTCAAAGGTCAAGTCAAACATCCTTATATCCCAGGACATACTCTGCTGTGCACTTAGTAAGTGCTCAATTAACATCCATTGGCTGGGTGCGGTGGCTCACACCTGTAATCCCAGCACTTTGGGAGGCCAAGGTGGGTGGATTGCCTGAACTCAGGAATTCATGACCATCCTGGGCAACACAGTGAAAACCCGTCTCTACTAAAATACAAAAAAAAAAAAATTAGTCGGCCGTGGCAGTGTGCACCTGTAGTCCCAGTTACTCGGGAGGCTAAGGCAGGAGAATTGCTTGAACCCGGGAGGTGAAAGTTGCAGTGAGCCGAGGTCGCGCCACTGCACTCCAGCCTGGGCAACAGAGCAAGGCTCTGTCTCAAAAAAAAAAAAAAAAACCAAAAAAAACCAGTTTCTATTCCAGGGGGAGAGGGTGTTGGCCAACTATCAGGAAGTTGCTGCCACCCAGGAACTGAAGCTCATGAGCAGATACTTACTGCTGATATTACCTGGACCGCTGCTGCCACTGCAACTTCACAGACAGAATGGCTTCTACCTTCTTACTGCTTTCTAATCTAACACGACTGCCTCCTGTTGTCAGAACCCAACCACAACCCAGCTGCCAAGGGGGTCTGGGAAATGTGAACTGTAGGCTTCCAGCCCTAGTGGTATAACACAGAAGGTTAGTATGGAGGTGAATGGCAACAGACATCTGGGATAGATGATCAGGCCAGTGCTGATTCCACTGAATCCGCTGCAGTGGAAGGGGTACGCAGGAGAAGAGCTGATCTCCATATTAGAACTTTGCAGCAATCCCATCTTGGGGTCTGAGGCAGGAATTGCCTAGCAGCTGTCAGTCCTGACCACTTTGGAATAGCAGAACCAAGTGGAGGCAGAGTTCCCTAGTCCCATCAACAGTCACTGATGCCTCCCTCATACGAGAGCCTGGGACTCTAGGGTGAGTCATCACCCCTTTCCTCAGAAGTTCATCACTTCAGTTAAAAGGCAGAGAGAAAAGTGGCAGATGGGAACACAGCAGGTGCAGTAATCCCAACCTACTGAAAATATTAAGTTCAAACCATTTAGCAATTTGGACCATAATGATCTTTTACTTTGCCCCCTTTCTACTGTTTCTGAGATTGGGAAGGTTCGCATTTATAGAGTGAATCTGAGAAGTAGAAAAAGCCGGATCTGATCCCATTCATATTTATTTATTTGTTTATTTATTTATTTATTTATTTTTGAGACGGAGTCTTGCTCTGTCACCCAGGCTGGAGTGCAGTGGCCGGATCTCAGCTCACTGCAAGCTCCGCCTCCCGGGTTTACGCCATTCTCCTGCCTCAGCCTCCCGAGTAGCTGGGACTACAGGCGCCCGCCACCTCGCCCGGCTATTTTTTTTGTATTTTTTAGTAGAGACGGGGTTTCACCGTGTTAGCCGGGATCGTCTCTCGATCTCCTGACCTCGTGATCCGCCCGTCTCGGCCTCCCAAAGTGCTGGGATTACAGGCTTGAGCCACCGCACCCGGCCTCCCATTCATATTTATTGAGCAGAATTATCTAGTCTGGTTGTCTCCACACAGCTTTATCTCATCAGATAACAATTAGTGCTTTCCTTGACACTATTCATATGAATGTGGCTTTGTGGAACCAATTGTCTCTTGCTAAAGTGGTGATAGATGCAGGAGGAAGATAAGGGAAAGGGTCCCCAGAGAACCTGCGACTGGCCTGTGCCCTGGGAGAACAGGGCGGAGCCAGGGGAAGTTTGCACTGTTTGCAGTGGGGAGGAGTCTGGCCTCTTCAGTTCCTGTGTGGTGGCCTGGGATTCAATCTGTGAGGTGGGGGGCCCGTTAGCAGGACTCTGTCTCACTTTACTGAGTTTTTTTTTTCATTTTTTCCCTTTTCACCCAATAAAATCCTGCTCTACTCACCCTTCAATGTGTCCACATGCCTAAATTTTCCTCGTTGTGGGACAACCACCTGGTTTTAGCTGAACTAAGGAACAAAGTACTGCAACAGTGGGGCAGGGAAAGCAGAACTAGGTATGGTTGCTCTAGCATTGACAGCAGAGATAGTTTTCCCTCTCTGTGTCTGCCTGTGGCCAAGCCTTAAACATAGGCTACAGAGCCCAAAAAGATTATGACAGAGCCTGGAGCAGTATGTGACCAAGACACCCTTATTTGTCTTTGGCATACACCACTTTTGAAATAAATGAATAAAAAGAGATTTGAATTCCCCTCCCTTGACGAGAAATGTTTTACTCTGGTCTGTCATGAGAGAAAAAAAATGTGTAGGCCAGGCATGGTGGCTCACGCCTGTAATCCCAGCACTTTGGGAGGCCAAGGCGGGCAGATCACGGGTTCAGGAGATCGAGACCATCCTGGTTAACAAGGTTAAACCCTGTCTCTACTAAAAATACAAAAAAAATTAGCCGGGAGTGGTGGCAGGTGCCTGTAGTCCCAGCAACTCGGGAGGTTGAGGCAAGAGAATGGCGTGAACCCAGGAGGTGGAGCTTGCAGTGAGCAAAGATCGCACCACTGCTCTCCAGCCTGGGCGACAGAGTGAGACTCCATCTCAAAAAAAAGATGTGCAAATTTCTTTGGCAGTGTCTTTAGTCTACATGGAATTTATTTTTGTGTGTGGTGTGAGATAGGAGTACAATTTATTTTTTTTCTTTTACACACAGAGATCCAATTGTCTCAGACAATTTATTGAAAAATTTATCTCTTTTCACTGATCTGAAATAACCACCTCTGCTGTATACTGTGTTTGTGATTGTGTAGGCCTATTTCTAGGCTTTCTATTCTGTTCCATTGATCTCTTTATCTGTAGTACAATACGATACTACCTCAATTATTATACCTTTATATTGACTTTTCATCCAGTAGAGCAGTTCTCTTTGCCTTGTTTTCCTTTGGAAGTAATTTTGATATTCTTGTCCATTTGCATTTCCTTATAAATTTTAGAAGCAGCTTCTCAGATTCCACAAAATGCTTTTTGGGGTTTTGATTGGGTTTGCATTGAATCTATAGATCACTTGGGGAAGAAGTGACATCTTTACAATATTAGTCTTCTAACCCATGAACATGGTATATTTCTCATTTCATTTAGATCTTTAATATTTCCTGATAGTTTTATAATTTTTTCCATAGAAAATCAAAACATTCTATTTTCTTTAATGTTCCCTGAAGTTGAGGTATACTTCCTGTTCACCTTTACGTTAAAGGAATAAATTCTTTGGGTGGGGGCTCCATATTGTTCCACTCCAGAAAGCACCATATTCACATTTTCAGTGAACATGTTGTAGACTACAGTATGAATGGAGGTGCTTTCTATTGTTCTATTGTTGGGCAATATGGTGGTACTGCCTGTAGGGTCCCAGTTTTATAGGAAGGGTTTCCTATTAAATGTTCCACTTTGTGTGTGCTCTGATCACAGTCATCTCTTCTTTGCACTCCTTGAGACAAGGAGTTCAAAAAATTAAGTAATGTTGTTATAACAAAACTTCTTTCATTACTGTTTACTTATTTACATGGGTAATTTTTCTCAACACTTTCATCTACAAAAACGAAAAATAGGGATAATTGATGTTCAACGTGTCTCATTTTAGCAATAAATACTAGTCATCCATGGATACATGGACTATGAAAAAAGCCCATCCAACTTATAAGCAATGTGTTTTAAATAAAGGTTTAATAATTAATTTTTAAAATCTGTAATAAATTTATGTTGTTTTGATCAACTGGGTACAACTAATTATTATAATGATAACTTAATCTGGAAGAACAATTATTTAACACTTGGAGCCTTTTGATCACAGAAAATTAAACACTTATTTTAATTTTAAATATATCTATATTTGTATATTCCTATGTACACATACATATGTACACACATATTTTTGCTTTCATAGAAGTATGATAGGATGATTAATAAAAGGTTTTTAAAACTAAAATATATTACATAAGCATAACATTTTGTGGAGGAGATGAAATGGAATTATGACTTCTAGGAGAGAAAGGAACAATATAACATATCCAGCTGTTAAAGAAGAGCTCGTTCAAGTATTTACCAAAATTGATAATGGTGGATGTTAAATCACTACAGAATTTGGTGGTGGATATTAAATCACTACAGAATTTAGCAACCATTGGATATATTTGATAAAATGATGTATATTTCATTTTAAAATTTCCATTTTAAAATGTTGGAAATTATATCCTGTGATGGAAATTGCTTGCTGTCCCCCAAAATCTATTCTCTCCATTATAGTAACTGATATATGGCTACCCAACTAGGGACTAAATTTCCTAGTCTCCCTTTGTTACCAATGGAAGGTGTCCAGGTTCTTGACAAAGAATTGGACAAAATACACAAACAAAGCAAGGAAAGAATGAAGCAACAAAAGCAGAGATTTCTTGAAAATGAAAGTACACGCCACAGGATGGGACTGGGCCTGAGCAAGCGTCTCAAGGGCTCGGTTACAGAATTTTCTGGAGTTTAAATACACTCTCGAGGTTTCCATTGGTTACTGAGTGTACACATTATGTAAATGAAGAGGATGAAGTAAAGTTACAATGTCATTTACTTGGTGTACAACCTATGTAAATGAAGAGGATAGTTCCTGTCATAGCTGACTTGGTCTTAGAAAGTTGGGGTTTTTCCATTTAATTTAGTTGAAGGAAGTCCTTAGGTTCCCTGCCCCCAGACCCTATTCTCCTGCCTCATTTCCCCACTGAAGGACATGATCCCCATAAATCTTTATGGGACGCAGAGGGACTGATCGTCTTTCTTCTGTAACTGCTTCATGCTGGTTTGGGGTATAGTCGCTACTTACTAGGGATCAGGGAACTCTCACCCTGCTCTGTCTAGTGGAGATAGGGTAGCTCCTTGATGGCCAGGGGTAGTGTCTTCACCTGGAACTGGTGATCATCTGAAGCTTGATGGTGTCTAGGCGAGAGGAAAGCAATTTGGTTAAAAGATTTAATGGGAGCTGGGAGTGGTGGCTCATGCCTGTAATCCCAGCACTTTGGGAGGCCGAGGCGGATGGATCACCTGAGGTCAGGAGTTCGAGACCAGCCTGACCAACATCATGAAACCCCATCTCTACTAGAAATATGAAAAATTAGCTGGGCGTGGTGGCAGGTGCCCGTAACCCCAGCTACTCAAGAGGCTGAGGCAGGAGAATTGTTTGAACCCAGGAGGTGGAGGTTGCAGTGAGCCAAGGTTGTGCCACTGCACTCCAGCCTGGGCAACAAGAGTGAAACTCTGTCTCAGAAAAAAAAGAAAAAAGAAAAGATTTAATGGGAACTTCAGGGGTTGGATACCTATGCTGTCAGGAATGTTTGTTATAGAGATTTTCAGGAGAAAAACAACCTGGTCTGTTCTAGGATCTAAGTGTTTCCTTAAAGTCTTAGCACAAGCGACTCCATTTTGGTTTGGTTTGTTGGGGCCTAATGCATGAGCTCAGTACAAAACAATGGCCTCCAGAACTTTGCTTCAAAAACATTACCCCTTTTTGGTCAGGTTCTCACTTGGGTGAGAGTGTGACCAAAGCTTACGGCCTTAGCATCACTCTCAGTTACCATCGTTTTATGTTTCCCATCTCAGCACGTCGTTCATAGGTTACAGTGTACTCCTGGTCACACATTTCTTTCAGCTCTTGTCATTCCAGTTGAAGAAAGATCATTTGACATTCTAGACATCTCTAGAATGCATGCAAACATTTAAAACCTTTGAGAAAATACAGCTCACAAGGGAGACTATTATTATTACTATCAGGAGGATAATACTAAGAGTTTGGAGTTTGATCCTTACCCGGGGTCCCCATAATCCAAACCACCTAAAATCAAATAGATCAAAGAATGAGCTAGATAAAGAGTCTACTCACTTAACTAAGCACTCTCTTCATTAATCCTCTACCGCTGAATCTCTGTGATTTTCATTTGATGTATTTCTCCATAGTCCACAAGTGCCAGCAGCTGCACAGATACTTCTCTGTTCAGCCAATTCTATCATAACTTTCACAAAAGAATTTAAAGTCTGTTGTGTAACTATAGCCTTTATGGTGGATGTTCTCAGAAGAGCCACTCTTTGGGTTGGAGATTGTGAAGGGGTTGATTGTCCTCCACGAACCATAAAAACCTTTGTTAACCTGGTGAAAATACAATGTAGCATAATAATCTACTGTTAAAACATCAGCCCTCTTGCAGGGGAAAGCTTTTATACAGCCAGAAAACATGCATTGAAAATGACAATTGGCTGGGCACAGTGGCTCACGCCTATAATTCCAGCACTTTGGGAGGCCAAGGTGGGTGGATTATGAGGGCAAGAGATTGAGACCATCCTGGCCAACACGGTGAAACCCCGTCTCTACTAAAAATACAAAAATTAGCTGGGCATGGTGGCACATGCCTGTAGTCCCAGCTACTCAGGAGGCTGAGGCAGGAGAATCACTTGAACCCAGGAGGCAGAGGTTGCAGTGAGCCAAGATTGCGCCACTGCACTCCAGCCTGGTGACAGAACGAGACTCCATCTCAAAAAAAGAGAAAAAAAAAAAACAAACAGAAAGTGACAATTGAATGAAATCTCTTTGTAAATGTTTAAATGGCCCACCCATCAGATAGCCAAATGTACCTGAAGCTTTGATTGTCTTCCCAGGAATATGGATTTGGCAAACCAAACTTTGGTTATAAACTATTTTAGGCTGCGTATGGTGGCTCACGCCTGTAGTCCCAGCACTTTGGGAGGCCAAGGTGAGTGGATCACTTGAGGTCAGGAGTTCGAGACCAGCCTGGCCAACATGGTGAAACCCTGTCTCTACTAAAAATACAAAAAATTAGCTGGGCACAGTGGCGCATGCCTGTAATCCCAGCTACTCGGGAGGCTGAGGCAGGAGAATCACTTGAACCTGGGAGGCGGAGGTCGCAGTGAGCCGGGATCATGCCATTGCACTGCAGCCTGGCAACAGAGTGAGACTTCTCACACTCCGCCCCCAAAAAAAACTATTTTGGCAATTTATACGTCACCACACCAATATGTATTTAATTTGGAACCTTTAATAACAAAAGTTTCAGCGGCTGTCCTGGTTCTCCATGAATCTATGCTTATGTTCTCTTGAATCATTTGCTAAAATATAACCTGAAGAAGATTAAACATTATTTTTTATTTTGACAATGCTTCCCATGTAACTTAACATGTCAAATAATCCTGTTTACCTCTCTTTTGAATGCTTCAGGAGCCCTCTGTAGCATCTCAAAGTTAGAGGTCAGAAAATACAATCTTGAAGCTGAAATTTGATTTTGGGAAGACTATTAAATATGTTAAAGGTTTAAAATACTTCATATTATGACATACTGACATGAATTAAGAATATTCACAAATAGTTTACAAATTTTGGAGAAATTAGTCAAGGAGAGAGAAATATGACACAAATTCTATTTACAAAAGTATACTTAATCCTTAAGTCCAGCATTATCACCATACATCCTGTGCAATCAAGAAATTCACTCCAGGCACATGACCAGTAAATACTACAGTGCCAGCACTATACATGCAAAACAGTAAACATAGTGTGAAGCAATGCAAGCATGTATGTGAAATTTGGCTCCACACTTAGTGGAGCCGGCTTCATGCTTAACTATATTAAAAAAAGAATTGCCGGCCGGGCACGGTGGCTCACGCCTGTAATCCCAGCACTTTGGGAGGCCAAGGCAGGCGGATCATGAGGTCAGGAGATCGAGACCATCCTGGCTAACATGGTGAAACCCCATCTCTACTAAAAATACAAAAAATTAGCCGGGCGTGGTGGTGGGCGCCTGCAGTCCCAGCTACTCAGGAGGCTGAGGCAGGAGAATGGTGTGAATCCAGGAGGCGGAGCTTGTAGTGAGCTGAGATCTCGCCTCTGCACTCCAGCCTGGGCGACAGAGCAAGACTCCGTCTCAAAAAAAAAAAAAAAAAAAAAAGAATTGCCAAACTGATGATGCATTTCTTTACAATATTTCTTGTTTTACTTTAATCAAGACTAAGAGGTTTAACTATGAAAATGTTAATTAGCCAAATGTCTCTAATTCTCTGTCAGGTTTTAAAGAATATTTTATTATCTAAACTTCTTCCATAATTTTAGAAACATTATTTCCCCATATCACAATGCTTTTTTTAATTGGAAATTACCTAGATATTCAATGAGCATAAAAAATAGTTTCAAGTTTATAACTTACACAAGAAGTTTACCTAAACATTAATCTCATTTACCATACTCAGTTCTTTCATATTTAACAGTTTATCTAGATTACTTCTGTAAACTGAAATATTAGCCACGATCACTGTTTTTAATAGCCATTGAACATCAGGTGCTCACCTAATCCTAAGTAAGAATCTCAAAGTTAAATACATAGGTATTTTTGCCAGTAACTCAGAAGATTTAGCTAACATTAAATTACTCTCATTTGTAAAAAAAAAAAAAAAAAAAAAAAAAAAAAAAAAAAAGGCACGCAAACCAAGATAATTTCGTTTTGGCTGGGTTAGCAGCTTTATAACCTTCTATGCCCAACATTGACATCTCAAAATATCTAGCAAAGACAAACATAAAATCCAGACAAAAATGTATGCTGACAATTCTGAAGGTATTTCTATTTTTATTTTACCAATAATTTTAAAACCAGCTTGTTTAGTAAAGTTATACTTAAGTCACATGAACTTGAAAATTGCTTAGACTTATTTACTTAATTTATGAGTACTCTTACTTATAAGCTAATTTGGCAGACACAGTATATAACAATAAATGTACATACAACTAAACATATTTAGACATGTATACACACACACACAAATGAAGATCCAATAGCTTTTACCTTGGAACTCTAGCCATGAGATAGCAATACAGGCTTAACAGTTTTACTTTGTTTGCCCTAATAGATAATCCAATAAAGGCTTTGAACCAAAATTTTGGGTAAAGCAGTTTCCATGGCAGTTTGATTTTTAAAGGTCAAACCTCCCCAGATTGCAAAGAACACTGGGGGCAAATAGTACCAAAGGAGAGCATCACACATAAACCAGGACCCTGCTTAGAACAGCAGCACAAAAGCCTGGATACATGCAACTCCATCCCACTTTCCCATTCAACAGCAAATTCCAGATTCTAAACAATATGGGAGCCAAACAATATTGTAACTGTGAGAGAAAATTCTAAGGAGGGCTTAGTACTAGGCCTCAGAATCTCTGCCGAGGGCATCCCCTTTGGGGAGGTTGAGGTCTGGAGGATCCTTCAGGGTGTCCCCCTTTGGGGTCCAATTTTCGAGTGTCAGACATCTCTAACCTTAGGTGGGGTGGGCACTGGTGCCACTTTGCATGCGTTCCCTCCAGAGGCAACAGCCTACTATGAGCTTTCCTTTGTTTCCTGGGTGTAATCCTGACTCTTAGTATCCTTATAATTTGATAAGGCCACACTTACCCATGTTTCCCATTCCACTAGAGTGATAGCCATGAACTGTAATGATAGGAACTGGAGGCTGGGTAAGTTTCCTTTGTCCTTAGCCAATTGAGTAGGGGGAAGGGAAGAATTTAGCATAAAAAAAGAAGGTTTAAGCCATCTGAAATGCGTGCAAGTTCCCCCGGGGGAGCAGCTCCACAAGTAGGGATCAAGGACCAAAACTGGAAAAAATGGAAAAGAGTCCTTCCCCTTTCTGGGCTGGGCAACTATCCTCTTTCACGTCTTGGCCTTCAGATAACACTGGAGAGTGGCCGCAGCCAGAAACCTGCAGTTGCCTCCATGTTTAGGCGCTGCCCACCAACGGTCCTGAGTTGGAAAGGAAGAGAGAGAGAGAGAGAGAGAGAGAGAGAGAGAGAGAGAGAGAGATTTCCCTGTATAGAGCAGAAAGAGGAGAAAAATAAATCCCAAACTTTGGGCTTATCTCCTGGCTGCCTCACTAAAATATGTACCAGTGGAGGGTGTTCAGGTTCTTGGCGTTTTTAACAAAGAATTGGACTATACACACAAACAAAGCAAGGAAAGAATGAAGCAACAAAAAGCAGAGATTTATTGGAAATGAAAGCACACTTCACAGGATGGGACTGGATCCAAGCAAGCAGCTCAAGGACCCAGTTACAGAATTTTCTGGGGTTTAAATACCCTCTAGAGGTTTCCATTGGTTGCTTGGTATACGCCCTATGTCAATGAAGAGGATGAAGTAAGTTACAAAGTCATTTACTCCGTGTGTGCCCTATGTAAATAAATAGGATATTTCCTGTCGTAGCTGACGTAGCCTTAGAGAGTTGGAGTTTTTCCATTTAATTTAGTTCTAGGAATTCCTTAGGTTCCCTGCCCCCAGACCCTATTCTCCTGCCTCACCTTGAAACTAGATGTTGAAAAAGAAAAGAAACTTTATCTGAGGAATATGAGCCCCTTTAAATTATCAAGCCCAGAGAGGCAATGAAATATAACAGTAGTCACATCTCACTTTCTGTTTGAGATAAGTAATCTCACCTGTTGAAGTCACTTGTTATGTGGGTTCTAGAATGACAGATGTCAAGTAGCCATAAATTAACCTAACAATGCCATATTCTGGACACCATAACTCATATCTTGTAGTTCAACGATATATAGCTAATTACTAATCAATGTTATTTCTGTAAACCAATGAGATTCCTATCAAACAACTTTATATCAACCCACTCTTTGCTTCCTTTTGCTTTTAAAATCCTACTTGTAACAAAGCCCAGAGTACTTCCCAGTGTTTCCTGGGCTGCAGTCCTCAACCTTGGCCCAAATAGACTCTCTACTTGTATTAATTTTGCTTCAGTTTATTTATTTAAGTCAACAATGTGACCATAGGTCTGAGCTCTCATTAGTAGAATTTGAGCAGAAATAATGAGTACAAGTCTATTGCTTAAGAGACAGTTCCTGGCCCTGGATGATTCCTCCTTCTCCTGTTCCACTGGCTGGAATGAAAATGACTACAGTGACCTTGGAATTCTCATATTAAATATGGCAGATCTGTCAGAAGCCTGGATCACTGTCTGACTATGTGGAAACCTAGAAGCCTCAGGTTACAATGTGACATGAGAGAAATAGACTTCTTTGTTTTTTAAGCCTCTAAATTTGATGGAGCCTTTTTGTTACAGCAGCTAGGCCTGCCTTAACTACTACAACAGTTGGTACCATGAAAGTGGAGACTACTATAACAAAAACCTAAATTTTACAGCACTTGTTTAATTCTCAGGCAGTGAGTGATGAAGAAATAGTGTGAGCCAGAAAGCTGGGAGCCTCAAGACAACTGGTAAAACTGTTACCTATATTATTTAATAACTTAAAAGACAGACCACATGCCTACCAGTAGCTCTCCGGTAAGATCCTGAATGCTAACTGGTAGTGGTTTAGCAAGGTATTACAAGAAAGAGATAAGCTCAGGCAAGAATTGGTCAGTTTGCAAACAGAAGTGAAAGAGAATACAGAGAATCTTTATATTAAAAGCCTGATGGGATTGGAAAATCTAATTGTTTCTGGACCCAAGAGATAAGCCTCTTAGTCAAAGTTCATTTCAATAAGTAAGCAAAATATTTATCAGGAAAAAAAAAGAAAACAAAATTCATTAGGTTGGTGCAAATGTAATCGCGGTTTTTGCATTGTTGAAATTTGCCATTTGATATTGGAATACATTCTTAAATAAATGTGGTTATGTTACAGGTCATTTTAATGCACTTTTTTTTGCGTTTTTTGGTAATGACTTACTGCTTACTGTTTATTTTATATTTATTTTAGACTATGAAAATGATGTTAGAGGCCGGGCGTGGTGGCTCACGCCTATAACCCCAGCTCTTTGGGAGGCCGAGGCGGGTGGATCACGAGGTCAGGAGATCGAGACCATCCTGGCTAACACGGTGAAACCTCGTCTCTACTAAAGAATACAAAAAATTAGCCGGGCGTAGTGGCGAGCGCCTATAGTCCCAGCTACCTGGGAGGCTGAGGCAGGAGAATGGCATGAACCCAGGAGGCAGAGGTTGCAGTGAGCTGAGATTGTGCCACTGCACTCCAGCCTGGGCAACAGAGCAAGACTCCGTCTCAAAAAAAAAGGAAAAAAAAAAGAAAATGATGTTAGACAAAAAGCAAATTTGAGCAATTTTATTCAAATGGGTCATAAAGCAGTGGAGACAACTCACAACATCAACAACGCATTTGGCCCAGGAACTGCTAAGGAATGTACAGCGCAGTGGAAGATTAGAAATTATGGTTTTGAAGTCATGCGGCTGCAGGCTACAAGATTCTGACCCTCCCTAAATTGCTCCTGGGGATAACATCACTATTGTAAAGCCTAGGATCAGTGTTTGAGATATTTTGCAGACCCTGCACTTGATGGATCAGCTGGCACCACCCAGACAGATAATCATCTGATCTTGTGGCCCCCACCCGGGAACTGACTCAGTGCAAGGGGACAGCTTTGATTCCCTAAGATTTCATCTCCAACCCAACCAATCAGCACTCCCAACTCTCTGGCCCCTACCTACCAAATTGTCCTTAAAAACCCTGATCCCCAGCCAGGCGCAGTGGCTCATGTCTGTAATCCCAGCACTTTGGGAGGCTGAGGCAGGCGGATCACTTGAGCCCAGGAGTTTGAGACCAGCATGGGCAACATGGTGAAACCCTGTCTCTGCAAAAAATACAAACACTAGCCGGGCGTAGTGGTGCACACCTGTAGTCCCAGCTATTCAGAAGGCTGAGGCAGGAGGATAGCTTGAGCCTGGGAGGTAGAGGTTGCTGTGAGCCGAGATCGCACCACTGTACTCCAGCCTGGGCGACAGAGTAAGACCCTGTCCCTGTCTCAAAAACAACAACAAAAAGCCCAATCCCCAGTGATTTGAGTACTAACAAAACTTCAATCTCCCGTACAGCTGGCTCTGTATGAATTAAACTTTCCTGCAATTCACATGTCTTGATAAATTGGCCCTGTCTAGGCAGTGGACAAAGAGAACCTGTTGGGCTCTGTATAAAGTAAAGCAGAGGTTCCTCTTCAAAGACTTTCCTCCCCATCTAATTAGGAATAAATAGTAACTTCTCTTAGAAGCAAAATTTATTCAAAGACCTGTGCTAACATTCTTAAATATCTGCTAGCCGTGGTAAAGAAATCAATATACTTTATGTTCTTAGCTCCCACAATTTAACCTAAGTATTTGCCCTGGCATGCTTATACCGGTCCAAGCAAGCATTAGGTCATAGTCTGTTCCTCTTCCTTATTTGAAGGTGTTTTTACTTTTCTCAGCATTCCACAAGTTACTTCCTCCTTCCTTTGTTCTCCTCTGCCTTTGCCACTTTTAAAAAGTTCTAAGTTGCTAGCCAATCAAGATGAATACAGAATGTGAGGTCCCATTCCAGACAATGGAAACTGGACACAGCAGTAGGGTGGACGCATCAGGTTATAAATGTTTGGTGTACTCTCGTGGCAAAACTGCTGGCGAGTGTACCCTCTCTGCAAGAAGGAAAAATGGCCTTGCTGAGAAAATTAAATTTATGTTCAAGTGCTATTTCTTTACAGCACTGGGGAACAAGCATTTCAAACAGAATCCTTGGGCCCTTCCTGGGACTGTATTAACTTCTTTATTCTTTAAACTACTAAATGTTGGGGACCTCTTTGTTATAACATGTAGCCTTTCACCATAACTAATATACATAATTAGCAACTGTTTAAACTTATAATGAAAAATATGAGATAACTTCCAAATGTGTGAAAAAGTAAACAGTTTGTTTAAAAATTCTTTCTTTTAAGGGGTCATAAACGAAAAAAGTTTAGACTCCTAGAATAGTTTATGCTTGATCGTCTCCACTCTTTCACTTTCTAGTCACTCACCAACCTATTGTACCTTGCTCTCTCCCTCTCCAGAAAGAGAAGATGCAGATTCCAAAGAGGTTGATATATCGATCACTTGCTCTGCCCAGAGCAACCTCTAGAAATATCCATTGACTTCTTTGCCCATAGTCCCTTCTAAGGGAACCTACTCCACCTTCACCTCCTATTGAGACAGTTTCCTATTTTGTTCCATATGGCCTAGTGTGCCCCCTTCCCTACCACCAATCGTGATGATAGCAGACTTGGCCAGGGTGGGCACCTGACCAATGAGTGACAGTCAATCCATAGGTAGTCCCAGAACCTATGATGTAGCCTGGCCCAAAAGCCAAACTGGCTTTATCATATTACCTCTCTTGGGTATCTGAACTAGAAAACATGAAACAGATGGCAAAGGAAGCTGAAGATGAACACATGTTTAGAGAAAGGCCATGAATTACTGCTGGGACCATTAAGGGTCAGAACAAACTCAGATTACAAAGCAGCATAAACTGTGAATTGGCAAAAACTCAGAGTTAGAGAGAGCTATGCAGAAAAGAAGAAAGGAGTAAACCAGAGATGGCATTCTGTTTCATGCCAGTTATTTTTATTTTTATTTTTCAGTATTTTTGGGTTTAGTTGTTTTGTTTTGTTCTGAGACAGAGTCTTGCTCTGTCGCCCAGGCTGGAGTGTAGTGGTGGGATCTCAGCTCACTGCAACCTCTGCCTCCCAGGTTCAAGCGATTCTTCTGCCTCAGCCTCCCAAGTAGCTGGGATTACAGGCACATGCCGACACGCCCGGCTAATTTTTGTATTTTTAGTAGAGACAGGGTTTTGCCGTGTTGGCCAGGCTGGACTCAAAATCCTGACCTCATGTGATCTGCCCGCCTCAGCCTCCCAAAGTGCTGGGATTACAGGCGTGAGCCTCCGCACCCGGCCACAAGCCAGTTATTTTCAAAAACCTTCAACTACAAATACATAGGAATTCTGGGTAAATATAACAAATATCCCTTAAAATGAATAGCTGAGGTGAAACAATTAAATGTGAGGGGAGACAGGACAAAGCGAAAGTTGAAACCAAGTTGGCAAGCTTGCATTCATATTTTGACTGCCCTGGGGTAAAGCAAACAAGAAGCAAGGCAGGGATGAGAGATAAAAGGTCCCTCAGTGAAAGGATGAACTATTATTCTACTCACCAGCAAGGGACATGATGAGGATACTTGTCAATATAAGCTAGACAATTTCTGCCCTTCCTCTTGCAATTAGAACCTACATCAGTTGGGGAACACAGATGAACAGTGTCTCCAATGTGGCCTTCTGGGCAGGTGATAAACCTTAGAGTTCTGGGTTCTGTCTGAATAATTGAGTCTGGTCCTCATTTTTGGAGAGGTTGACTGAAGGGCAGTCAGTCCAGCCTGTTCTATTTGTCCACACCACCAGCTTGGGGGCATGTGTCACCTCATGGAATGACCGAGAGATGGCTATAAGAATGGGATTGGGGAAGACATCTGAAGATGCTGACAGCTGGTTTGTGTGAAAGTTTGTCAGCTCCTCCACTGTTTCTGATAGACTTCTCAGTAGGACAAAGGACAACGGTGACCAAATTGTAGTTAGAGCTGACTAGCAGAGGACAGCAGACCTAGAAGTCAGTTTAAAGTGTGCAAGCAAAACAGTTATGGAGAGCCACACCAGGGAATTTTTCCTTCAAAAGGAAGGCTCCAGGGGTGGTTCCAGAAGATGAAAGATCATTAATGTTCCTCCTTCCCCTGTTCGCCTTGGCATCTGGAGTGTTTCCTCCCCAGGTGCTGGCATTGTTCTCGCTCCACCTCCATAAAATTGGTGTGGCCTATTCCAGCAGTTATAACTTCACCTTTTCCCAATCATCCATTACGCATATCCAGACCTTTTGTCCACAAAGGTCAGATGCAAGAGGGACAAGGATATTTTAATAAAACTTATAGAGACCCATTATGTTCCCCCACTTTGGCCCTCCCATGTGGATCATTGTAGGATGGGGGGGCCAGTGAGCAGTGTACTCAACCAAGTGGTCATTATCATTATGATCTAGATGATGGCAGTCCAGCAAGAGAATCCAGATGGCTGAACTAGAATTAAGTTTCAATACTCTAGGTCCATTTTGAGCTGAGCTGCCATACAGAGAGTAAACCAACCAGGCTGGCTTGGGTTTCCATTAAGGGAAAGAAAGAAGCAGAATGCCTAGAAATGATTACAAAAGTACTGAATTTTCAAATAGATCTCTATAAACCCCACCCCTTTGTCCTGATCATTACTTAGGCAATAGCTGAGAAGGGACAGTTTTCTTTCCTGGGGACAACTGCATTCACTGACAAATTGCCTTACTAAGGCAAGTAGACCAGGAGGAGATGAGGGAAATAGAGTCAGAAATTTTTAAATTTTTTTATTTTTTATGCCGGGCGCGGTGGCTCAAGCCTGTAATCCCAGCACTTTGGGAGGCCGAGGCGGGCGGATCACAAGGTCAGGAGATCGAGACCACAGTGAAACCCCGTCTCTACTAAAAATACAAAAAATTAGCCGGGCGCGGTGGCGGGCGCCTGTAGTCCCAGCTACTCAGGAGGCTGAGGCAGGAGAATGGCAGGAACCCGGGAGGCGGAGCTTGCAGTGAGCCGAGATCGCGCCACTGTACTCCAGCCTGGGCAACAGCGTGAGACTCCGTCTCAAAAAAAAAAAAAAAAAAAAAAATTTTTTATTTTTTTATTTTTTTTTTTGAGATGGAGTCTCGCTCTCTTGCCAGGCTGGAGTGCAGTGGCGTGATCTCGGCTCACTGCAAGCTCTGCCTCCCAGGTTCAAGCGATTCTCTTGCCTCAGCCTCCCGAGTAGCTGAGATTATAGGCATGTACCACTATACCCAGCTAATTTTTTTTTGTATTTTCAGTAGAGACAGGGTTTCACCATGTTGACCAGGATGGTCTCGATCTCCTGACCTCATGATCCACCTGCCTCAGCCTCCCAAAGTGCTGGGATTACAGGTGTGAGTCACCATGCCCGGTCAGAAATTTTTTAAAGTTGATTTTTGAGGAGGTTGGTTAGACTCCACAATACCAGATGCCTTTGGATGGTAGGGAGCATGGAAGGTCCATTGAACACCTTGACAATCAGCCCATTGTGTGTGGCTTTTGCAATAAAGGGCATTATTGTCAGCCTGCAAATTGTCTGGGAAGCTGATCACATGATATAGATTAGTTTCAAGGGTCACAGTGATTTGTTTGGACTCTGCTGATCAGACTGGAACAGCAACACAGTAACCTGAAAAAGTGTCAACAGCAGTGGGGCCTTGCTGATAGGCCCAAGAGGGGATCAAAGGTCCAATGTGGTGCGGTCAATCTTGCAGGAGCAGTGCCCTGCGCAATGTGGGCTCCTTCGCTATGAGAGAGGAGTCCCAAGTCTGGTATGCCACGATAGCCTCTGCATCAGAAACATAAAGTCCTTCATTTTGTGACCAGTTTATGACGGTGGCTGTCTTGCCATGTCTAATCCAGGCAGCAATGGTGGTAATCTGGGCAGTGCAGGTTTGATTAGCAGCTTGCTTGGTCTCATCAGAGAACAGGCCTTTCCATGGGCATCTACATGAGTGACCCAGATGGTTTGATCAGCCAGTCATGATTTGTTTCCACAGTACATAGCCCCAGAGAGAGATGTCTTTAAACTGTCAGGCTTTCATTTTCCATGAATTCATTTTCCATGAATTTGGCAAACCAAATAGGCCATCGGCAATAGCCAAGAAGTCAGTAAAACCATAACAAGGTTCATCAAAGGAAGTATTGGCTGGAGCTATGAGAATGGCCTTGACTTCTACCCGTTAATTGGAGCCACATTCATTTTTGCTTCTGCATAGCTGGTGGTGAGGTCGAATAGCTGCAGCATTCCAGTAGACACTATTGGGTTTCAGTTTAGCTGAACCATCAGTGAAACAGGCCCAGGCATTAGAGAAATTTCTGTGAATCAACAGTCCCATTGAGTCAGTGGTTTTGCTTCAGGCAACCACTTGATTTTTGAGGAGGGTGATCAGGGGAATAATTGAATGGGGATAACTGTTACTTTTTCATCTAAGTCAAGATGCTGCTTGGACCAGGTCAGCTGCTTTCTTGAATACATTTCCTTTTGACAAGGAAAGCTTATTGGGCCCATTCCGACCTGTTAGTCACTGAGTTTGAGTCGACCCACCCCAAAATAAGGATATAAGGCTGGAGAGTCTCAAGGCCTCCATGAGTCAGGTGTTCAGTTTTGACAAGAGCTGTAGCAAGCTAATAGCTGCTTTTCAAAAGCGTTGTTTCTAGTAATCTTATATCAAGGAGACGACTAGTCCTAAATCCCAAGGGGCATTTCTGGGTGGAAGCTGCCTCCCTTTGTCAGAGACTTCAATTAGCAAAATAATCTGTCATGATCATTAAGTTTATAGCACCCTAAAGGTAGAGAGCATGCCACAGCTTGCAGGACAGCTTCAAACACAATTTATTGGTTTAAGTCCCACTCAAAGGATGCTGATTTGGCAAGTTCACTGATAAAAAGATCAAGTAGCATGACTGAGTGAGGCACATACTGTTTCTAATACCCTAAGAATCCAATAAGGTACTGGACTTCCTTTTTGATTTAGGGAACCAAAGAGAGAGTGGTTTTTCCATGACCACCACAGGGATTGAGTGTTATAAATCCATCCACATAGTTCCAAGAAATTTTGCTTGGTAAGCCAACAAGTCACCATCTGTATAGTGAAAGCTTTGGACATCAAAAGGTAGAAGAACTCATGCTAAATCCTGACTCACCCACTGGTGACAAATGGCAGGAGACCTTAAGTACCCCTAGGGGAATGCCTATAAACATACACCGGAGGCCTTGCTACGTGAATGTGAACTGATATTGATCCTCAAGTGTCAGTGAGAAGGTGCTGGTAAAAGTCTAAGATAGCAAACCAGGTGTAATCAGCCTGTGTAATGGATTCAGTTGCAGTTGCAATATCTGGAACAGCCATGGCTATGAAAACAACAATACATCAGTCAGCAATAATCTACTCTAAGCCTTCATCACCTGCTTCACTGGTCATACAGGGTTATTGTATTGAGATAATGCCTTATTTTTCACTTCTGATGCCTTTAAGCCCTTAATCAAGGCTATGATTTCCCTTTCTCTTCTTGGGATTCTTTAGCTTCTGTTGGACCATCAAGGAGGAGACAGAGAGGTGGGTTGAGAAGCAACTTATACCTCCCATAAACATTTCTCTATATGCCACTCTTCTGAATCCTGCAAATCTCCGCTCACCCAACCCTGGCACTTATGGGATGGGAATATAATACGTCTTTCCTACTGTACATTCAGATGCAGAAGTAACAACCACAGTACATTGAATTGGCCCAATGGACCTTACCCACAAGTTAGATTTCCTTCTTCACTGTGAACCCTGCCTAAGCACCATTAGCTGGATCTGAGGGCTTTTGCCTTCCCCAGGTCTGGGTAGGATAATGACTTGGGCACCTATGTTCAACAGAGCCATAGCAGTTTAAATTCCTCACTTTCCCCAAATTCCCCTTGGATGAGTAGACATAGTTTTCAATTCTCTTTAGGGTCAGGAAAATCTTGGCCCCACCTCTAATAATCTTTCTTTTTAAAGTAGCTGAGGTTGGGGTAGAGAAGGAGGGAGAGATCAGGGACATGGAGGGAGAGAGTGGCTCTGAGCTATTAAACAAAAAAGCTTTGCATTTAAGGAGTGTGGCAGAAGCTTATGGTGCAACCAAAAAAACTTTCAGTGTTTTTTCCTACTCACACTTTAAACTGACTGGGTAGAGATCCTGATGGTTGACACTATCAATTTCAGCTTTGGAGACCCCTTCACTCAGTCATAGCTGCGTGTTTTCTAGCTGAAGCTACTGGGTTTGTGACCCCTGGCTGACTTGACCCAGGCTTGCACAGCAGCAACCTTCTTTGAGAATTCCACTTTAATTCTCAAAGAATTTTGAGAATTAAAATTCTGCTGCCCCATCACCAAGATAACATCGCTTATGTTCTCACCCAGTTTCAACACAAGGCAAGTTTTCCAGGGGAGCAGCATCTACCTAGGTTTGATTGGGTCAGTTTCTCATTCTCCAGTGGATCACCTTTGCCGGCATCGTAAGCCCCAATTCAAGGCAGTAAGAGCCTGAATACTACTCAATGCCTCATCTATGGTTTCCCATGGGAGTTTGTCTGTCTCGGAAATCTCCCTGAAAGGCTCACAGCTCCCTTATTGCAGCCAGGATCTATTGCAAAAAAAACCCCTCTAAGACCTTTTACTGTTCTCTCCTAGTGGATCTAAGGCAGACACGATGGACCGCAGGAGGGGCTGAGCCATAAGACCCAGTTTACGTTGCCATTCTTCCTTGACAAGCATTACTAGCCCCACTTCCTCATCTCCCAAGTGAACCAGCCAAACTCCTAATGATGTGCCTGGTTTCTGCCCACAGTGGTCATAAATTTCCCTCCTTCCACACATCTCTGCAATTGTTGTCCAAAAGAGGGCAGAATCTTTTATGTGCACCAGACAATACCTAGTACTAGTTGTTACAGTGGGGCAGACCTGAAGCTAACTTCAAATTGTTCAGGAAGTTCTACACCAGCAGGAGAGTTAGCAAGAACCAGGGCACCATTTGAGCAGGGGTCTTTGAATCTGCTTCCTGGTACTCAGCCTGCATCCACCTCTTCAATCTCCATCATTAACAGGCAATAAAGTGAAGAACTATTTATGGCCTAGTTGAGCAGATAATTTGGTCAACATATTTCAGTGACTTTCCTCGAATTTATTTTCTTGCTCTGTTGCCCAGACTGGAGTGCAGTGGCATGCTGTTGGCTCACTGCAGCCTCGACTTCCCAGGCTCAAGCAATTCTCCCACCTCAGCCTCCTGAGTAGCTGGGACCACAGGCACATGCCACCATGCCCAGCTAATTGCTGTATTTTTAGTAGAGACAGGATTTTGCCATGTTGCCCAGGCTAGTCTCAAACTCCTGAGCTCAAGCAATCTGCTTGCCTTGGCCTCACAAATTGCTGGGATTACAGGTGTGAGCCACCAAGCCTGGCCCTCAAATTTCATTAAATGTACCCACAATATCCCCATCCTTCTCCTTCTAGAAAGCCATGTCTCTGTCAGTATCCCACCCTCCTCACTAAAGCTGTCAAGAACTATAAAAGGTCTGAGATTTTGTCCTACTCAACAAGCTAACAAGTCAGCCCACCACAGTTTCATGGAATCTGGTAGAAAACATGAGACACAGAGATGGACAGTGTTTTACTGTAGAAAGGCCAGTCACCAGATATCAACATTTTGGCACCAGTTTCTTGAGCCCCGATTACGCAGGGGAATTCCTCTGTGCTGGTGCCCTGAAAACCGTGCATACATCCTCAAAGGCCATGTAGGCAAGGCTCAACTGCAAGCCGATGGCAGAAGGCCCTGTGATCCTCCCCAAGCATGAGAGGATAGGCAGTCTTGTGAGGAGCTGCCATACCGCCATTCCTTATTTGCCTCTCTATTTTTTTTTCCCACAGGAGCAAGAACATTTATTATAAAAATAGGTGGATAAAATAAGTGTGCTTTAACTTCTGGATATACGACAAATGCTATTGTGATGCAGTTTTTAAATGCAGACATGTGGCTCTGCAATGACAGGGATGGGCCCCCTAGTGTGATGTGCAGCCACAGTGCTCCATTTGACAAACCTCTTGGTTCAAGGCAGAGAGGAGACACCTTATTCTATAGAACAGGATGGGGGTTCAACCCTGGGGACCATACAAGTGGCTCCCATAGGCAGCCACCCTTTTCTGGCAAGCCGTGGCATACCCAGATGCAGGCTGGGGGAGGGGCTGGCACACTGGCCCCAGATTGCTCTGGCTTCAGCCTGATGGAGACACAAAACTGGGATCTCCCTCTGCCAGATGTTCCTGACCCCATCACCACCTCCAGCCTCTAGCCTCACTGGGAGTTCCCTGTGACCCAGCCTGTTCCATAGCCAAAGGGGGACCAAAGTGAACGATCACAGTGCCTCACACCTATTCTAGGGGCCTTGGATCTCAGTGGAGCTTAATCCATGGCATCTGAGAGCACGCACCCTGTCCCTGAGGGCAGCTGTGCCGGGCAAGGGGGACGCAAGGGCATGGGTGGAATCTTGGTCACTGGCAGCACTCGGCCACATGCCTGAGGAGCTCTTTACCTTGTTAGTCACAGAAGCACTGCAGGCAGTGAGGGCACTGAAGGTCCCCCTGGCCTTTCTGGGCTGTGCCAGGATGCCCGCCCTCTGCAGGGGGTTCCAACTGCTGGGACCCAGTCCCAGGCCTCCAGCCACCAGGCGCAATAAGCTCCACTGCATCGGTGGCCAGGTACTTGGCAGTTTTGCTCCCAGCATGAATCCAGCAGGCATCTGGCTCTTGAGAATCCTGTCTCCAGGAGGCCTGGTGCAGCAAAGAGGTGACCTTTTCCTCCAGTTCCTGATTCCTACCTTGAGCCCGTTCCCGATCTGCCCTTTCTGACATGAAGTCATCCTTGTAAGCGAGAATCTGCTGTTCCAGTATCTGCATCCATTCCCGTGCAGCATCTGGGGCCGTCCTTGAGGCCGCCAGCTTCTACTTCACTTCTGCACAGTCGTTTATTTTCTCTTCCAACTACCTGTTGAGCTGGGAGATCTTCCTCATCAGCTCGGGCTCCTGGAGGGTCTGCAGCCCCCTGAGCTGTGCATGGAGCCCCCTCACATATTCGTCCCTGCTGACATCGTATCGCTGCCACTTGGCATTGAGGTCTTCAACGTGAGTCACCTTCTGTTTTAACAGTCGATTTTCTTCCTCAATAACACTCTGGACAGAGGTGTCCCCACCTGTATGTTCTGACTTTCAGGACTTCTCTCCCCCACGTTCCTTTGTGCATGCTGTCGTTCATCCAGACACTTGGTCAGATGCTGACACATGTGGGCAGTGGAGGTCAGCGTCCTCCGCAGTTGGTGGGTCTCGTTGGCCAAAGAGAGGCACAGAACGTCACTGGCCCGCCGGGCCGGTTTCCCCTCCTCCATGCTCCTCCGCATCAGGACAACTTCCTTCTCTCGCTCATGCTGTGGCTGGCTCAGCAGCTGCTGCATCTCCTTCTCTTTCACTCCTAGCCGCTCAGTAAGCCTCTCAACTTCCTATTTCCTGGTGCATCTGGGCCTCCGCGGCGCCGTCCTCCTGCTATTGCAGCTGCTCCCGGAAGCGGGCCACCTGCTCCAGCAGCGCGTCCACCAGGGACCGTGCAGTGTCCCCCTCCAGCGCGGTCAGCCAAGCGCGGAGGCACGCGATGAGGAAGTCGCAGGCGGCCAGCTGGTCCTGCAGGCGCCGCAGCCACTACCCGACCTCGTAGTATAGGCCGCAGAGCTCCGAGCTGCGCGCTGGGCCCCCTCCCAGCCGCCCGACCCCGGGTCCCCGCACGTGACTGTGGGCCTGCCTGGGAGGCCGTGCGGCCACCAGCAACTTCCGTGCCCGGGCCCCGCCGGCTCTCTATCTTGAGGGAGTTTCTCATCGCCTCTTGGTTTCAATGAGGTGTGGGAATTTCCAGCTTGTCCCTTCTCCCTTAGGGAGGCTAAGCTGCAGGCTATAAAACTACTTAGCTACAGTATAGAAATGGCTCCTCTGGCGAGGTGGCTCACGCCTATAATCCCAGCACTTTGGGAGACCGAGATGGGTGGATCACTTGAAGTCAGGAGTTCCAGACCAGCCTGGCCAACACGGTGAAACCCTGTCTCTACTAAGAATACAAAAATTAGCCGGGCGCGGTGGCTCAAGCCTGTAATCCCAGCACTTTGGGAGGCCGAGACGGGCGGATCACGAGGTCAGGAGATCGAGACCATCCTGGCTAACACGGTGAAACCTCGTCTCTATTAAGAAATACAAAAAACTAGCCGGGCGAGGTGGCGGGCGCCTGTAGTCCCAGCTACTCGGGAGGCTGAGGCAGGAGAATGGCGTGAACCTGGGAGGTGGAGCTTGCAGTGAGCTGAGATCCGGCCACTGCACTCCAGCCTGGGTGACCGAGCGAGACTCCGTCTCAAAAAAAAAAAAAAAAAAAAAGAATACAAAAATTAGCTTGGTGTGGTGGTGTGTGCCTGTAATCTCAGCTACTCAGGAAGCTGAGGCAGGAAAATCACTTGAACCTGGGAGGTGGAGGTTACAGTGACCCAAGATCATGCCCCACTGCACTGTAGCCTGGGCGACAGAGTAAGACCCTGTCTCGAAAAAAAAAAAAAAAGAAAGAAAGAAAGAAAAAAAGAAATTAAAAAAAAAAAAGAAAGAATAATGAAATGACTCCTCAGCAACAGGGTGCCCCAACACTCATGTTTCTTCTCATTTGGCCTCTTTTGTTTTGGTGTCCTACTGTGGGACAAGGAATGCAGGGAGCTGACACCATGCTGTTCTTTTTCTGTCTATGTAATAAACTGTCTGAATCTAATCAGTGCTTGTTGTCCCCTTACCAGTCAAATCTGTAAGCCTGCTCAACACATTCTCACAACTCTAAAGAGGACCAGGTAACACCTGCATGTGCAGTGGATTGCATTATAGGAGAGAAACCCTGGACTTAGGGAATCTGAACCTTTTATAATGGGCAGTAATCATTCCTGCCCTTCACTCCAGAGGGAGACTATTTTTATTATAGTGGACAGTAAGTATGCCTGCCCTTTGCTTCAGATGTAAACATTATCTTTACTATGTTAGACAGTAAGCATGCTTGCCCTTTTCTTTGGAGGGAGACACTACCTCTGTCTTTCAAGGATGCACTCTATACAAATATCCTTGAAAACATAGTCCAGAACACAGGACAGCACAGTGCCTTACTTGCAAGATGTGCAAGCACACAAGAGCTATGAAGAACTGTCTCCCAACAAAGGATACATACAGAAGGAGAAAAAAACTCTCTTAAACAAAAAGAGGCGGAGCCGGCAGGGACCGAGCAGGTGCCTCAGTCTCCTTCCCCTCCCCTCACCTGGTCCTCGCCATCCTCTCCTCACAGCCAGACCGGAACTATGTGATCCTGGAAGTTCCGGGGCCTTTGGCCCTATGTGATCTCGGAAGTTCCGGAGCCTTTGGACCTATGTGATCCCGGAAGTTCCGGGGCCTTCTGGGGCTGTCCTGGGCGTTCCAGGGCCTTTGGAGCATTGGATAAGCAGTAATGGCGGAGGCTGCAGCTCCCGGAACAACAGCCACAACATCAGGAGCAGGAGCGGCAGCGGCGGAGGCGGCGGCAGCGGTCTCCCCGACTCCGATCCCCACAGTCACCGCCCCGTCCCCGAGGGCGGGCGGAGTGGTCGGCGGCAGCGACGGCAGCGGCGACAGTGCTGCGAGCGACGACAGCGGCGCGTGCGGCGGCAGCGGCGCGTACGGCGGCAGCGGCAACAGCTGGACTAAACAGGTCACCTGTAGGTATTTTGTGTATGGGATTTGTAAGGAAGGAGATAACTGTCGCTACTCGCATGACCTCTCTGACCGTCCGTGTGGAGTAGTGTGCAGTTGTTTTAAGCGAGGGTACTGTCTTTATGGAGACCGCTGCAGATGTGAACATAGTAAGCCGTTGAAACAGGAAGAAGCAACTGCTACAGAGCTAACTACAGAATCATCCCTTGCTGCTTCCTCAAGTCTCTCCTCGATAGTTGGACCACTTGTTGAAATGAATACAAACGAATCTGAGTCAAGAAATTCAAACTTTGCAACTGTAGGAGCAGGTTCAGAGGACTGGGCGAATGCCATTGAGTTTGTTCCTGGGCAACCCTACTGTGGCCGTACTGTGCCTTCCTGCACTGAAGCACCCCTGCAGGGCCCAGTGACCAAGGAAGAATCAGAAAAAGAGCAAACCGCGGTGGAAACGAAGGAGCTGTGCCCCTATGCTGCAGTGGGACAGTGCCGATATGGGGAGAACTGTGTGTATCTCCACGGAGATTTATGTGACATATGTGGGCTGCAGGCCCTGCATCCGATGGATGCTGCCCAGAGATCACAGCATATACAATCGTGCATTGAAGCCCATGAGAAGGCTATGGAGTTCTCATTTGCTGTGCAGCGCAGCAAGGACAGGGTGTGTGGGATCTGCATGGAGGTGGTCTATGAGAAAGCCAACCCCAGCGAGCACCGCTTCGGGATCCTCTCCAACTGCAACCACACCTTCTGTCTCAAGTGCATTCGCAAGTGGAGGAGTGCTAAGGAATTTGAGAGCAGGATCGTCAAGTCCTGCCCACAATGCCGAATCACATCTAACTTTGTCATTCCAAGTGAGTACTGGGTGGAGGAGAAAGAAGAGAAGCAGAAACTCATTCAGAAATACAAGAAAGCAATGAGCAACAAGGCATGCAGGTATTTTGATGAAGGACGTGGGAGCTGCCCATTTGGGGAGAATTGTTTTTACAAGCATGTGTACCCTGATGGCCGTAGAGAGGAGCCACAGAGACAGCAAGAGGAAACATCAAGCAGACACCAGGCCCAAGGAAGGAACCACTTCGTGGAATTCTTTGAGGAAGGAGCGAACAGCAACCCCTTTGATGATGAAGAAGAGGCTGTCACCTTTGAGCTGGGAGAGATGTTGCTTATGCTTTCGACTGCAGGTGGGGACGACGAACTGACAGGCTCTGAAGATGTGTGGGACTTGTTTTGTGATGAAGAATTTTGTGTCTTAGATCTATAGAAACCTTGCGTGGTGTGTGAGCTGGTCTGCTGACCCCAGACAGCAGCTGTCCCCTGGGGTGGTGTGGCAGTGCCTGTGTTCTCTCCTAGGCAGGCCTATCAACTCCAGGTGCTGTGGTAAGAATATTTACCCAGGGCCTGTCTTCTCAACCCCCTCACCTTTCCCCAACGAGTGTGTTGTTTTCCCTGTTGAAAAAAGTTACAAAAATAAGTCTTAAAGTTAGTTTTTTTGTTTGTTTGTTTATTTGTTTGTTTTTTGAGACACGAGTCCCACTCTGTCACCCAGGCTGGAGTGCAGTGGCGTAATCTTGGCTCACTGCAACCTCCGCCTTCCGGGTTCAATCCATTCTCCTGTCTCAGCCTCCTAAGTTGCTGGGACTACAGGTGCATGCTACAATGCCCAGCTAATTTTTTTTTGCATTTGTAGTAGAGACGGAGTTTCACCATATTGGTCAGGCTGGTCTTGAACTTCTGACCTCAGGTATCCACCTGCCGCTGCCTCCCAAAATGCTGGGACTACAGGTGTCAGTCACCGTGCCCAGCCTTAAAGTTAGTTTTTTGTAACAGGCATGAGCCACCGCGCCTGGCTTTAAAGTTAGTGTTTTGTAACAGGCATGAGCCACGGCACCTGGCTTTAAAGTTAGTTTTTTTGTAACAGGCATGAGCCACGGCGCCTGGCTTTAAAGTTAGTTTTTTGTAACAGGCATGAGCCACTGTGCCCGGCCTTAAAGTTAGTTTTTTTGTAACACGAATTTAACTGTCGGACAGTTAGTTTAGGTGTGTTGCATCATCTGTTTTCAACCAGATTGTGTTTATGGACTTTTCACACACTAACTTTGAGGACCCCAGGTTCAAAACTAAAAGCAGTGGCCCTGCTTTGGGATCCAATGATAGGAGTGATGGGTGAAGGGATCTAAGCTGGCCAGTAGCCTTCTAAGCTTCTCAAACCTGCATAGATGCAGTATTATTGGCCTTGGTAGAAGACCTTGGTTTAGTGGTTTAAGTCTTGTATGGCAGTTAGATCTTAAAGGACAAAGCAGTATATTGGTAGTTGTCAATATAGCAGTACTAGCTATGTTTATATAAATAAGAGAAATGGAGTTAGCCATAGAGGTTAAAACTACCTGGTTATCCCATATATTAACCCAAACTGGGTCTTGGATACACAGTTGTATTTAATGTTTTACGATCTAGTCTTTCCAATATAGGCATTTTCTGAAAAACATTTGTCCTCATTTGGGGCATTTTGTTGTGGGTTTCACCATGTTGGCCAGGCTGGTCTCAAACTCCTGACCTCAGGTGATCCACCTGCCTCAGCCTCCTGAAGTGCTGGGATTACAGGCGTGAGCCACTGCGCCCATCCTGACACTTTGATTTTAACTCAGTAAGACCTGTGCCGGACTTCTAACCCCCAGAATTGTTAAGATGATACATTTGTGTTGTTCTAAGCCATTGAATTTGTGGCAATTTGTTACAGCAGCCTGACATTTTGATTTTAACCCAATAAGACCCCTGCCAGAATCTTGACCTTCAGAATTGTTAACATAATAAAATTGTGTTGTTCTAAGCCATTCAGTTTGTGGAAATTTGTTACTGCAGCCTGACACTTTGATTTTAACCCAATAAGACCTGTGCCAGACTTCTAACCTCCAGAATTGTCAAGATAATAAAACTGCGTTCTAAGGCATTCAGTTTGTGGCAATTTGTTACAGCAGCAATAAACAACCAATACACATACTTTAAGTGGAGACCAATATTTAATTTTCCGTGCTTTTATAATAATTATAATGACAAGTTAATCATAGTAAATGCAAGTCAGGAAATTTTTTTTTAATGTCTTGAAGTTTAATATCTGGTTCAGAAAAGCATCTTTGTCCTATGAAAGACATGAGCTTAAAAAATTGTCATTCCATGGGAGTATAAATTGATACAACTGTTTGGAAGGCACTTTGGCAGTAGCTAGCAAAATTTTAAATGTGAATACTCTTTGACTCAACAAGGTAATTCTAAGAATTGTGCTACTGATTTTCTTTCATAAATTGATGATAATGTATAGACAAGAATGTTTATTAGATTGTTTGTGATTAAAAATTGCAAATAACTTACATGCTTACCAAAAGGGACTGGTAAAGAATAGTATACAATGGCATTTTGTGTAGAATTAGCTCCATCAATAAGTACTAACATGTCCATAACACATAAGGGAAATAAGCAAGTGGCAGGTAGTGTGTATAGAATAATTTCATTTTCTTTTTTTTTTTTTTTATTATACTTTAAGTTCTAGGGTACATGTGCATAACGTGCAGGTTTGTTACATATGTATACTTGTGCCATGTTGGTGTGCTGCACCCATCAACTCGTCAGCACCCATCAACTCGTCATTTACATCAGGTATAACTCCCAATGCAATCCCTCCCCCCTCCCCCCAATAATTTCATTTTCATAAAAGGAAATGTGTATGTATATGTGTTTATATAACACAAAAGCATTCTAAACAAAGGTATAGTAAATAGGAAAAAATTCACTCACTTTTTACTGTCTGCATGTCAGTAATAGTTATGGCTACTAATATTTTTGTTTTGAGAACGAGTCTCACTCTGTTGCTCAGGCTGGAGTGCAGTGGCATGATATCGGCTCACAGCAACCTCTGCCTCCCAGGTTCAAGCAGTTCTCATGCCTCAGCCTCCCAAGTAGCTGGGACTACAGGCGTGCGCTACCACACCCAGCTAATTTATGTTGTTTTAATAGAGACGGGGTTTCACCATGTTGGCCAGGCTGGTCTCGAACTCCTGACCTCAAGTGATCCATTCCCCCTCCGCCTCCGAAAGTGCTGGGATTACAGGCATGAGTCACTGTGGCCAGCCATTATGGTTACTAATACTTTTGCAGTTGGAATATATCAGCTTCATCATAAAATGAAAACCTGAAGAAATAAAAAAAATGTTTTGTGATAACCCTTAGGTGATTTGATACTCCCACATGTGATTAGCAATTTGGCGTGCCTCTAATTCCTAACTGGATTACTAAGTTTTTAAGTGACTGAAAAAAAGCAAGAAATGGCTTCTAATTCAGGACAGTACAAACCAAATAAGGAACAAACAAGGGAACAGCCCACAAGGCCACTAGGGGTTCAGAGGATGAAAAGACTGCTATGGGCTCTCAAAGGTGCCGTCAGAGTCATTGGTGGCACCCATGAATTAGGACATGGAACAACTTCACTTTGACTAGACTTGGGGACCGCTTGAGGTTATGCAGTGGCTGTAAGAATGCACCTCACAGGACCGGGCACAGTGGCTCACGCCTGTAATCCCAGCACTTTGGGAGGCCAAGGCAGGCAGATCATGAGGTCAAGAGATCTAGACCATCCTGGCCAACATGGTGAAACCCCGTCTCTACTAAAAATACAAAAATTAGCTGGGCATGGTGGTCCATGCCTGTAGTCCTAGCTACTTGGAAGGCTGAGGCAGGAGAATCTCTTCAATCTGGGGAAAGGAGGTTGTAGTGAGCCGAGATTGCACCACTGCACTCCAGCCTGGCGACAGAGTGAGACTCCGTCTCAAAAGAAAAAACAAAAATGCACCTCACAGACTTGCAATGACAGAGAGCATAATTGAACAAGGGCCCCCAATGCTATAGTCTGAAATCCGTTGCCATGTTTGCACTAAAGCCACACCTCCCATGAGTTACTCCCAGCCAGTGACAGCAAGGATACTAAGGCTGACACTTTCCTCAGATACACAGGACTCCTCTGTGAGCTGACTTTGGCTCGAGGCTCCCCCTAGTCCTTGCTGAAACTTCCTTAGGCTTCATGGTAGTCTAGGATGTTTCCTAGTCTTGACCTTCTGTCTCTCTCTCCACTTTGGGTTAGTCTTGCGTCACGATCTGACAACTTGCCCAGCCTCTATCTGACTTTCTCCCCATTTTGTATAACAGCCTTTATCTGGCTCCCTCTTTATCTGGCATGTCCTCTAATAAAATAGTACCTACCTTATGAGTTTATCTTATCACTTTATAGATGAGGACATTGAGGCTACAGTTCTGGAGGTCGAAAGTCCAAAATGGATGTCAGTGAACTAAAATCAGGGTGTTGGCAGGACTGGTTCCTTCTGGTGGCTCCATTCCCTTGCCTTTTCCAGCTTCTGGAGGCTGCCTGCAAAACCAGCAATCACATCACTCTGACCTCGGCTTTTGTCATCATGTCTCCTTTTCTGACTCTGATCTTGTAAAAACCTTGTGATTATAACAGGCCCAACTAGATTCAGAAAAATCTCCCCATTTCAAAATCCTTAACGTAATCACACCTGCAAAGTGCCTTTCACCCTGTCTCAAAAAAAAACAAAAAACAAACAAACAAAAAATAGTGTATTCAACTCATGGTTCTGCAGGGCTGTACAAGAAGCAGAGTGCTGTCATCTGCATCTGGTGAGAGCCTCAAGCTGCTGGCACTCATGGTGGAAGGGGAAGGGGAGCTGGCAGAAATCACACAGTGAGAGAGAAGGTAAGAGACGGGAGGGAGGTGCCAAGCTCTTTTTAACAATTATCTCTCAAGGGAGCTAATAGAGTGAGAGCTCACTCACTCCCCACTCCACATGGGGAGGGCATTACTCTATTCATGAGGGATGCATCTCCCGTTACCCCAACACCTACCATTAGGCCCATTTCTCTCTCTTTTTTTTTTTTTTTTTTTGAGATGGAGTCTCGCTCTGTTGCCCAGGCTGGAGTGCAGTGGCCGGATCAGAGCTCGCTGCAACCTCTGCCTCCTGGGTTCAAGTGATCCTCCTGCCTCAGCCTCCCAAGTAGCTGGGATTACAGGTGCCCGCCACCACACCTGGCTAATTTTTCTATTTTTAGTAGAGACGGGGTTTCACCATGTTGGCCAGGCTGTTCTCGAACTCCTGACCTCAAGTGATCCACCTGCCTCAGCCCCTCAAAGTGCTGGGATTACGGGCGTGAGCCACCACACCCAGCCAGGAAAAGGTATTTTATATTTATATCATTGCTGTGCTGTTTATTCATTTGTATAAATTTAAGTTCCCATCTGGTATTATTTTCCTTCAGCATGAATAACTTCTTTGAACATTTCTTGTGGTTCATGTTTGCTGGCAACAAATTCTCTCAGCTATTTATCTGGAAAAGTCTTTATTTCACCTTCATATTTTACCTGTATTTTCTTTGTGTACAGAATTCTAGGTTGAAATTTTTTTTCAGTGTTTTAAATATGTCATTTCATATTCTTCTGGTTTGCATAATTTCTGATGAGAAGTCTGCAGTTTATTTTCTATTTCTCTCTCTTTTTGCTCCTCTGCAAAGCCATTTCCTCTTGCTATTTTTAATATTTTCTCATTATCATTGTTTTATAGGAATTTGATTATGATTTTCCTTGGTATGATTTCCTTAATGTTTATTCTATTTGGGACCATTGAGCTTCTCATAGCTGCATATCTGTATGTTTATAATTTTCATCCAGTTTAAAAAAATGTTTTTGAGAAAGAGTCTCACTCTGTCACCCAGTCTAAAGTGCAGTGACATGGTCTGGGCTCACTGCAACCTCCGCCTCCCTGGTTCAAGTGATTCTCGTGCCTCTCAGCCTCCCGAGTAGCTGGGATTACAAGTGCGTGCCACCATGCCCAGCTAATTTTTGTATTTTCTGTAGAGACACGGTTTTGTCAAAACTCTCGACCTCAAGTGATCCGCCCACCTCGGCTTCTCAAAGTGCTGGGATTAGAGGTGTGAGCCACTGTGCCTTGCCCAGTTTTTAAAATTTTGACCATTATTTCTTCAAATATTTTTTTCTGCTACTACCCTTTCTCTCCTCTCCTGAAAGTCAATTTTGAGTATGCTAGATTGCTTGATATTGTCTCACAGGTCAGTGAGGTCGTTTTCCTTTCTTCTTTTTCTTCGGTCTTTTTCTCTGTGTCTGCTGCATTTTGGATAGTTTTTATTGTTATGTCTTCAAGTTCACTAATTTTTCTTCTGCAGCATCTAATCTACTATTAATCTCATCTTTGCTGACTTCAATTACACATCTGTTAGATCATTAATATTGTTTCTCCCAGGCCACTGAGGCTCTGTTCATTGTTAGCCTCTTTTTTCTCCTTATACTTCAGTTTAGACAGACTCTATTGCTATTTTTTAGAATTCATTGACCTTTTCTTGTGTAGGTTCTAATCTATTGGTAAGTCCATCCAGTGAATATTTCATTTCAAATACTATATTTTTTGGCTCCAGAAGTTCCATTTGGCTCTTTTTTAAAAGAATTGTGGTACAATATACAGAACATAATATTTACTATTTTTACCATTTTTAAGTGTCCAGTTCAGTGGCATTAAGTATGTTCACATTCTTGTGCAACCATCACTGCCATCCATCTCTAGAACTTTTTCATATTCCCAAATTGAAACTCTGTACCCGTTAAACAAAAACACCCAGTTTCTCCCTCCCTCCCAGCCCCTGGCAACCACCAGTTTACTTTCTGTCTCTGTGAATTTGACTATTCTAACTGCTTTATATAAGTGGAATCATATAATATTTGTCATTTGGTTCTTTTTAAAAAGTCTTCTGGCTGGGCGTGGTGGCTCACACCTGTAATCCCAGCACTCTGTGAGACTGAGGCAGGTGGATCACTCGAGGCCAGGAGTTTAAGACCAGCCTGGCGAACATGGCGAAATCTCATCTCTACTAAAAATACAAAAATTACCCGGGTGTGGTGGCGCACGTCTGTAATCCCAGCTACTCGGGAGACTGAGGAAAGAGAATTGCTTGAACCTGGGAAGTGGAGGTTGCAGTGAGCCAAGGTCACGCCACTGCACTCCAGCCTGGGTGACACAGTAAGACTCTGTCTCTAAATAAATAAATAAGTAAAACTTAAAAGTCTTTTATTTTTCTCCTCTTTATGTTATGTTTTCCTCTAAGTATATAAACATACTTATAATAGCTGTTTAAAGTCCTTGTCTGCTAATTCCCTAATCTCTGTCACCTCTGGGTCTATTTCTATTGGCTAATTTTTCTCCTGATATGGGTCACATTTTTATGCCTTTTAGCAAGTTTAGTAATTTTGACTGGATGCTGAACATTATGAATGTTACATTGTTGAGGTCTGGATTTTATTATATTCTTTAAGGCATGCTGAGTTTTGTTTTGACACACAATTAAGTTCCATACAGTTCAGGCTGATCTTTTCATGGCTTATTTTTTAGCTCTCTTACGGCAGGTCTAGAATAGCCTTTCATCTAGGGCTAGTTTAGACCTATTATTGAGGCTTAAACTTTCTGGGGTCTACTGAATACCCTGGTGTTTCTCCACTCTGAGTGGTAGAAGTCAAACATCTCCCAGTCCTATGAAAACTCTGAGAATTTTTCAGCTAACAGCTCCTTGGTGGTACTCCTTTATGTGGTAGTTATCCTTTGCCTAATCTTGTGGGGTCTTACCTATTATGTATGCATTAATTTATAGTCAGCCAAAGGAAGTCAGCTGATCATTTTAGCTTTCTCTGCATAGCTCACTCTTCTCTGGTAGTCTTCTCCCCAAATTCCAGCTATCTCAGCTTTCCTGAACTCCAATCTTCATCTCTTCAACTCATCAAGACTTCTGTGCTGTGCTTGGATTTCCCCTCTCACACTGCATTCTGGAAAGTGCCCCCAGTGAGTAGGTATCTCTTCATTTGGTTACTTTCTTTCAGATATTGCAATTCCATGCTGCCTAGTGTTCAATGTCTAGAAAAAGTTGTTTCATGTATTTTGTCCAGTTTCTAGTTGTTTACATTAGAAAGGCAAGTCTTGTACTTGTTGCTCCATCATGGTTGACAGAGGAATTTACCCTATCTTTTTATATAATGCTGGCAATTTAGTTCCTTTTATACGCTCCCTTCATGTGAGTTTAAAAAAAAAACAAAAACCAAAAAACTTTAGGACAGGCACAGTGGCTCACACCTGTAATCCCAAACTTTGGGAGGCCAAGGTGGGTGGATCATTTGAGGTCAGGAGTTCAAGACCAACCTGGCCAACATGGTGAAACCCCGTCTCCACTAAAAATACAAAAATTAGCTGGGCGGTAGTGGCATGTGCCTGTAATCCCAGCTACTCAGGAGGCTGAAGCAGGAGAATTGCTTGAGCCTGGGAGGCAGAGGTTGTGGTGAGCTGAGATCGCGCCACTACACTGCAATCTGGGTGACAGAGCGAGACCCTGTCTCAAAACCAAACAAACAAACAAAAAAACTTCAGACAAAAGAAATGTAACAGAGTTTAGCTGGGCAAAGAACAATTCACAAATCAATCAGCTCCCAGAACCAGAATAGGTTCAGTGTGACTCTGGGGCTACCACATTGTCAGATAATATTTATGAACAGAAAAAGGAAAGCAATGTACAGAAAATGGAAGTAAGGTACAGAAGCAGCTGGATTGATTGCAGCTCAGTGTTTGCCTTGTTTAAATACTGTTTGAACAGTTGGCTGCCTGTGATTGGCTGAAGCTCTGTGATTGGCACAGAGTAGGTTATAGTATATTTATACATCCAGTGAGGCTACAGTTCACTATGTATGGAGAAATGTTTAGGCTGAACTTAAAATATGTTAGGAGGCAGCTTTAAACTTAATTTAACATGTTTTTATGGCTGGGCACAGTGGCTCATGCCTGTAATCCCAGCACTTTGGGAGGCCAAGGTGGGCGGATCACCTGAGGTCAGGAGTTTGAGACCAGCCTGGCCAACATGGTGAAACCCTGTCTCTACTAAAAATGCAAAAATCATCAAGGTATGGTGGTGCGTGCCTGTAATCCCAGCTACTTGGGAGGCTGAGGCAGGAGAATTACTTGAACCTGGGAGGTGGAGGTTGTAGTGCGCTGAGATTGCACCACTGCACTCCAGCCTGGATGATAGGGTGAGACTCAGTCTCAAACACAAACAAACAAACAAACAAACAAATAAAAAAGACATGTTTTTACAACCAATTCATCACCAATTTTTGCCATATTATTGCCTACATATCTCCACCATCAATTTCTTCTCTCCAATACCATTGCTACTTCTTCAGTTGAGGCAATCTGCAGTTTGTAGTGTGGAGTGCTTCAGAGTTTTCTTTCTTTATTTTCTGAGACAGAGTCTCGCTCTGTTACCCAGTCTGGAGTGCAGTGGTGCAATCTTGGCTCACTGCAACCTCTGCCTCCTGAGTTCAAGCAATTATCCTGCCTCAGCCTCCCAAGTAGCTGGGATTACAGGCGCCCACCACCACACCCAGCTAATTTTTGTATTTATAGTAGAGATGGGGTTTCACCATGTTGGCCAAGCTGGTCTTGAACTCCTGACCTCGTGATCCATCCACCTCAGCCTCCCAAAGTGCTGGGATTACAGGTGTGAGCCACTGCACCTGGCCTCAGAGTTTTAATAAAAGCTTCATTTTTTTCTAACATTGTGTCCCTCTGTACCATCTGCCACACAATACTCAGAATATTTGTAAAATACAAATATGACCCTATTGTTCTTCAGCTTATGAAACTGCCTTTGCAAAAATTTTAACAATGAGAAAATTATGTCAGTGAAAGACATCTGACCTAACCAACTCCATCTTGCCTTTAACCTCCAAACTGCCCTTGGTCACTCCTGGGCATGGGCCAAGCTAACTTTGGGAGAAATTTATAGTTTAAATGATAATAGCCCTCCCAAAACTAAACTGCCTTTATAAAGCTTAAAGGCCACAAGTTTAGGATTATGAAAGGGGCCTGAATTCTGCTAAGATGTAGGTATAGTTAAACTATTACCAGCCATTGTTCTGGAGCTCACAAGATTTGTATCTCCCCCAATTACTCCTATAAATAACATCACTATTATAGAAGCTAAGATTGGCCTTTTGAGACATCCTTTCCTACCTTTGCATTTCTGACAAACAGATGACTCCACTCAGACCCAAGACTCAAGACTCAACTGGTCCTGTGGCCCCCACCCAGAAACAGACTCAGTGCACAAGGACCATTTTCCATACCTCTATGATTGCACCTCCAACCAATCAGCAGTACCCATTCCCTAACCCCCTGCCTGCCAAACTATCTTTAAAAAACCCTAGCCTCTGAATGTTCAGAGAGGCTGATTTAAGTAATAATAAAACCCTAGTCGAGGTGGAGGTTGCAGTGAACCAAGATTGCACCACTGTACTCCAGCCTGGGCAACAAAATGAGACTCTGTCTCAAAACAACAACAACAACAACAACAAAAACAAAACAAAACAAAAAAAAAACACACACACACAAAAAACCTGGTCTTCTGTTTAGCCAACTCTACATGTATGAAACTCTTTCTCTATTGCAGGTCCCCTGTCTTGATAAATTGGCTCTATCTGGGCAGTGGGCAAGATTAACCTGTTGGTGGTTACACATAAACCTTACAGTGGCTTCTCACTGCCTATGATAAAGTCCATTCTCTTTAGCTTAGTTTATGAGGTCGTTCCTTTAGGATCCCAAACTAGATATGGACATCTCTTCCTGCCCCACCCTTCTTCCCTTTACCCTCCAACAACACTAAACTCCTGGTAGTTCCATAAACGCTGTGTCAATTCAAGGGCTCTGAAAAGCAGAGGCAATGACAGATGTAGATGCACATGAGGTTTATTCAGGGAAACACCTCAGAAGGATAAAGGGCAGAGGGAGTGGGAATAGACAGACAGAGCCTTCAAACTGTGATAGAGTTCTAACACCTATGAAAGAAGAAAAGGATAGAAGGAAGAACTGGACAGGAGGAGCTTAGGTTGCAGTGCAGCTCTCTGAGAAAGTCTTGGTCAGGCAGGTTGAGAACCCCAGGGTAAACACTGACCACTAGGGAATCCCTCATCAGCAAGAAATGGCTCAATTCTAGAACTCCTGTCAGAAGCATCCTAACCAGAGTGACTGCATCTTGAAAACAAGTGGGATATAGTCAAACCTGCTGGGTTACATTCCCAGGGAATTGGACTCTCTTGGTCACAAGATGTTTATGGTCAGTGACGCTGACTAAGTAAAGAACCAGAACTTATGCAAATGTCCAAATATATTAAGAACAAAAAGCAGCCTGGCAGGCGCAGCGGCTCATGCCTGTAATCCCAGCACTCTGGGGAGCCGACCAGGTGGATCACCTGAGGTCAGGAGTTCGAGACCATCCAGGCCAACATGGTGAAACCCTGTCTCTACTAAAAATAGAAAAATTAGCCAGGTGTGGTGGCGGGCACCTGTAATCCCAGCTACTCGGGAGGCTGAGGCAGGAGGATCGCTTGAACCCGGGAGGCAGAGGTTGTAGCGAGCTGTGATCCGGCCACTGCACTCCAGCCTGGGCAACAGAGTGAGACTCCATCTCAAAAAAAAGAACAAAAAGCATTCTTAGTTTAAGAATAGGTTTTGTTTTGAAGATAATAGTACACTTGTAAATTCTTGTTGAAATCAATAGTAACATAGGAAAATAACAATACTGATAGCCTAACACAAGCTGATCACAAGCTTTTGTGATCACAAGCTTTTTTGTACACTATTCTTAACAGCCTGTATAAGCAAGCACTATGCTTAAGATCGGGGAGTTTCTCCTCTTGCTTTCTGAGGATGCCCTACCCTGTAACAGCGTAATCTCTGATAAACTATCTTAACTTCACTATACTCTGCGACTCACCCTGAATTCTTTCCTGTGTGAGATCCAAGACCTCTTGGGGTCTGGGGCAAGACCCCTTTTCCAGTGACACTCCTGCCATGCTAGATCATTGGCGGGAGTAAAGCAGAAAAAAATTTGGCCTCAGCATGAATGCAATGGCAGATCCTGAAAGTGAGGTATCTGGAAGCTGTTGACCAACTACACTTCCTATAGCAGGTTTTCTGGAAGGGAGATCTTAGAAGCAAGTTCACCTCCGTGGCTGCCTAGTGTGATTTTTCCCACTTCTTTGTCTTTGCTAACACAGTTTCTGCTATTTGAGGTGCCTGACCTCCCCATCTATTTCCCCCAGGACATGCATACTTATCTTTCAGGACTGACTTAGCCATCAGTCTTTCAAGAAGCCTTCCCTGACTGTCTATCCCAGCCCCCATTAGATGTCCCACCTTATACATAGTTTTATCATAGCACTTAGCATTCATGTTGTAATTGTCCTTCACGTGTTTTGTCCCTTGCCCTTTATGGTGAGAAACCATTTCTTTCTATCTCCAGTACCTCATTCAGTGCCTGAAACATGGTAGGGGCCAGATTGTACTTTACCTTAACATTGTTGCACTTCATCAGCGTTGCTCCACAAATGCCAGAAAGTACGTGTGCAAATGAAATTATTCTCTATCAATAGGCTATAGAGGTCACAGTCCTTAATGCAGTCCTTTATTCGTACAATTTCCATTTTGTATTATATTTGTTCCTGTGAGAATCCATTGATAATCTCTGACAAACTGATTTACATTACAGTAAGTGGCACCCCCACTCTGGCATTATTTGCATTTAAAAAAGTGAAGTCTGAAAGGGGGAATTCCTTTTGCCAAAGAGGAATTTCAAGCATCTGTTGCTGGCCAGTGAGGTGAATTTTTTTGAAGGGGCCAGAGGCTGTTTCAGGGAGCAACTACCAAATCATCCCATAGAAGGAGGTGATTTTATTTTGGTCATAACTAGTGACAAGAGCTATCTTGAAGACTTCAGCAAAGTCCCTAAGGAGGCCTGAATTTGGAAAGGCAATGGGAGTGACCGCACTAGCATTTAAAGAGACATTTTTCGTTTTCCGTTTTCCATAGCTAAATGCTCTGGTTGAATCTCTGCCCCTTCCCCCCATGTTTTTGTGTGAGAGAAATTCTGCTTCTGCCAGCAGTGCCTGGGATTCTGTCCAAACAGCGTGCTGTCAGCAGCATCAGCCAGCAGGAACGCATAATCCTCCCACCCTTTGGTTTTAGTGGGTGATGTTAACTAAGAAAATACTGCAGACTTTTCTTGTTCTCATGGTGTAACTAGCTCACTTCAGACCTGCCCCTTTCTCCAGTAGTTGCCCCCTATACTTGAGGAAATTTTTTTTTTTTTTTTTTTTTTTTTGCAATACAATAGCCAATTCAGGAAACTAGTCAGCATCTCCCAGGACAAAAGGCAGCTTTTCAGACTGCAATGTCACTTTCTTTCATTACTGTCATTCCTTGGGTCAAAGGGGCACAATGACCTCAAGCTTTTAACATTTCTGAAATCGAATTGTTACAGGAAAGGGGTCCTGATCCAGACCCCAAGAGAGGGTTCTCGAATCTCATGCAAGAAAGAATTCAGAGTGAGTCCATACAGTAAAGTGAAAGCGAGTTTATTAAGAAAGTAGAGGAATAAAAGAATGGCTACTCCATAGAGCAGCCACAAGGGCTGCTGGTTGCCCATTTTTTATGGTTATTTCTTGATATATGCTAAACAAGGGGTGGATTATTCATGCCTCCCCTTTTTAGACAATATGGGGTAACTTTCTGATGTTGCCATGGCATTTGTAAAGTGTCATGGTGCTGATGGGAGTGTAGCAGTAAGGATAACCAGAGGTCACTCTCGTTGCCATCTTGGTTTTGATGGATTTTAGCCAGCTTCTTTACTCCAACTTGTTTTATTAGCAAGGTCTTGATGACATGTATATTTTGCTGACCTCCTATCTCATCCTGAGACTTAGAATGCCTTAACCATCTGGGAATGTGGCCCAGTAGGTCTCAGCCTCGTTTTACCCAGCCCCTATTTAAGATGGGGTTGCTTTGGTTCACATGCCACTGACAACACTGTACTACAACCTAGTTCAAGCCAACAAAATTTATTGAAGATTTATTATATGCCAAACTGTATGGTGTACATAGAGCAGAATGATTTAATTTGGCCAAAGCATATTGAGGCTCACATGGAGCTGGCACTAAGGCTATAAAGAATGAATCATGGCCCCTACCTTAATTAGCTCAGTGTAGTCAGACAGACAGTCTACAATTAGAAAACAATGTGATAGGCTGGGCGCGGTGGCTCAAGCCTGTAATCCCAGCACTTAGGGAGGCCGAGGCAGGCAGATCACCTGAGGTCAGGAGTTCAAGACCAGCCTGGCCAACATGGCAAAACCCCGTCTCTACTAAAAATACAAAAATTAGCTGGGCATGGTGGTGGGTGCTTGTAATCCCAGCTACTTGGGAGGCTGAGGCAGGAGAATCGCTTGAACCCCTGGGAGGCAGAGGTTGCAGTGAGCCGAGAGAGATTGCACCACTGCACTCCAGCCTGGGCAACAGAGCAAGACTCCACCTCAGGAAAAAAAAAAAGAAAGCAAACAATGTGATAAACACTATAGTGGAAGTACGGAGGAAGAAACAGTACAATTTTGTTTGGGGAATAAGACTTTAAAGTTCCTTACACAGCACTGTAATAGCTTTCAAATCCTTTGCCTTATCCCACAGTAAGTAATCCACATTTTTAATTGATGTTTTTATTGAGATAATTGTGGATTCACATGTAGTTGTGTTATGTAGGTAGCTAGTCAGACATAAACAAGGCAGGAGAGGGCCTTCCCAACCAGGAATGTCAGGCGACCATCAGGTGAGGGTCAGGCGGTTGTTAACTGTCTCTCTAAAATACTAATTCGTTGCAGCCAGTGCCAGGGAAAGGCAGTCTCCCTACAGAGAGGAAACACCCGAAACTGGTGATCTGTAGCGCCCCAATAAGATCTCAGGAGCTGGGCGAATGGGCTCAAGCATGCACACAAAATGGCAAAATGTCAGAGTTTAACTGGTATATATGACTTCCTAGGGACATTTGGCTGGTAAGGGAATAATGCCTCAAGTGAGCATGCATACAACTCCAGTAAACACACCGTGCATGCTCCTCTCCCAAGTGCTGGCAGGCCACTGCGCATGCGGACAGCCAACTTCAAGGGAAGAATCAGGGGAGAAGGGATGCAAGACCCCGGAAGTAGGCCAGCATATAAAGCCCCAAGTCAAAAGGTCAAAGCACACACTTGTCTTTCAAGTCATCCACTTGGTCCTCTTTCAAGTGTACTTTCCCTCCTTTTGTTCCTACTCTAAAGCTTTTTAATAAACTTTCATTCTTGCTCTAAAACTTGCCTTGGTCTCTCCTTTTGCCTATGCCCCTTAGTTAAATTCTTTCTTCTGAGGAGGCAAGAATTGAGGTTGCTGCAGACCCATATGGATTTGCTGCCAGTAACAGTTGTAAGAAATAATATAGAGCGATCCTTGTACACTTTGTTCAGTTTCCCTCCAATGTTAACATTTTGGCAAACTATATTGTCGTATCACAACTAGGATTTTCTTTTTCCAAGAGTTAGGGCCTTGCTCTGTTATCCAGGTTGGAGTGCAGTGGTACAATCACAGCTCACTGCAGTCTCCGACTCCTGGCCTCAAGCATCCCAAGTAGCTGAGACTACAGGTGTGCACCAACATACCCAGCTAAGTTTAAAAATAATTTTTCTTTTTTAAAGATGAGGTCTCACTATATTTCCCAGGCTAGTCTCAAACTCCTGGCCTCAAGCAATCTTCCTGCCTCAGCCCAAAGTGCTGGGATTACAGGCATGAGCCACTGCACCTGGCACAACAATTAGGATATTCATATTGATACAATACACTGAGCCTTTTCAGATTTCTCTAGTTTTACTTGTACTCATGTATGTGTATGTATGTTTGTGTGCTATGTGTGTAAGTTCTAAACTATTTATTTTTATTTATTTATTTATTTATTTATTTATTTATTTATTTATTTTGAGACGGAGTTTCACGCCATCTCAGCTCACTGCAATCTCTGCCTCCTGAATTCAAATGATTCTCCTTCCTCAGCCTCCCAAGTAGCTGGGATTGCAGGTATGCGCCACCACACCCAGCTAATATTGTATTTTTAGTAGAGACAGGGTTTTACCATGTTGGTCAGACTGGTCTCAAACTCCTGACCTCAGGTGATCCACCTGCCTTGGCCTCCCAAAGTGCTGGGATTACAGGCATGAGCCACTGAGCCTGGCCCTAAACAATTTTGTCACCTGTGTAGGCTCATGTATCCACATCATCATCCATCACAGTCAAGATACAGACCATTTCCATCACTACAATGATCCCTTCTCTTACCCTTTTATAATTATACCCACCTCCCTCTCACCCCCATTTGCCAACTACCTGCAACCACTAATCAGTCCTATATTTTGAAAATGTTGTCATTTCAACATATGTTACATAAATGGGATCACACAAACCTTTTGGGTTTGGCTTCTTTTCATTCTGCATAATTCTCTGGAGATTAATCCAGGTTGTTGTGAGTATCGATAGTTTGATCCTTTCTATTGTTAAGTAGTTAAAATACTACACAGCATAGAATTCCATACTGCGGCATTGTTTGTTTAACCATCTGTTGAAGAACAGCTGGGCTGATTCTAGTTTTAGGCTGTTACAGATAATGCTTCTAAGAACATTTGTGACAGTTTTGTTTGGACATGAGTCTTCATTTCTTTGGGATAAGTGTTCAGGAGTGCTATTACTGGGTTGTATGGCAGTTGTATATTTAGTGTTTAAAGAAACTGACAAACTGTTTTCCAAAGTGGCTATATCATTTTTGTATTCCCACCAGTAATCTATGAGTGATCCAGTTTCTCCGCATCCTCCCCAGCATTTGGTGTTGTCAGTCTTTTAAATTTGTATCCAGTCAGATATATGCGTAGTGATATCTCATTGTGTGTTAATTTTATTTCTCTAATGGCTAATCATGTTCAACGTCTTTTTATGTGTCTATTTGCCATCTGTACATCCTCTTCAGTGAAGTGTCTCTTCATGTCTTTTGCCTATTTTCCAGTTGACTTGTTTGTTCTCTTACTGTTGGGTTTGAGAGTTATTAAAAAAGATGTTCTAGATGGTAGTCCTTTGTCAAATATGTGGTTCGCAAATATTTTCTCCCAGGCTGTAACTTGTCTTTTTATTCTCTTCACTCGGGCTTTCACAGAACAAAAGTTTTTTTAATTTCAGTGAGGTGCAGTTTATCAATTTTTCCTTTTGTAGCTCATGCTTTTGGTATCAAGTCTAAGACTGCCTAGCTCTAGATCCAGAAGATCATCTCCTATGTTTTTTTTTTTTTTTTTTTCTCTAAAAGGCACTTCATGAAAGCCTTTTACTAATTTCAGAGAAATCACACCAGAGCTTAGGGCAGTAAGCTCAAATTTAATGACAACACTGTATTAGTCAGCTTGGGTTGCCATAATAAAATACCACAGACTGGGTAGCTTAAACAACAGAAATTTATTTTCTCACAATTCTGAAGGCTACAAGTTCAAGATCAAGGTGCCATCAGGACTTGTTTCTAGTGATGCCTCTCTTTCTGGCTAGTAAATAGCTGCCCTTCTTATAATATCCTCACCTGACTTTTCCTCTGTGTGCATGAAGAGAAAGAGAGAGACAGAGAGTCAGAGAGAGAGAGACAAAGAGAGAGAGCCAGAGAGAGCACTCTGGCTTCTCTTCCTTTTCATGTAAGGCACACGTCCTGTGGGATTAGGGCCCCACCCTTATGACCTCATTTAACCTTAATTACCTCCCTAAAAGGCCCTATCTCCAAACACAGTCACATCGAGGATTAGGGCTTCACCATACGAATTTGGGAGTCGGGGCACAATTCAATTCATAACAAACACTCGCAGTTACAGAGCACTGACAGAGCTTCTTTGCACCATCTGTGCTGGTTCCCACAGCCAGCACTATGTGCGGGCATAGGTGCCAACACAGCCCTGCACCGAGTGGATGCCAATTATGTGCTCGTCTGCTTCATGTGTTCCTATTCCCTTCTCCCTCCCTGGTTTTCTGGGAATCACCCCTGCCCCTCCCACTTTGGTAATGAGGTTATTACCTTAAGAACTACTAACTTAGTACACTGTGCCCATGGCACCCTGGGGACAGCTGATGAATCCAGGAAAGGGACTAGATGCAAGCTGTGCCAATCACAATCCTTCTCTGGAAATTGTGGCTCTTATTATTATTTTTTTATATTTGGTATTGTCTATAGACACTCTTAACACTTAAACTCACTTTAGCTCTTCTATCTAACTAAGGAAATCTAAATTGTGGGCCTTTGGTGGAGGCCATTTTCTGTCATATAGACTAGGAAACAGGGATGATAGGGTTGCTGTAAGAAAGAAAATGGAGCAGGCTGGACGTGGTGGCTCATGCCTATAATCCCAGCACTTTGTGAGGCTTGGGGTCAGGAGTTCAAGACCAGCCTGGCCAACGTGATGAAAACCCATCTCTACTAAAACAAAACAAAACAAAAAAAAAAAAATTAGCCAGGTGTGGCAGCACATGCCTGTAATCCCAGCTACTCAGGAGGCTGAGGCAGGAGAATCACTTGAACCTAGGAGGCAGAGGTTGCAGTGAGCCGAGATTGTGCCATTGCACTCCAGCCTGGGCAATAGAACGAGACTCCATCTCAAGTAAAAGAAAAAAAAGAAAGAAGATGGAGCAGATGGAAAAAGACAGAAAGAGGCAGAAACAAGGGACAGAGAACATTCTAGCCCCAACTTCTTTCCCGCTTTATCCTGCCCTTGGGTTTTATGAAACACCCAGGAATAACTTGCCCTTTTTGCTTTAAGGAAGTTGAAGGAGTAGGAAACGATGGGGAAGAAAAAGAAGCCTCCCTTGTAATCGTAATAGGTTTGTTGCCCAATGTGAGGGACAAATCAATAGGCTGTGACACTGGGTTACAGCAGAGAAAGAGGTTTAATTGCAGGGTCGCCAAATGAGGAAATGGAAAGGAACCTCAAATCCATCTCTTTGAGGAGTTTGGGGCTAAGGATTTCAAGAGTGTTGGAGTGGGCCGAAGTGTTGAGATTGTTGATGGGTTGAAGAGTGCAGGGTGAAGTCATGGGACAGGGAGAAGAAACAGCTGTATTCTCACGCTGATTCGGTTCCTCTGTGGGGGTCTTCAAGCCGGTTGGCATCTGTTGTCCTAATGGAATTCAGGATCTGAAAAACATACTAAGCTACTATTATTATTATTATTATTATTTTGAGACAGAGTCTCCCTCTGTCACCCAGGCTGGAGTGCAGTGTGGTGCAATCTCGGCTCACTGCAACCTCTGCCTCCAGGGTTCAAGCAATTCTCCTCACTCAGCCTCCCGAGTAGCTGGGTTTACAAGTGTGCACCACCAAGCCCAGCTAATTTTTATATTTTTTGTAGCGAAGGGGTTTCACCATGTTGGCCAGTCTAGTCTCGAATTCCTGACCTCAAGTGATCCACCCGCCTCAGCCTCCCTAAGTGCTGGGATTACAGGTGCAAGCCATTGCGCCTGGCCTTAAGTAATTCTTAAAAGCCTTATGATTCTAATGTCAGAAATCCTATCTATAAGAACAGTGGAGATACAAATGGTCAGTATCTAGTGCTACATGACTTTCGGTTGCAAGGAAGTGGGCCAAAGTGCAGCCTGATTAATGCTTAATTATGACTATATTTCTGTCCTGAATTATTCTTAATTCTGTCTATGAAGACAGCTTCACACTGAACTCCTGTCCCATCTCTTTTCCCTGCCTATCCCAGTGACACTTTTAGTACCTTTAAAACTAACCTTCTAAGTTAGCATATTCTATAGAGTACTTCTTTCCAATAAAATATAATGCAAGCCACATATGTAGTTTTCAGTTTTCTAGCAGTCACATTTTAAAAAGTAAAAGGAAATGGGTTAAATTTTAATATTTTATTTAACTCAGTATAACTACAATATTATCATTTCAACATGTAATCATTTCAACATACACTCTGAATTTTAAAAATTACCCCAGGTGATTATCATTCAAAAGGTTTGGGAAATAGGATTATCCATTGCCTCAAGAGCCTTAGAAATTCCTCTGGGAAGTAGAAGCTGAAAGAGGAAGGGTCCCCAGCCAGGCTAAACTCTGGGCTTTAATGGGGCTTCTTTATGGCAGCTCTGAGCTCTGGGGGCAACCATGTGAGAATTCCAGGTTTCAACTTGTAACCGACTTGACCACCTCCCTAAATAAGTCTGTGATTCTCGTTAACCGCTAAGAGCTAAGAGTAGAGACTCTCTTCCTCATGAACATCATCTATCTGTCTGTCCATCTGTTTGTTCATCCATCTGTCTATATATCTATTCTATCTACTATCTAATCTTTTGATGGGCTCTAGTGTCAGAAATCTCTGTATTTTTATCTGTGCCTCTTATTAGCTCTGGGACTTGGGCAAATTCAATTTCTCCGAGTTCCTCTTTTTACACCTTAAAAATGGGCATAATAATGTCACTACCTGCCTACCAATCATAGAATGAGGATTAAATGAGTCAAGTATTTTTAAATGTGAGGATGAAAGGCACAGTGGCCTATGTTAAGTGTTCCATGAATGGTGGCCACTATTATGCAGATATCTCCTCTCTGCAGGACTAATAGCTCTCTAATAGCTAATGGGAAGAACAGAAAAGGCCACATACAAGAGATTAAGAAACAGAAACACTTCAAATTTTGATGTGTTACAATACCTAAGGCTTAGCACAAAACTTCCATGGGTTTCCACATAAAGACCAAAATAAAATTAAGGTCCTTTCCTTGTCTTAGCATGTATTTGCATTGTAAATTTTAGATTGGGCTATTCAAATTAAATTCTTCTTGTGCAGTTGGTCTTTCTCCTTCTGCAGTTCTTTTAACATTTTCATCGAACACACCTACTTTCCATTCTCTCTACAAGTCACGAGGCTTTGCTTCTGTCATTCCAAGTAATTTTCTTCTGGAGCGTACATAAGTAATTTTAAACAGTGGCCCTGGAAACGGCTTTTACCGTGCGAGAAAACTCCTAAGGTGATCTGTAAGTAGATCTAGCTGGAGTCCACCCACATCCCCACAGAGCTAAATGCCCCTGTTACAATAGAAAGGAGGACTTCAGAAACAGAAATAAACTGCAGAAATTTCAAACTAAAAGGGACTTTAGAAAACTTTCAACACGATTTTTCCTAAATATTGTACCACCAAGCACCTGCCCAGCCCACACTTGCACAGTAGCCCTCGCTATGTTGCAATATGGTTGGTAGTGTGCCTATCTTGTCTACTACCTTCTGAGATCGTGAAAAGAGGGATCAAGTCTTACTCATCTGAACCCCCAGCACCATACTTGATACATAGTAGGTAGTGAGTAAATGTCTGATAAATGAGTCAAAATGCTTTGGGACTTGTAACAGTCCATTTCTAAAAGATTCATTAATAAAAGATCAGAGCGAGGTCTTTATATCCCATCATTTTTGCTTTCCAGGGCTTGTCTTTGTTCTCTGTTATGGTTTTACACTTCCTGGGGCTCAGTTTCTGTAACATGTGGCTGACATTTTAAGCGGCTTTTAAAATGTGGCTGACTGAGGTCCCAGGCATAATGTGAAACATAATTATCTGGTGAGGATTTCAAAGTACTATAGAATTTAAAATTCTCAACCTATCGCATCTTTTTTTTTTTTTTAAATTTCAACTTTTATTTTAGATTTGTGGGGGTACATGTATAGGACTGTTACTAGGGTATATGAAATAATGCTAAGGTTTGGGATATGAATGATCTCATTACCCAGATAGTGAGCATAGTACCCAATAGTTTTTCAACCCTTGCCTCCTTTCCTTCGTCCCTGCTCTATTAGTCCCCAGTGTCTACTGTTGCCATTTTTATGTCCATGAGAACCCAATATCTAGCTTGCACTTGTAAGTGAGAATATGCAGTATTTTGTTTTCTGTTCTTGCATGAATTTGCTTAGGATAATGGCCTCCAGCTGCATCCATGTTGCTGCAAAGAACATGATTTTGTTCTTTTTATTTATTTATTTATTTTTTATTATACTTTAAGTTCTAGGGTACATGTGCAGAACGTGCAGGTTTGTTACATATGGGGCTTCTTTATGGCAGCTCTGAGCTCTGGGAACCAGGGCAACCATGTGAGAATTCCAGGTTTCAACTTGTAACCAACTTGACCACCTCCCTAAATAAGTCTGTGATTCTCGTTAACCACTAAGAGCTAAGAGTAGAGACTCTCTTGAGCTAAGAGTAGAGACTCTCTTCCTCATGAACATCATCTATCTGTCTGTCTATCTGTTTGTTCATCCATCTGTCTATATATCTACTCTATCTACTGTCTAATCTTTTGATGGGCTCTAGTGTCAGAAATCTCTGTATTTTTATCTGTGCCTCTTATTAGCTCTGGGACTTGGGCAAATTCTCTGTATTTGTGTATTACATGTGTGCCATGTTGGTGTGCTGCACCCTTTAACTCGTCATTTACATTAAGTATATCTCCTAATGCTATCCCTTCCCCCTCCCCCGCCATCGCATCTTTAGAACGGCCATTTTCACTACCAAGTGGAGAGAGCCTGCCTGAGAATGGAGCTTACACAGAGGAAATCAATATTAAGTGAAGCAGAGAAAGGTGTCTTTCTGATGACATCATCTGAGTACCTGGATCCAACCATACTTGAATGAAGTCAGTACACCTGCACTTTTCTCTTATATGAGCTGATACATTGGCTTTCCATTTAAGCTAGATCAAGTTAGGCTTTGGTCACCTGTCACCAAAAGAACATTGATGAATAAATGCCAAACAAGCCCAGCGCCGTGGCTCACACCTGTAATCCCAGCACTTTGGGAGGCCAAGGCGGGCGGATCACTTGATCAGCCTGGAGTTCCAGATCAGCCTGGCCAACATGGCGAAACCCCATCTCTATTAAAAATACAAAAATTAGCCGGGCGTGGTGGCACGTGCCTGTAATTCCAGCTACTTAGGAGGCTGAGGCACAAGAATCAATTGAACCCGGGAGGTGGAGGCTGCAGTGAGTCGATATTGTGCCATTGCACTCCAGCCTGAGCGACAGAGTGAGACTCTGTCTCAAAGAAAAAAAAAAAGACCAAACAATTAGAGCACAATAAAAAGCCAACATACATAAAGTGTAATAGGACTTGGGCAGGGCATGATTACTGTTGTAATCATAAAAAAACAAAGAAGGACTTCGTGACTGGTAGACTATAACAGAATAGTATAGTATAATATAGTATAGTATAGTATGGATAGTATAGTATAGTATAGTATAGTATAGTATAGTATAGTATAGTATAGTATACAATAACAGCATATTAGACAAGAAGGGAAGAAGGGTTGGCCAAGCACAGTGCTAGCCTTTATCCTCTTTTAAGGTTAAGAGGGCTGGTAGAAGGGGAGGAAATCAGTGTTGTGCAAGACTGTTAGATTTGGACAGTCATCCAAGCATACCCTAGCATCTGGGCTGAACGTACTCTATTCTCTTTTTTTTAGGGGCAGGGGCAGAGTCTTGCTCCATTGCCCAGGATGGAGTTTTATTCTAGTCTCTAGTCTAGAGCAGTGGTTCTCAACTTTGGCTGCACATTAGAATCACTTGGTGTGTTTTAAAAAATATCCAGATACCCAAGCTGAACCAGAGACCAACTGAATCAGAATCACTGGAAGCAAGACCCAGACATCATTACTTTTTTTTAAAACTCCCTAGATGATTCCACTGTGCAGCCAAAGTTGAGAACAAATGCCCTGGGGCAGTGTTTCTCAAATTTTAATGTGTATTTGAATCTTGTTTTAATAAGATTCAGACACAATAGGTCTGGAGTGAAGCCCAGAATTTAGAGTGTTAAATGTAGTTTAGGATGGTGGTGCTGGTGGTAGAAGGGTGTTCTTTCCAACTCATCCAGCCAGATTTCCCAGAAATAACCTTGGACAGCTAAGTGTGGTGAAAGATTGATGGACTGCATGATTATACCAGGTCTGACACAGGATATAGGGTGACAAACTGTCCTACTTTGCCTGGGACCCAGGGATTTCCTGGGACACAGGGCTTTCTCTACTAAATCAGGAAAGTCCTGGGGAAACCAGGATGGTTGGTCACCCTATCCATCTCTGACCCTCAGTGGAGTTCTGACCACTGTTATAAAGCTTTTCCCACCAAACAGACACCATTGGTAAAGGGGGCAAATGGGACCTCAGAAGATGATTATAGGAAAAGAGAAGGGAATCACTGGATATATAATTTTCCTTGAGGCCATCAACAGATGGGCAACAGAAGAAAAACAGGCTTTACCTGGCTCACAGACACCTGTCAAAGAACAAAATTTCAGCAAATTGAGTTTTTAAAGATGAATTGGCTTTTATCAGTGATTCATGAATTGGGCAGCATCCAGTCTACAAAAGAGAAAAAAGCTCTAATGAGCTGAGAAGAGTGGGTGGGCTTCATAGGCAGAAAAGGTTGAAGAAAACAGAAATAAGGGACAAAGAGAGTTGGTTATTTCAGTTACTTTCCTTATAGGGAATCATGTTGGCTTAGTGGGTTTGGGCTATCATCTTTCTCCTGATTCTTTGGAAGGTCAGATCTTACAAGTAAACAGCTTAGGTTTCAGTTTGGTGATGCGGAACCTTAGCATGAGTGATTCCATTTTGAGTTGATATGTTGGAGCCTAGTGCAGGAGCTCAGTCCAAATCAATGGCCTCCCATAAATTTTATTTAACACACTTATGCAAAATAGGGCAGACCTGGGGATAGAATAGTCTTTGTAATAGACTAAATGTTTGTGTCCCCCCAGAATTCATATGTTGAAATCCTAACACCTTTGAGAGATGATTAGGTCATGAGGACTCTGCCCCCATGAATGAGAATAGTACCCTTATAAAAGAGACCCCAGAGAGTTCACTTACTACTTATGCCATGTGAGGACACAGCAAGCAGACAGCTGTCTAGGAACCAGAAAGCAGGCCCTCCCCAGACATTGATCTGCCAGCACTGTGATCTTGGACATCCAGCCTCCAAAACTGTGAGAAATAAATTTCTGTTGATTATAAGTCACTAGTCTGTGGTATTCTGTCATAACAACTCAAATGGACTATGAAAGTCTCTTGTCTTGTTTTTTTTTTTTTTTAGATGGAGTCTTACTCTGTCGCTCAGGCTGGAGTGCAGTGGCACAATCTCAGCTCACTGCAACCTCCACCTCCTGGGTTCAAGTGATTCTTGTGCCTCAGCCTCCCGAGTAGCTGGGATTACAGGCACCCATAACCACGCCCAGCTAATTTTTGTATTTTTAGTAGACACAGGGTTTCGCCATGTTGGCCTGGCTGGACTCCTGACCTCAAGTGATCGACTGCCTCGGCCTCCCAAAGTGCTGAGATTACAGGTGTGAGCCACCACGACTGGCCAAGTTTTTTGTTTTAACATGGAACAATTGGAGGCTTCTTACTAATAAGGAAGATTCAAACTAGAGTGTACAGGAGAATTACCTGGAGAGCACGTGAAAAATGAAAACTTGACCCCCCACCAAGAAATTATAATTTAAAAGGTTAAAGGGCTTTTTAAACTGGCATTCCAGGTGATTCCAGGCTACAATCTGAGAAACACTGAACTAAAGGGCATATCTGCTGGTGGTTTGGTCTGTTAAAGAAAAAGCTTTCCTGATCAAGGGATGAGTTGACCCAAAGAGACTCAGCAGAACTGGTAGGTGATGGTAAAGTTTCACACAGCAGTTTCACACAGCAGTTCCAGCAAATATTTGAGGAATGGATAATTCTAATGCTTTTAGAGTTCCAGAGCATAGACAAAGAAGGAAATAGAATTCTATTAAGCTATAATACTGAAATCAAATCTAGCAAAAATAACACACAAAACAAAACTGCAAACAAATCTCACCCATTAATATCAATGTAAGGCCAGGTGCGGTGGCTCAAGCTTGTAATCCCAGCACCTTGGGAGGCCGAGGCGGGCGGATCACGAGGTCAGGAGATCGAGACCGTCCTGGCTAACACAGTGAAACCCTGTCTCTACTAAAAATACAAAAAAATTAGCCAGGTGTGGTTGCAGGCTCCTGTAGTCCCAGCTACTCAGGAGGCTGAGGCCAGAGAATGGTGTGAACCTGGGAGGCAGAGCTTGCAGTGAGCCAAGATCGCACCACTACACTCCAACCTGGGCGACAGAGCAAGATTCCATCTCAAAAAAAAAAAAAAAAAAAATCAGTGTAAAAATCCTAAATAAAATATTTGCAAACAAAATTCAGCAGCATATTAAAAAAAAAAAAAAAGAAAATTATTTGGCCAGCCCCAGTGGCTCATGCCTGTAATCCCAACACTTTGGGAGGCCAAGGCGGGCGGATCACCTGAGGTCAGGAGTTTGAGACCAGCCTGGTCAAACCCCATCTCTACCGAAAACAAAAATTAGCCAGGCATGGTGGCGTGCTCCTGTAATCCCAGCTACTCAGGAGGCTGAGGCAAGAGAATCACTTGAACCTAGGAGGTGGAGGCTGCAGTGAGCTGAGATCGCGCCACTGCACTCCAGTCTGGGTAACAGAGCAAGCCTCTGTCTCAAAAATAAATAAATAAATAAATAAATAAGTTACTGTTGCCAATGGGGTTTATACTAAGAATGGAAGGATAGTTCAGTGTGCAGAAATGTATTACTATGATATGTGATATTAATAGAGTAAAAAAACACATGCTTATCTTTATAGATCATGTAACAGCATTCAATAAAATTTAGCATCTACTCCTACTGCTTTTGTAAAGGTCCATTATGAGCTGGGTATTAAATGATCCACCAAACCACAAGCTTGGACATACGTAGCATTTTTTCATTAAAAAACTGAAGTGGAATATATGAAATCAGGCAGAAGCATATTTATTGAGTTTTTCAATGTTTAATTTTTGCCGGTACATAGTAGGTGTATATATTTATGGAGTACATGGATGTTTTGATACAGGCATGCAATGCATAATAGTCACATTATGGAAAATGAGATATCTATCCATTCTAGCATTTGTCCTTTGTGTTACAATCAAACTATATATTTTTAGTTATTTTTAAATGTACAATTAAATTATTATTGACTATAGTCACCCCGTTGTGCTACCATATACTAGGACTTATTCATTCTTTCTATTTTTTATGTACTCCACCTTCCCCCAACCCCCAACTACCCTTCCCAGCCTCTGAGAAGAGTATCTACTCTCTATCTACATGTGTTCAATTGTTCTGATTTTTAGCTCCCACAAATAAGTAAGAACATGTGATGTTTGTCTTTCTGTGCCTGGCTTATTTTACTTTGCATAATGACCTCCAGTTCCATCCATGTCGTTGCAAATGACAGGATTTCTTTTCTTTTCTTTTCTTTTCTTTTTTTTTTTGAGACGGAGTTTCACTCTTGTTGCCCAGGCTGGAGTGCAATGGCACAATCTCGGCTCACCACAACTTCCGCCTCCCGGGTTCAAGCGATTCTCCTGCCCAAGTAGCTGGGATTACAGGCATGCGCCACCACGCCTGGCCAATTTTTTGTATTTTTCTTTAGTAGAGACGGGGTTTCTCCATGTTGGTCAGGCTGGTCTCAAGCTCCCGACCTCAGGTGATCCACCCGCCTCGGCCTCCCAAAGTGCTGGGATTACAGGCGTGAGCCACTGTGCCCAGCCAATCTCATTCTTTTTTTATGGCTGAATAATACTCCACTGTGTATAAGTACCACATTTTCTTTATTCATTCATCTGTTGCTTCCAAATCTAAGCTATTGTGAAAAGTGCTGCAACAAGCATGGGAGTGCAGATATCATTCAATGTACTGATTTCCTTTCTTTTAGGCATATACCCAGCAGAGGGGTTGCTGGATCATATGGTAGCTCTAGTTTTAGTTTTCTGAGGAATCTTCAAACTATTCTCTATAGGGGTTGTACTAATTTATATTCCCACCAACAATGTACAAGAGTTCCCTTTTCTCCACATCCTCATCAGCATTTGTTATTGCTTGTCTTTTGGATATAAATGATTTAAACTGGATATCCAGTTTTCCCAGCACCATTTATTGAAGACACTGTCTTTTTCTCCAGTGTATGTTCTTGGTACCTTTGTCAAAAATGAGTTCCTTGTAGGTGTATGGATTCGTTTCTGGGTTCTCTATGCTACTTCATTGGTCTATGTTTCTGTTTTAATGCCAGTACCATACTGTTTTGGCTACTATAGCTCTGCAGTATAATTTGAAGTCAGGTAATGTGATTCCTCCAGTTTTGTTCTTTTTGCTTAGAATAGCTTTGGCTATTCTGGGTCTTTTGTTGTTCCATATAAATTTTAGGATTGTTTTTCTATTTCTGTGAAGAAAGTCATTGGTATTTTGATAGGGATTGCTTTGAATCTGTAGATTGCTTTGGGTAGTATAAACATTTTAACAATATTGATTCTTCCAATCCTTGAACATGGAATATCTTTACTTTTTTGTGTGTCTTTAGTGCCTCTTTTCAGTGATATGAAATTAAAACTATGAGGACTCACAGATATTGTGAGTGCTCATCTGATTTTTGGTTCTTATGAAGATGCTTTTTTTGTGTAGTTGTGAATTTGGTGTCCTTGCAAGGGGGGACAATTGATGCAGACTTCTATTCCACCATCTTGCTCCCTATGTGTATCCCAAACATGTTTGGAAAACAAGAGAAAACTACACTAGCAGGTGGCTCAGACTCCCATGGTATCTGCTCTTACCACTGTTGTGTCTCTCCTTCAGTCCACACTTTATGGCCTCCATTTCCTATGACCTGTTATCAGAGGAGGAAAAGGCCTGGGTCTGCCTCCCTAATGGATCTGTATATGTCTTAGTCCATTTTATGTTGCTTGTAACAGAATACCTGAAACTGGGTAATTTATGAAAAAAGGGCATTTTTTTCTTACAGTTATGGAGCTGAGAAGTCCAAGGCCAAGGGGCCACATCTGGTGAAGACACTCCTGCTGGTTAGAACTCTCTGCAGGGTCACAAGGCAGTGCAAGGTGTCGTATGCTGAAGGGGCCAAGCATGCTAGTGAAGGTCTCTCTTCCTCTTCTTATAAGGCCATCAGTCCCCACCACCAAAAGGAAAAGAAAAAAAAAAAAAAAACACCAACAGTTCCACTCCTGTGATAATCCATTAATCCATTAATGGATTAATCCATTTATGAGGGCAGAGCCCTCATGACCTAACCACCTCTTAAAGTCCCCACTTCTCAGTACTGTCACATTGGAGATTAAGTTTCAACATGAGCTTTAGAGGGGATAGTCATTCAAATCATAGCATTTTATTCCTGGTCCCCAAAACTCATGTCTTTCTCACATATAAATGTATTTCTTCCATCCCCATGGCCCCACAGTCTTAACTTATTCCAGCGCCAACTCAAAAATCCAAAGTCTAGAGGCTTATCTATGAGCCTGTGAAATCAAAACAAGCTATCTACTTTCAAGACACATTGATGGTACAGACATAAAAGGGAGAATAGGCAAAAAGAAAGAAGTAACAGGCCCCAAGCAACTCTGAAACCCAGCAGGGCAGACATTAAATCTTAAAGCTGGAGAATAAACGCTTTTGATTCCGAGTGTTACCTCGTGGACACACTGGGGCCTCAGGCAGCCCCACCCCTATTGCTTTGCTAGGTACAGCCCCTGTAGCTGCTCCAGGTTGAGGTCTGGTGCCTGAAGCATTCCCAGGTGGACATTTTATGCTGCCAGTGACTCCACAGTTCTGGGGTCATCATGGCATCCTAGTCCCACGGCTCTACCAGATATGACCCTAGTGGGGACTCTCTGTGGTAACCTCACTTCCACAGCTCCACTAGACAGTGCCCTGATAAGGACTCTTGGTGGCAGCTCTGACCCCACACTTCTGTTCAGCATTGCTTTAGTGGGGGTTCTGTGCAGTGGCTCTGCCTCTGACAAGTCACTGTCTGGGCCCCCAGGCTTTCAGTGACATTCTTTCAAATTTGCATGGAGGCTGCCAAGCCTCCGCTGCTCTTGCTTTCTGTACGCCTGAAGAATTAGCACCATGTGGATGCTGCCAAGGCTTAAAACTTGTATCTTTTTGGGTAGTGGGTTGATCTGCACCTGGGGCTGCTTGAGCCACGGCTGGGGCGGGGCAAGAAGCACTGTGCCAGACAGAGTGTGGGGAGCAGAGTCTTGAGGCAGCCCTGGGCGGCAAGCCTGTAAAGGGTGCCTCAGGCCCATCCCCTGAAGCCGTTCTTCCCTCACAGGCCTCTAGGTGGCCTGTGATGGGAGGGGCAGCCTCAAAGTTCTCTGAAATGCCTCTGGGGGTCTTCCTTCCATTGTCTTGAGGAATAGCACCTGGCTGCCTTCTAGCTATGCTAATTTCTTTCGCAAACAGTCACTGGGCTACACTCTTGGTTTCCTCTGCTGAAAATGCTCTTCCATTCTCTACCACATGACCAGGCTGAGAATTTTCCAAATCTTTTCAATTTGCTTTCCTTTTTATTATAAATTCCACCTTTAAGTTATTTTTTTCCCTCTTGTAGCTTAATGTAAGCAGTTAAAAGTAGCCATGCAGCAGCCTAAATGCTTTGCTGCTTCAATATTTCTTCTGCCAGATACCCTACATCATTACTCTCCAGCTCAGCCTTCCACAAAGCCCTTGGGGATAGACACAGTTCAGCCAACTTCTTTGTTCATTTATAACAAGAACAGCCTTTAGTCCAGGTTTCAATACCTTGTTTTTCAGTTCCATCTGAAACCTCATCAGAATGGCCTTTACAGACCGTGTCTCTATCAGTATTCTGGTCACGACCACTTAACCAATCCTAAGGAGTTCCCAGCTTTCTCTAGTCTTCTTGTTTTCTTTTCTTTTTCTTTTTTTTTTTTTTTTTGAGACGGAGTTTCACTCTGTCGCCCAGGCTGGAGTGCAGTGGCCGGATCTCAGCTCACTGCAAGTTCCGCCTCCCGGGTTCACACCATTCTCCTGCCTCAGCCTCCTGAGTAGCTGGGACTACAGGCGCCCGCCACCTCGCCCGGCTAGTTTTTTGTATTTTTTAGTAGAGACGGGGTTTCATCATGTTAGCCAGGATGGTCTCAATCTCCTGACCTCGTGATCCACCCGTCTTGGCCTCCCAAAAGTGCTGGGATTTCAGGCTTGAGCCACCGCGCCCGGCCCAAGTCTTCTTGTTTTCTAAGCCCTCACCAGGATTGCCCATAATGCTCTGTTCACAGAAATACAGGCTTTTTCTAGCTTGCTCCTCCAAACTTTTCCAGCTTCTCCCCATTTATCAGTTCCAAAGCTACTTCCCCATTTTTAGGTATTTGTTATTAGCAACAACTCCACTTTTGGTACCAATTTTCTTAGTCCATTTTTTCCTGTTGCTTATAACAGAATACCTGAAACTAGGTAAGTTATTTTTAAAAGGAATTTATTTCTTACAGTTATGGAGGTGGAGTTCAGGGTCAAGGGGCTATATCTGGTAAGGGCCTTCTTGCTGGTGGCGACTCTCTGCAGAGTCCTGAGGCAATGCAGGGCATTACATGGTGAAGCAGCTGAGCATGCCAGCTCAGGTCTCTCCTCCTCTTTTTATAAAGTCATCAGTCCCACTCTCATAACTCATAAATCCACTAACTCATTAATTTAGTAATCCAGGGCAGAGCCCTCCTGATCCAATCAACTCCTAAAGGTCCCACCTCTCAATATTGCCACATTGGGAATTAAGTATCAAGATGAGTTTCAGAGGAGACAACCATTTAAACCATAGTAGCATGCCACGCTGGCATCAGCCAGAAGTGGACGTCTATTATACCACAGCCATATTCTGAAGTGGCCCTGAAAATGGTGATGAAGGAAAATCCTCCCAGGAGGCAGAACTTCCAGTGATTCATTTGGTTGTTCATTTTGTTGGGACTGAGAACAGCCAGATGACTGGATCCACACTGCCTCATAAGCAATCACTAATGGGTTATCCAATTTGTCGGGGACTTGGAAAGAGCAAGACTGGAAAACTGGTGATAAGGAGGTATTGGGGCAGGTATATGGATGGACCTCTGGGACTAAGCCCAAAAGATGAAAATATCCATGTCCATGTAAATAGTCAGTACAGGGCATCTACTGCAGAGGAGGCTCTCAATAATTAGGTGGACTAGACAATCCATCCTTCGTTGTCAGTCAGCCTCTACCCCCACTTACCGTGGTGTTTCCTCGATGATCTTATAAACTCCATGTCAGAGTATCCACAATATAGGCTTCCCTTACAAAACTCACTACTGGATGCCTGACTGGCCAACAGCAGAGGCCAACTCTGAGTCTTTGATATGGCACCACTCCCAGAGGGGATCAGACACATGAAACAGACATGAATGGGACTTGAAGTCTGGAGTCAGCCTGGTCCAGCTGCACCCAGCCTAAATCAGCTGAATCACAACTAACCCACACACTTGTGGCCAAGAAATAAAATGTTTGCTCTGTTAAGCCACTGAGGTTATGGTTCTGTTTGTTATGCAGCAGGGACCTAATATACTCCTTTTATTAATCCTAATTGCATTATCCTAATTTGATTGTACCATCTGTTTTCTTTTGAGATCCTGACTAAATCACTGCCTATTTGCAGATGTCTTAAGGGTATACAGTTGGCCCTTGAACAATTCAGGCTTGAAATGAACAACACAGGTCTATTTGTACACAGATTTTCTTGTCTCTGTCACCCTTGAGACAGCAAGACCAACCTCTCCTCTTCCCCCTCTCCTCAGCCTACTCTTTGCGAAGACAACAAAGACGAAGACTTTTACGATGATCCACTTCTACTTAGTGAATAGTAAATATCTTTCTCTTCCCTTTAATTTCTTAATATTTTCTTTTCTCTAGCTTACTTTATTATAAGAATACTAAATAATATATGTAAAGATACATATATATATCATACAAAATATGTGTTCATTGACTGTTTATGCTATTTGTGAGGCTTCAGGTCAACAGTAGGCTATTAGTAGCTGAGTTTTTCAGGAGTCAAAAGTCATACATGGATTTTCTACTCTATAGGGAGTTGATGTCCCTAACCTCCAGGTTGTTCAAGGGTCAACTGTATATAGATTTCCAGCTCAGACCTCTTCTCTCAGTCCCAGACCCAAATGTAGTCAGCAATCTGTTTGATATCACCTCTTGGATATCACAAAAGCACCCAAAACTCAACACTCAATCTTCTGTCACAAACCTGGTCCTCTTTCAGTGGTCTGTATTTCACTTGATAGTACCAACAATTGAAGAAACCTGTAAACTCTCCTTGACTTCCACCTCCCTGCCACCCCTATATCTAAGCCATCACCAAGTCCTATTAATTTAACCTCCTAAATATCTCTCATATTTGTTCTCTTCTCTTTACCACCACCACCAGCCCCACGCTTGCCCAAGTCACCAGTATCTCTCACCTAAAATATCCTCCCAATTGGCCCCTTTCCAGTTTGTTCTCCACACAGAGGTCAAAGATATCTTTTTGAAAATTCAGTTTTGATCATGTCCCATCCCTCAGTTGAAGCCTTTCAATGGCTTCCCATTGCTTTTAGGATAAAGACCAGAATATTTAACATAGGCTTCAAGGTTCCAAGTGATATGGCCCCTGCTCCCCTCTTCATCTCCCCATCTCTACTTTGGCCACATGGCCTCTTTCTGCCCTTCAAATTTGCTGTACTCCATCTTACCACTCACTGTTCCCTCTCCCCTAAAGCTCTTTCCCCCTTCCTTGCTGTGTTAACACCTGCTCCTGCTTCACATGTCAGCCTAAACCTTACCTCTTTGAGGTAGCCCTTCCTGACCTCCCTAAATCTGCCTCATAGCATTATGTATTTTACATTTGTTTGTGTGATTGCTTTTAATATTGGTCACCCCCTACCCCTACCCACTATAATGTAATCTTCAAGAGGGCAGAGGCATGTCTGGTTTTGATCATCACTGTATTTGCAGTGCCCAGCCAAGAGTCTGGCACACTGTAGGCACTTGGCCCCTATTTGTTAAACTAATAACTTGATAAATCAGGTGTTGGGCTAGAACATCTCTAGGGTTCACATTAGCACTAACTTTCAGGGCTTCCTTTTCAGATCCTTCTTGTAGATTAGAGGGGTGATGGGGAAAGCAGCCAACTGTGGTAAATTAACAGCTTCCACACAGTCAAAGCTGTCAGTTAGAACTCAAAGGAGCCCTTTTCCTACTTCAAAGATACTGCATGGCAGGCGCCAGCATTGACCAGCCAGATAGTTTTCAAGGAATGCTTGACACAGGCCAGCAAACTAAGTGCCAGAGATCCTGGGACAGAGACTTTTGCCAGGAGATTCCCTGCTCTGGTGAGCTGAGCTGAGAGATGGCTCTAAATGTCACTGATTAATCATGAAGGGTGGTTCTCAGCCATTCCAACACTCTGCTTCTGCTCCTTTTCAAGTCTTCACCCTTCGGCCCCTTCTAGAAAAACCCCAAGTGACTGCTGTCTAGAAATATCCTCAGATACTTGGCTTGGCTGATGCCCAGATGTCCCTTGTCTTATATTAAGGTGTTAGGGAAGGAGGCAGGGACAAGTTACTCTTCTAGCTCTTGCATTGTATGATTCTGTTATTCTAAAGTTTGAGAATTTTTTTCCTTTTAAAGAGTGAATTAATTATATTTTGACAGCATGACTTGGATTCCATCCAGGGAAAAGAGGTAGGAAGTTCCAGGGTTGTGAGTCATCTATCCACCGGGCCTGGAGGCAGTTCTTCTGTTCTTCTCACATGACAAGGACAAATTCTCTCTCAAGGTCAGATCATGTTCTGAATCCATACTCACCAGGCAGCCTGCCATTTCCAATGGCAGCTTCTCCTGGGGCTCAGGAAGGAGGGCTGAGGTGAGGCACCTGGACAATTTGGTCCTTAGAAAAGGGTGTTCCTCTGATTGTGAGTTAAGAATCTGATATCCTGTGTGAGGTGGGAAGAAGTGAGTGCATGACTGGGTCCTGAGTTTGGCTGAGGAAAGGTCTGTTCATAAGATGGAATACTATACAGCAGTATTGACAGGGATGCCCTAGAGCCACATTAGCAACATGGACTAATTTTTTAAGCTTTATTTTATTAATTGACACCAATAACTGTGCATATTTATAGGGTACAAGGTGATATTTGAATACATATATGCATTGTATAATGATCAAGTCAGGGCAATTGGCAAATCCATCACCTTAAACATTTATCATTTCTTTGTGGTGAGAACATACAAAGTCCTCTCTTACAGCAAATTTGAATACACAAAATATTGTTAACTATAGTCACCCTACTGTGCCATAGAACACCAGAACTTATTCCTAACTGTAACTTTGTCCCCACTGACCAACATCTTTCCATACCCCATCTCCCCACCCTCCCCAGCCTCTTGTAACCACTACTACTCTCTACTTCTATGAGGTCAACTTTTTTAGATTCTGCCTGTGAGTGAGATCATGCAGTATTTATCTTTCTGTGCCTGGCTCATTTAACATAATATCCTCTAGGTTCATCCATGTTGTTGCAAATGACAGAACTTTATTCTTTTTGACAGCTGAATAGTATTCCATTATGTGTATATACAACATTTTCTTTATCCATAGTATTCCATTGTATATATTTTATTTTTATTTATTTGAGACAGAGTCTTGTTCTGTCATCCAGGCTGGAGTGCAGTGGTAAGATCTCGGCTCACTGCAACCTTTGCCTCCCAGGTTCAAGCACTTTTCCTGCCTCAGCCTACTGACTAGCTGGGATTACAGGCGCCCGCCACCATGCCCAGCTGATATATATATATATATTTTTGTAAAGACAGGGTTTCAGGCCGGGCGCGGTGGCTCAAGCCTGTAATCCCAGTACTTTGGGAGGCCGAGGCGGGTGGATCACGAAGTCAGGAGATCGAGACCATCCTGGCTAACATGGTGAAACCCCGTCTCTACTAAAAATACAAAAAACTAGCCGGGCGTGGTGGCGGGCGCCTGTAGTCCCAGCTACTCGGAGGCTGAGGCAGGAGAATGGCGTAAACCCGGGAGGCGGAGCTTGCAGTGAGCCGAGATCGCGCCACTGCACTCCAGCCTGGGTGACACAGCGAGACTCCGTCTCAAAAAAAAAAAAAAAAAAGACAGGGTTTCACCATGTTGGCCAGGCTAGTCTGGAACTCCTGACCTCAAGTGATCCACCCTCCTCAGCCTCCCAAAGTACTGAGATTACAGGTGTGAGCCACCACGCCTGGCCCCATCATGTATATATACATTTTCTTTATCCATTCATCCACTGACGAATACAGGTTGATTCCATAACTTGGGTGTTATGAATACTGCTGCAATAAACATGGGAATACAGATAACTCTTCAATATGCCGATTTCATTTCCTTTGGATATATAACCAGTAGTGGGATTGCTGGATCATATGGAAGTTCTATTTTTAATTTTTTGAGGAACCCTCAATACTGTTTTCCATAATGACTGTACTAATTTACATTCTCACCAACAGTATGTAAGGGTTCCCTTTTCTCCACATCCTTGCCAACACTTATTATCTTCTGTCTTTTTAGTAACAGCCATTCTAACTAGGATGAGATGATATCTCACTGGTTTTGATTTGCATTTCCTGATGATTAGTGATGCTGAGTATTTTTTCATATACCTGTTGGCTATTTGTATGTCTTCTTTTGAAAATGTCTATCCAGGCCTTTTACCTACTTTTTAATCAGATGGGGGTTTTTTGGCTATTGAATTGAGTTCCTTCCATATTCTGGATATTAACCCCCTTGTCAGATGCATAGTTTGCAAATATTTTCTCCCATTTTGTAAGTTGTCTCTTCATTCTGTTGTTTCCTTTGCTGTACAGAAACTTTTTAATTTGATATAATCCTACTTGTCTATTTTTGCTTTATTTGCCTGTGCTTTGAGATCTTATCAAAAAAATTCCTGCACAGACCCACACCTTGAACCATTTCCCCTGCTTTCTTCTATCAGTTTCATAGTTTTGAGTCTTACATGTAAGTTTTTAATCAATTTTGAATTGATTTTGTATATGGTGAGACATAGGGTTCTAGTTTCATTCTTCTATATGTGAATATCTAATTTTCCTAGCACCATTTATTGAGGAGACTGACCTTTTCCCAATGTGTGTTATTAGCAACTTTGTTGAAAATTAGCAACTTTGTTGGCGGTAGATGTATGGATTGATATTATCTTCTGTCCAGGTAGTGAGCATAGTACACAATAAGTAGTTTTTCAGCCCTTGTCGCCCTTTCCCCTCCCGCTTCTAGTAGTCCCCAGTGTCTATTGTTCCCATCTTTAGGTCCTTATGTACCCAATGTTTAGCTCTCACTTGTACGCGAGAACATGTGGTATCTGGTTTTCTGTTCCTGTGTTAATTTGCTTAGGATAATGGGTTCTAGCTCCATCTATGTTGCTGCAAAGGACATTCGTTATTTTTTATGGCTGTGTAGTATTCCATTGTGTATATGTACCACATTTTCTTTATCCAATCCACCATTGATGGGCATCTAGGTTAATTCTATACCTTTGCTATTGTGAATAGTGCTGCAATGAACATACAGGTCCATGTATCTTTTTTTATAGAACGATTTATTTTCATGATTTTTTTTTAAGTGGAAAGAAAGGTTAAGTTTCAGTAGGCTTGAGTGAATGTTAAAGCATCAACTTGTGTATTCACTGGGACAGTCCCTCAATTATGACTGCACAAGTTGCCAATGTCCCATGAGCAAAATTACCTCTGTGTCCAGGGACTTTCCTCCTGATTGTAGCTGAAGCTATAAATATGCTCACCTCTACCCCTGCATCATTGCTGGGCCCACCCCTGCTCCTTTTCCCTTCCTCTTTCTGTCACTGATGGGAAGCCCCTGCCTTTGCTCAGACTTCTGGATGACTTCCAACTCCTTTTCCTGTCCTGCACACTCCAATCCCCCATGGTGTAGGAATCCCTACTTCTGACAGTAGAGCACAGTAGGGAGGAGAGAAGGCGAGCTGAGTTTCTGTTCTGACAAGAAAGAACTTAGAGTGGATTTTCACCACGAAATAACACTCCACCAAGTAACTGATTCTTGACCATCATTAATACTAGAGTCTCATTTCCTATGGGTGGCATGGGCTCTGGTGGTGTGCCTAGGAACCAGTCATTCATACAGAACTGAAGAAAATCTGTTCTGAATTCTAAGACAGATTTTCCAACAAACTTTTGGATCAATACCAAGTTTTAAGTTGTCAGTTGCCTATAAAGCCCTAGGAGTGCCTAGCTTAGCTAAAGGGAAAGAATTCAAGATTTCTGTGGGTGAAGCGAGACAGGGAACTTCAGGGGAACTCCAGAAAGAATTTCCTGGGAAATAAAACTGCATCACGGCTCACCTGCCTGAGCTGCTTAGAGTGTTCATGCTTCTACTAAAAAAGTCTTCTTCTCTCTACAGCCCCGCATTTCAAATACAAACGGTATAAAAACAAACTCCAGCAAGAAGAGCTGATCATTCACCACACAATGTGATTTCTAATTGCTTGCATAATACTGTACAATGGAATAATTTCCTATCCAGTAAAAATGATTTCTTTTTGCCAGAGTGATAATATCCTGTTAAAATATAATGCCGTTCTAGACAGTGACTACATAATGTCTGGAGTCTTCCCCACCCCCCATATATAACCTTTAAATACTAAGCATTAGGAACAAGGCAGTAGCAAGTGATAAAACAAATTCCCAGAGGAAGAGAAGAATTCTTTGGGTCTATGTTGGAATCTAATTACCCAACATTCTTGGGTAAAATAGTGAGTTGACAAATTTATGATACGTAGATGGTCTTTGCTCTGTTTCTTCAGAGAAAATCAGTTGCACAAGAGTGGAAATGGATTTTTCCATAAAGCTGGTGTGCAGTGTAACATCTATATTTGGACAGGCACACATACACCGTGTTGTTAATTTTAATGCGCCAATTGAATCCTCATTTTGTGCATCACTGAACCCATAAAAGCAGATTTTTTTCTTTAGAAAATGAAATTGCAAGACATTTGTTGTCCAGTGACCTACTGTGCCAGTAAGTATGTAGAGCAGGAGGTGCTCTCTAGGAATACAGAGGAAAGCGAAGATGTGCTTTCTGTTCGTGAGGCATTTAGAACACAGTCAATTACAAGTTCAGAGCAGAAAGCAGCCTCACGTCAGAAAGATGAGAAAAGTGAGGCCTAGAGAGAAAGAATGACCTTCCCAAAGTCATATAGCCAAGGAGTGGAGTTGTTCAGATGAAAACCAGCTGTCCAGAAACAGAGCTCAAAGGCTAGCCTCTCAACAGCAGCCCTTCACAATACCCATGTGGAGGCAGGTACAATGCTGTGCTAGATCCAAATGTTTCTGTAGGTTGGGCCATGTTCCTGGCATATAGATTCTTCTATGGGGCTCATGGGAGGCTCCTTCGCTGGGCCCCTTTACCGCAGCTCTGGTGATGCTCACCATACAGTGTTTCTCTAAAATCCACACCCCTTTTGGCTTCTGGTTCTTGGGCTGATGTGAGGGAGTGGGGGTAGAGGCTGGAATCCACCCTTTCTTTAAGAAATCCTCTTTGGAAACACTTAAAACTGTTGTAGCTTTTACAAACACCACCCCTATGGCTCTGAAGTCCCACTCCTAGATGTACGTGCAAGAGAAAGTGTGCATATGTTTACCAAAAGACATGTGCTAAAATATCCGTAGGTATTCATAGTAGCCCCCAATTGGAAATTACCCAGATGTCTGTCAACAGTAGAATGGATAAATTGTGGAATGCTCACACAATGGGATGCTATACGGTAGTGAGAATAAATGATCTACAACTACATACAACAATACAGATGGATCTCGTAAATAGAATGTTGAGCAATGAAGCGAGCCACTAAAGGGTACACACTGTATGATGCCATTTCCTTTTTTTTTTTTTTTGAGACGGAGTCTCGCTCTGTCGCCCAGGCTGGAGTGCAGTGGTGCGATCTCGGCTCACTGCAAGCTCCCCCTCCCGGGTTCACACCATTCTCCTGCCTCAGCCTACCGAGTAGCTGGGACTACAGGTGCCCGCACCATACCCGGCTAATTTTTCTTTCTTTTTTTTTTTTTTAGTAGAGATGGGGTTTCACCGTGTTAGCCAGGATGGTTTCGATCTCCTGACCTCGTGATCCGCCTGCCTTGGCCTCCCAAAGTGCTGGGATTACAGGCGTGAGCCACCGCGCCCGGCCGATGCCATTTCTATAAAGAACGAAGAGGCAAAAATAATCTATGCTATTAGAGAGCAGGATAGTGGTTACCCTTGGGGGGTAGTAGTAGCTGAAAGCAGGGTACAGGGACCTTATGGGATGCTGGTAATTAATGTTCTGGTTTTGTTGGGATGTTCAGTTTGTTTTCATCAAGCTATAAACCTGTTGTTTGTGCCCATTTTAATATGTATCTTATATTTCCAAAAAGATTAACAAAAGAAGACTCCAACCTTTTTTTCTTTTTTTTCAAGAGTGGGTCTCACTCTGTCACCCAGGCTGGGGGTCAATGGTGCAATCTCAGCTAACTGCAGCTTCCACCTCCTGGGCTCAAGCAATCCTCCCACGTCAGTCTCCCAAGTAGCTGGGGCCACAGGTGTGTACCACCATGCCCAGCTAGTTTTGTTTTTGTTTTTTTTTTTTAACCTTTTCTCCTCTCTCTCTCTCTTTCTTTTTTTTTTTTTTTTTTTTTTTTTGTGGCAGAGTCTCGCTCTTGCCCAGGCTGGTATGTAGTGGCGCAATCTCGGCTCACCACAACCTCCGCCTCCCAGGTTCAAGCAATTCTCCTGCCTCAGCCTCCCAAGTAGCTGGGATTACAGGTGCCTGCCACCATGCCTGGCTAATTTTTGTATTTTTAGTAGAGATGGGGTTTCACTATGTTGGTCAGGCTGGTCTCGAACTCCTGACCTCGTGATCCACCTGCCTCGGCCTCCCAAAGTTCTGGGATTACAGGCGTGAGCCACTGCACCCAGCCAATTTTTTTTACTTTTCATAGAGATAGCGTCTCACTATCACTATCCAAACAATCCTCCCATCTCAGTCTCCCAAAGTTCTGGGATTACACGTGTGAGCTGCCACGCCTGGCCTCCAGCCTCTTTTTCCCCCATGGCTCCCACATGCAGAGGTGCAGAGTATTGCAGTGCAGCCCCTCTCTCCCGCTATCACAGACCATCTTAATTCAGGCTCCGATCCTAGCTACCCAACCACGGGGAACACACAGTTACCTCTTCAAGGGTCCCCTTAATGTACCATTTCACAGGCTTGAGGTTAAAAGGCAGCTCCCCATCATCTCAGGGGTTGGAGAGGGATGCCCACAGCATGGCAGTAGCCTTATCTAAAGAACCTTCTTCACAAATCCTTCTTACTTCTACCCTCTCTTGATGCCTTTGTAGTCAAAATTGTTGAGGGCATTTGAGAGTCTTAGAGCATGCCTTTTGTAAAGTCAGCTTCTATGGATCTGAGCACACTCCTTTTGGATGTCTCTTGTATTGGTGCAAAACAGCATTGGGAAGGTCCATTTTCATATCTTATTATGTAGGTAAATAAGAAATCCATCTATAATAATGGCTTGTCACATTCATATAGTGCTTGGCCTTTATAAAGAGAATGCAGATCTATTGCCTTAATGTTCACAGCAACCCTACGAGGTAGGGTGTTACTCTCGTGTTACAAGTGAGAACATTAAGTCTTGTAAAAGAGAGGTGACCTGCCCTGCCTGAGCTTACACAGGCACTACATGAAGACAGGGATATCCCAAGCCAGGGCTTGTGACTCCAGATTTATTCTCCCCCTCCCCCACTTCCACCAAGGGTAGGCCAAGGTGCAGATGTACCAAAGCAGAGAAAGAAGAGCCTGGGAAACTTCTGCTTGCTGTTCTGGGATGTGAGCTTTGGAAGACACCAGATTGGGTTTGAATGGCAAATCTACTACCTACCAAGTGCATGATTTGGAGTTAGGTTATTTCACCTCTCTGGACATTAGATGATAACATCTACTTCTCATGGTTCTTGTGAACATGAAATCAAATAGCCATGTGAAGTTTCTTTTAAAGCATAAGGCTTTAAAAGGATATTGGTTTTCTTCTCTCTTTGAACAAAGCCATCCAGTCTAAGGAAGAGTAGGTGGGGAAGGACAGTAAGCCCAGCGAAGAGTTGAGGGTTCTGAGTAGCTGATAAGGATCATGGTGGCACATTGGACAGAGTGAAACATGGACCTTCATCAAGTCAAGGCAGTTTATTCCTCCACTACACAGACTGTTTAGTCTGTTTAGTATTTGGAATGAACAATTTAACCTCAGCTGCAAAACTAGGCTAGAGTTCATATTCTTGTAATTGTTATTACAGTTTCCATGCTATCTAATCCTTTTAATGCAAATATGCAAATAACTTAATATGCATACCATATTAAAGGGACCTTTAAAACAACGAGGCCGGGCGCAGTGGTTCACGCCTGTAATCCCAGCACTTTGGGAGGCCGAGGCAGGCGATCACCTGAGGTCAGGAGTTCGAGACCGCCTGGCCAACTTAGTGAAACCCCATTTCTACTAAAAATACAAAAATTAGCCAGTGTGGTGACATATGCCTATAGTCCCAGCTACTCGGGAGGCTGAAGCAGGAGAATCACTTCAACCCGGGAGGCGGAGGTTGCAGTGAGCAGAGACCATGCCACTGTACTCCAACCTGGGCAACAGAGAAAGACTCCATCTCAAAAATAAATAAATAAATAAAACAATATGAAATGAGTTTGCCAGTGACTATTTACAAAAGCAGAAATCTAAGTGCTAAAGTTTGTTAAATTGAGTGGAAGGCAAATAAAGGCCCATAGTTACAGTATTAAGTAGACTTCAGATAAATTGATATTGCTGTCATTTGTATGTTATAACCATGATTCAAATACTGGAGGAAGAATTATCTTTCACATAAAAAGCTTTTACAGATGTTAAGATGTAGAGTCTGTCTTCTAGGCTTAAAATAGCTTCTTTCATAATTTTTTAAACATATGCCTTTTCATTCAGGACAGCAGGGGGCAGCTTTATTAGCAACGTTGATCAGTTAAACAGTAAGTTATTGTAAACATCTTGTACTGCACATTTTACCCTAATCGGGTGGAGTCAACAAACAAATATGTAAGTGATATATCTGTTTACATATTGTCAATAGTATTTATTTGCTTAATAATTCTCCCGATGTGGCTGGTAATAGGAAACGCTTACTGAATCAGGCTTCTTTGTACAAAATGCAGGACTTAATGCAATTTTATCGTAACCGTGAGTCACAAAAGCTCTTTTAAGCAAATTAATGGCCACCGATGGAAATAATCAAAGAGTGCCAACAAAAATCTCAGTTAGTCATTTCATTAATATTTCCCCATCTTGGCACTTAGTCCTTTATCTTGCTATATCATCACAGCTTTTACAATTCAAAACGGGGTCTTTTATTTGGAATTATTGGTGTTGATTGGTGATATATTATGACACATTTTTAAAATCGCAAAATGGCAGAAGTTTCATTAAATTTTAATTAGCATAATCAGCACAATATAAAACACAATGCTAGGATTTCTACTCTCCAGTGTTTAGAAAAGCAGCTTAGTAAGTTGAGAGAGTGTATGTGGAAAGACAATTTAAAATACATTTTTGTCTTTATTATGTTCTCTGAAAATATAATTTATAAAATCTAATTTTCTAGTTAGCTCAGATTTGCAAGCGGCAAGAGTTAGGATACCTTTAAAATCAGGTAACAGATGTGTCTAAGCTTGAGTGCAGATGATTCAGAAAGGCAAAGCTGAGCTTTTTTTAAGCAAATATTTTTTAGGTAGACATTTGGAAGGCTTTTTCTCTCTTGAATAAAAGGGAGGAAAAAGGCTTTGATGCCTGGTAAAGGTGAGAAATCTCTGAGTGGTCTTTATGATCCTGGAAGTGCTTTGCCTCTGTTAAAAGATTTAGCGTGAGTTCAAATATGCACTCTTGTCAAGCCTGGAGAGCTGGTGATTAGTAACCATTACAACTCAGTGACTCTATTTACATGTAGATGTTTCTATTCTTCGAATCGTTCTCAGATTTTCTGTGGACTTCATTTATATCTTAGTATGGATTCCTCCAGAAACTGACTGTGAGTACAAATAGTTTATTTGGGAGGCGTATTAGTCTGTTCTCACGCTGCTAATAAAGACATACCCAAGACTGGGTAATTTATGAAGGAAAGGGGTTTAATTGACCCACAGTTCCACATGGCTGGGGAGGCCTCACAATCGTGATGGAAGGCGAATGAGGAGCAAAGTCACATCTTACATTGTGGCAGGCAAGAGAGCTCGAACAGGGGAACTCCCATTTATAAAACCATCAGATCTCGTGAGACTTACTGACTGCCACGAGAACAGTATGGGGAAAACTCCCCCCATGATTCGATTATCTCCACCAGGCCCCACCTTTGACACATGGGGATTATTACAATTCAAGGTGAGATTTGGGTGGGGATACAGCCAAACCATATCAGGAGGTGAAGGAAAACACCAGTAGAGGAGTCAGGAAGTAAGTCCACGAAGAGAAGGAGTTAAAGGATGGGTTATCCAGCAGGACAGAAGAGTGGACCACTCTGGGCCTAATCCCACTAAGGAACTATGGGATATGGTATAGAACATGAGCCTCAGAGTCATCCCACATTAGGAGCGAGGGAGCTGGAGTATTTACACACTAACAAGCCATAGTCTTTGGTTGAGGGCTGCTCCTGAGGTTGTCAAATCCTTGACACTTCCAGCCTGCCAGCTCCGGGCCAAGCCCTCAAGCAGATACAACAGATGGGGCACATTGAAGTGGTAAAGCCTGAGGGTATATGGATAGGACGCCAAGAGCGTCTGCTATAGGTTACCTCAGAGGATTTCTTTTTTTTTTTTTTCAAGATGGAGTCTTTGCTGTGTCACCTGGGCTGGAGTGCAGTGACGCAATCTCGGCTCACTGCAACCTCTGCCTCCCAGGTTCAAGTGATTCTCCTGCCTTAGCCTCCTGAGTAGCTGGGATTACAGGCACCCGCCACTATGCCCAGCTAATTTTTTGTATTTTTAGTAGAGATGGGGTTTCACTAAGTTGGCCAGGCTGGTCTCGAACTCCTGACCTCGTGATTCACCCACCTTGGCCTCCCAAAGTGCTGGGATTATAGGCGTGAGCCACCGCACCTGGCCACCTCAGAGGATTTCTATAGGAAGTTAATTATTGCATATAATTTAGAATAATGCATGGCATAGAATAAGGATTAAATGTTAATTCCATTGTTTTAATAACATTGGCCTTCTTTTTATTTTCATGGCCAGAACCTGTGTCTACAAAAAATAAGAAAAGTTAACTGGGCGTGGTGGCACCAGGAGTCTCAGCCGCTCAGGAGACTGAGGTGGGAGGATCTCTTGAACCCAGGAATCGGAGGCTGCAGTGAGCTATGATTCACACCACTGCATTCCAGCCTAGGCTGCACTCCAGCAAGACCCTGTCTCAAAAAAAGAAAATAACAAAACAAAAAAGCTTTTCCCAGAACAGTGGGGCCCAGTAGTACTATACTACAAAGGGAAGGGAGACTAGTCAAGTAATCCTTCAGAATTTTTGTTTTGTTTTAAATATCTTAGGGGATTTTCTAGCCCTCTCTAGAGCTTGAAGGGATAAGTTTCGATTTTAAAAAAAGAGAGAGAGTGAAAAAAACCACATATTTCATCCCCAAATGAGCTCCCCTCTTGCAGGGCACTCTATCTGGGTAGATATTTTTATCAGATGCCAGGTAATTCTCCTGCAGCCTGGCCTAGACCCACATTCAGGAAACACTGGCCCCAGGATAAGGGTCCAACCCTCAGGGCAGCGTTTAAAGCCCTCCAATACTCAGCCCCTCCCCACCTCTTTGACCCCCTCTCCTTGCCCTCCTTGCCTAAAAACATCAGCCCCAGCAACACAACAACATGCAATGTCTTTTTACCCCTCCCTCTACCTAGCTCATTTCACCTGGCTGACTCCTATTAATTCTTATTCAATGGTTTCCTCCATTTCAGCTCCAAGTTGGGTTAGATACCACTCCTCTGGGCCCCGCCAATGCCCCATGCATACCTCTGTCATTGCGCCCATCTCACTGTGTTAGAATTATCTCTAGGCCTGTGTCCTTTAATAGACTGTGAGAACCTTGAGAATGGGAACCGTATATTAATAGTATTAATCCATGCACCTCTAGTATGGTTGACAGGGTACAGAAAGAAGGAAGCTGGGGAGGGAGGAAAAAAGAGAGGGATGGTGTTAGTTTGGGTCTTCAGAGAAGCAGACATGAAGATGAGATAAAACACAAGACATTTATTAAAGAAAACGCCTGTGAGAGAAAATGTGGGAGGGAGATGGAAAAGACTGGAAGATCTATCAGACTTCGTTGCAAGTCTGACTTGTGAAGGAGAGAGAAAAGGAAGGAAGGAAGTTTGTGTGGAAGCATCTTACACTGCAGTTCAGTCTCAGGTTTGGCGGCCAGGCACAGTGGCTCACGCCTGTAATCCCAGCACTTTGGGAGGCTGAGGTGGGCGGATCACTTGAGGCCAGGAGTTGGAGACCAGCTTGGCTAACATGATGAAACCCCGTCTCTACTAAAAATGCAAAAATTAGCCAGGTGTGGTGGTACATGCCTGTAACCCCAGCTACTCAGGGGGGTGAGGCAGGAGAAGTGCTTGAACCCGGGAGGCGGAGGTTGCAGTGAGCCGACGTTGTGCCACTGCACTCCAGCCTGGGCGACAGAGCAAGACTCTGTCTCAAACAACAACAACAACAAAAAGATTTGGCAGGGCCAATGGGGAGTCCCTGGGCTAAAGTTGTTGGTCAAAGGAGTTTCCATGTCTTTCAAGAACAGGCCTGCCTCAGTATCCCTGCTGCACTCAATCACTGCCCGGGGGCAGGCTGCAGGAAGCACGGAGGGACTCGGCACCAATGTGGTGATGGATTTCAGAGGCTGAAGCTGGGGCCCAGGGTCAATGGCACTTCCAGTGGTCAGAGATTTGAGAGGTGAATTCTCATGGACACTAAAAAAGGAGGAAAGGAAGGAAGGAGGGTGGGACTAATAAACACACTTACGGAAAGTCTGACAGTTTGTATGGTAACATGCTCACAGGAAATCTGGCTGTTTGGACTCAGGGTAGGGAAATACAAAAAGCACAGGAGTCGAGGGGCGTCTTGAGTTGGTGACCTGGTTTCATCACTGACTAGCTGTGTGACCCGGGCAACGCTATCACTCTATGTGTCTGTTTCCTGATCTCTAAATTAAGAATATTAATACTTGCCCCATCTATCTCACAGGATTGATGTCCCACCTTGGGGGTCTTGACTTTATCTTGTTCACCACCAAATGTAGAAATACAGCTTTGGGGGCTCGCTAACATCACCCCATGGATAGCCAGGTTGCCCCTTGGCTTGTTAGCGTTCTGGGTCTTTGTGGGGAGGTGTCCACACAGAGTGGGCTGGGCGAAGGAGGACACAGCAAGGTTTCCTGGTCTAACTGACATCACCCCTGCCAGACTTTCAGTGAGTGAGCTTCAGGTACAGATGGGGAAAGGTAGCCATCTGCCAGGCAATTGTCTACTGGCATGCAGACTGTAGGTCAAATGGAGTGGCCCTGGGTGACGGTGATAGAGGATTCCCCTGGAGAGGCAACTGGGCAGGCCAGTGATGAACCAGAACTCAAACCTGGCAAGATCTCTGAGCTCTGGAGTAGTGCCCATTCAGTAGTTCTTCTCCTGGGCCCTTCACCACAGCTTTTCCAAATGATACCCACCTTTCCCTGCCCTCCAGGGACACCATTCATTTCCTGCTACGTATGGGAAAAGCTGCCTGTTATACAATGGGATCGACACAAGATAAAAATCTAAACCCAGGCTGACCTTCCCCGCAAGGCTCCCTCTGGTCTTTAACCTGAGGTGTGTATCAGAATCACCTGTGAAGCTTTTCAAATATGAAAATTTCTAGCCCTGACCCTTGACCTACTGAATCAGCATCTCTAGCGAAGGGACCTGGGGATTTTATTTTTAAAAGGCCCCGGATGGTTCTAAAATATAACTATGCAGCAGGAAATCACAGCCTCTTGAGGGCTGACCTTATTAACCCAGACCTAAAATGCACCAAAAAAATCCATCCCAGCTGGTCATCCCAGGGCTGAATCTTAGTTCCACATTTGTGATTTACTTAATGGTTTGTTTTGTATGCTTCCTAATCTCCCTCTCCAGTGTTCACATTAGGAAATGAATTAAAAAGAGATCCTCAAATAGATAATGCGTCTGACCCCCAACCTTGGTCCCTCCATCTGGTTTGATTAACTAGGAGAAACTCAATGAACTTCCGTCAAAGCATGACTTTTTACTATTATTGTTCTACTCCTGAATTTGTATTGGCACAATTCTCAGCTGGTCTGTAAGGACCACCCAAGATGCTGGATGACAGTTTCAAAGATAGTTAGAGCAAAGAAGATTGAATTCATTTAGTACACAGTAAAATAGTCCACACATGCTGACATTTCGATTGTACCGGTTGTTGTGAATTTCTGAGCTCTCCAAGGATAGAGATTCTGTTTTGTTGACCTTTTTGTTTCCAGTCTTGTTCAGTCCTTGACGCACAGTCGGTACTTAATGTTTGTTAATAAATGAGAATTTAGGACCTGTGACCCAATTCAACGTTGCCTTCTGTGATGCAACATAATTAACATGGCCTATGAGAATTTTTCTTGCTCTTTTGCTTTTATTTACTTGCGGAAGTACTTCATGCACCTTGTAACCAGTTGTATTAGTCATGGTTCTCTAGAGGGACAGAACAAATGGAATAGGTATATATGTAATGGGGAGTTTATTAAGTATTAACTCACACGATCAAAAGGTCCCACAATAGGCCGTCTGCAGGCTGAGGAGCAAGGAGAGCCAGTCTGAATTCCAAAACTGAAGAACTTGGAGTCTGATCTTCGAGGGCAGGAAGCACCCAGCACGGGAGAAAGATGTAGGCTGGGAGGCTAGGCCAGTCTCTCTTTTCACATTTTTCTGCCTGCTTATCTTCTAGCCACGGTGGCAACTGATTAGATTGTGCCCACCCAGATTAAGGGTAGGTTTGCCTTTCCCAGCCCACTGACTCAACATTAATCTCCTTTGGCAATGCCCTCACAGACACACCCAGGATCAATATCCTTCAATCCAATTAAGTGGACGCTTATATTAACCATCACACCAGTTAAACAAAGAATAGAAGGTTTAGAAAAACCTGGCCAAGTGCGGTGGCTCATGCCTGTAATTCCAGCACTTTGGGAGGTCAAGGCGGGTGGATTACCTGAGGTCAGGAGTTCAATACCAGCCTGGGCAACATAGTGAAACCCCGTCTATACTAAAAATGTAAAAATTAGCTGGGCGCGGTGGTGCGTGCCTGTAATCCCAGCTACTCGGGAAGCTGAGGCAGGAGACTTGCTTGAGCCCATGAGGCAGAGCTTGCAGTGAGTCGATATTGTGTCATTGCACTCTAGCCTGGATGACAGAATGAGACTCGGTCTCAAAAAAAAAAAAAAAAAAAGAAGGAAAGAAAGAAAAGAAAAAGCTTTACCTCCCCAATCTAATCCCATGCCCTGGGATCACCAGCGTTAGGTTTGGTTAATTATCCTTCTACATCATTCTTTATGTTCATACAAAAATATACAAATGCATGTGTATTAATTACTCAGGGTTCTTGGAATCAGCTTTGTTTGGGGCACAATGGCAGACACCAAGATGAAGCTGTACATAAGACATTTAAAATGTAGTGATAGCAATTCCCTCTTTTGAAAAAGCATAAAAATCAATACATGTTTTTAAATGTTCAGCAGAACAGAACTAACAAACATGAGAAATAACATCACCAAAAAAAAAAAGAATGATCATCCTCAACTAATACACATTGTTGTGATGCCACTGAACGGAAAGGAAAATGTAATCGTGCTGAGCAGGTAGGAAAGCGGCATTAAGCTTCAATTCCCCTTCTTTTGAGGGTGACAAGGGGTGGGGGAACAGGAAGAAAAAGCTGCCCTCTCAGAGTATTCACCAGGCACCCTAGTTTTCAGTCCTTTAAAAATCTAATTAAGGCTGGGTGCGGTGGCTCACACCTGTAATCCGAACACTTTGGGAGGACCAGGCGGGCAGATTTCGAGCCCAGGAGTTTGAGACCAGCCTGGGCAACATGGTGAAACTTCATCTCTACTAAAAATACCAAAATTAGCTGGGCATGGTGGTGCACACCTGTGGCCCCAGCTACTCAGGAGGTTGAGGTGGGAGGATCACCTGAGCCTGGGAAGGTTGAGGCTGCAACAGTCTGGGTGACAGAGTGAGGCTCCTTCTCAAATAAATAAATAAATAAAATCTAATTAAAGGACCCTGCATTACGAAGGTCATATTTTTGGTCAGCTTTTTCCAGACTGGCAGATACTTTATCCAGGCATTTAGGAAGAAAAGCAATGCAACAAAACATTGCTTTTCTCTTTTCTTTCTTTTCTTTTCTTTCCTTTCTTTCTTTCTTTTTTTTTTTTTGAGACAGAGTCTCACTCTGTTGCCTAGGCTGGAGAGTGCAGTGGCACGATCTTGGCTCACTGCAATCTCCACCTCCCGGGTTCACATGATCACGTGATTCTCCTACCTCAGCCTCCCAAGTAGCTGGGACTACAGGCGTGTGCCACCACACCAGGCTACTTTTTGTATTTTTAGTAGAGACAGGGCTTCACCGTGTTGGCCAGGCTGGCCTCAAACTCCAGACCTCAGGTGATCCGCCCACCTTGACCTCCCATAGTGCTGGGATTACAGGCGTGAGCCACTGCGCCTGGCCCAAAACATTGTTTTTCAATGCCTACTATCAACGGTGTTACTCCTAAGGAAAATGATAGAATAAGCTTAGATAGCATCTTATGTAGCTTAACGAATTTAACCATGGTCCAGTGTAGATCTAAATGAAGAATGATCCAGGTGTCTTCTGGAAGCCCCTTTCTTATCTGCATACTATTTCATGCAGAAGTTATACTCTAGAATCCGATGAATTCATCCATGGTATGTGGAAATATTGCTAGAGGCTGCAACCATGGTAACATGTCAGCCTCAAGCTATCTGGTTACATGGCCCCAGGAGAGTGGTAGCAACTCTGTGACTCAAATCTGTAAAAGCAGGAACTTTGGACCACATAACTAAGATTACTTTCAGCGATAAGAGTCTATGGAAAATTACTAAGTTTGTCATTATTTTTGTTCAAAAGTAACTTATTTACCGACCTACCTCAGAAATACTACGAGTGTGGTTCCAGACCACTGCAATAAAGTAAATATCACAATAAAAAGAGTCACACAGATTTTTCGGTTTCCCAGTGTATATGAAAGTTATGTTTATGCTATACTGTAGTCTATTCAGTGTGCAATAGCATTATGTCTAAAAAAAGTACATACCTTAATTTAAAAAATATTTTACTATTAAAAAATTCTAACGATGGCTGGGAGCTGTGGCTCGCGCTTGTAATCCGGCATTTGGGAGGCCGAGTCAGGAAGATGGCTTGAGGCTGGGAGTTCAAGACCAGCCTGGGCAATATGGCGAGACTATGTCTCTTTAAAGAAAAGAAAATACTAACAATCATGTGAGCCTTTAGTGAGTTGCAATCCTTTTGCCGATGGTGGGTCTTGTTTCTATGTTGATGGCTGCTGACTGATCAGGGTGGTGGTTGCTGAAGGTTGGATGGCTGTGGCAATTTCTTTTCTTTTTTTTTTTTATAATTTCAACTTTTATTTTAGATTCAGGGAATACATGTGCAGGTTTGTAACATGAATATATTGTGTGACATTGAGGTTTGGGGTACAAATGATCCTATCACCCAGGTAATGAGTATAGTATCCAATAGGTATTTTTCAGCCCTTGCTCCCTTCTCCCCTCCTCCCTCTAGTAGTCCTCAGTTCTGTTGGTCCCCTCTTTGTGTTCATGTGAACTCAATGTTTACCTTCCAATTATAAGTGAGAATGTGCAGTATTTGGTTTTCTGTTCCTGTGTTAGTTTGCTTAGGACAATGGCCTCCAGCTCCAATCATGTTGCTGCAAAGGACATGATCTTGTTTTTCTTTATGGCTGCATAGTAATCCATGGTGTATATGTACTACATTTTCTCTATCAAATCCACTGTTGATGGGCACCTAGGTTGATTCTGTGAATAGTGCTGTGATGAACATTCAAGTACATGTGTCTTTTTTGTAGAACAATTTCTTTTCCTTTGGGTTTATATCGAGTAATGGGATTTCTGGGTTGAACAGTAGTTGTTTTTAGCTCTTTGAGAATTCTCCAAACTGCTTTCCACAGTGGCTGAACTAATTCACATTCCCATCAACAGTCTATAAGCATTCCCTTTTCTCTGCAGCTTTGCCAGCATCTGTTATTTTTTTGTCTTTTTAATAATCATCATCCTGACTAGTGTGAGATGGTATCTCATTTTGGTTTTGGTTTGCATTTCTCTGATGATTAGTGATGTTGAGCATTTTTTTATGTTTCTTGGTCACATGCACGTTGTCTTTTGAGAAGTGTCTGTTAATGTCCTTTGCCCAATTTTTAACAGGGTTATTTGGTTTTTGCTTGTTGAGTTGTTTAAGATCCTTATAAACTCTGGATATTTGGCCTTTGTTGGATGCATAGTTTGCAAATATTTTCTCCCATTCTGTAACTTGTCTGTTTACTCTGCTGATAGTTTCTCTTGCTTTCCAAGCCTCTTTAGTTTAATTAGGTCCCACTTGTCAATTTTTGTTTTTGTTGCAATTGGAGGACTTAGTCGTAAATTCTTTGCCAAGGCTGATATCCAGAATAACATTTCCAAGGTTTTCATCTAGGACTTTTATAATTTGAGGTCTTAGATTTAAATATTTAATCTGGATTTTGGCGATTCTAATACATATGTACTGGTATCTTGTTTTAATTTGCATTTCCCTGATGACATACAATGCAAGCATCTTTCAAAACATTTTTTTTCTTTTCTTAATTTTTTTGGCTCCCCACAGGAAATGAAACCATTCATATGCTTATTTGCCACCTATCTTTGGTGAGGTGTCTGTTAAAGTCTTTGACTTATTTTTTGATCTGGTTCTTTTCTTATTGTTGAGTTTTACCTTGTATATTCTGGATAACAGCCCATTATCAGATATGCCTTTTGCAAATATTTTCTCCCAGTCTGTGGTTTGTCTTTTTATTGTTTTGATAGTGTCTTTTGCAGAGCAGAAATTTTTAATTTTAATGAAGTCCATGAATTTATTTCATGGGTCATGCCTTTGGTGTTGTATCTAAAAAGTCATCACCAAATCCAAGGTTATTTAGATTTTCTCCAAAGTTATCTTCTAGGAGTTTTATAGTTTTGTATTTTACATTTAAGTTTGTGATCCAGTTTGAGTTAATTTTCGTGAAGAGTGTAAGGTCTGTGTCTAGAGTCATTTTTTTGCATGTGGATATCTAGCTGTTTCAACACCATTTGTTGAAATGTTTATCTTTTCTCCACTGTAGTGCTTTTGCTCCCTCAAAGATCAGTTGTATTTATGTGGGCTGGACTCTCTGTTCTGTTCCATTGATCTATTTGCCTATTTTTTCATCCATACCACATGCTTACTGTAGCTTTATAATAAGTCTTTAAGTTGGGTAGTGTCAGTATTTCAACTTTGTTTTTCTCCCTCAACAGTGTGTTGGCTATTCTCGGTCTTTTGTTTCTCTGTATAAACTTTAGAATTAGTTTGTCAATCTCTACAAAATAAATTGCTGGGATTTTGATTGTGATTGCATTAAATCTATAGATCAAGTTGGGAAGAACTGCCATCTTGACAATATTGAGCCTTACTATCCATGAACATGGAACAGCTCCTCATTTATTTAGTTTTTCCTTGATACTCATACCTTTGTCAGCGTTTTACGGCTTTCCTCGTGTGTATCTTGTACATATTTTGTCAAATCTATACTGAAGTATTTCGTTTTTGGGGGTGCTAATGTAAATGTATATTTTAAGTTTCAAATTCCACTTGTTCATTTTTGATATATTAGGAAAGCAATTGACTTTTGTATATTAACTTTATATCCTGCAACCTTGATATGATGACTTTTTTTAACTTTATGTATATATATTTAATTAGAATAGACATAAACCAAAAAGAAGAAAAAAGTCAGAATAAAGTGTCACTATCATTTTGTTTGCAAGGAGGAGTCAGGAAATGGAACAAATTACCAGAAAAATATTCTAAGACCATCTTGAAGTAGCTAGGTTACATAATCTTAAGAGTCAAATGCCAAAATTAAGCCTTATACCACTTAATCCACAGATGAACAAAAGGGGAGTCAAAAGTTTATCCTATTTAGTGTAATAATTTTTACATTAAATATATAGCAGTTTGTTTCTCACAAAGTGGTACTGGCAACTTTTAGTAGAAAGAAGTTTCCATTATGCATTGACTAAAAAATCTCAAAAACAACTAAGCAGCTATGCTATAGCTCAGTAAGTACCATTAAACTGTTCTGTGTACATTTCAGGTTAATACATTTAATGGCTAGTGTACATTTCAGGTTAATAGAGAACTACATTTTGGATTTTAAAAAGGCAACCATAATTATATTTTGGCTTTTAGTCTAGATGCTTAACATAGTTAAGGCAACAGTTCAAGCTGTTGCCTTTTAAGTGAAGGTAGTTAAAATTTAAGAACAATCATCACAATTTCTTGCAACCTACATACACTGTTTGATGCTTACATGGAATGAAACCAGTGTTCTTAATTGGCACGTTACACACACACACACACACACACAGAGTTTTAAAAAAATCAAAGGCAATCATTCTAAAGGTACTATGGTAGCATGTTAAAAATGCAGATATCGTATAGAACTAAAGTAATATGAACAGCACTACTCATTACCTAGGAGAAAGGTGACTGGTTTTCACACAAAGCTATACCTGTATCAGTCATCCTAATCACAATGGCTTAAAAAAGCATCAGATTTCTGGCAGAGAAACTATTCTAGGAAAGTCAGTAAATCTCTTGAAACTTTCACCTCTGTAAAACCAGTATAAGGCTACAACTATTTTGTAATCTGAACAAGGTATCAGATGAAATAGTAAGATTCCCAATCATAATGTAAGATAGAAGGCCAGGCAAGGTGGCTTACGCCTGTAATCCCAACACTTTGGAAGGCCGAGGCAGGTGGATCACGAGGTCAGGAGTTCGAGACCAGCCTGACCAACATGGTGAAATCCCGTCCCTACTGAAAATACAGAAATTAGCCAGGCGTGGTGGTGCAGGCCTGTAATCCCAGCTACTCAGGAGGCTGAGGCAGGAGAACCACTTGAACCCGGGAGGCAGAGGTTGCAGTGAGCCGAGATTGTGCCACTGGCACTCCGGCCTGGGCGACAGAGCGAGACTCCACCTCAAAAAAGAAAAAAAAAAAAAAGATAGAAAGGTCCTCATGCAGCATATGCTCACTGGCTCTGGGAAAGCTACATGTGCATAATACCGAAGTTGCCAAAGAAGGAAACTGGAGACGTTCAGCTACATTTCCATGGTGCCGTGAATTTTAAACCTCAGGAATGGTGTGGTCCATTAGGCTTTTCATAATGCTTAGTGCCATCCGCTTAATAATATGTTCAAAGATAAAAGCAAGTATGATTGTAATAGTAACTACAGTCCCAGATGTTGACAATATGTCTGCAATTTGAGAGTCCTTCAATCCAATGACATTCTGTCCATTGATTTCACAGATTTTATGTTCTGTGAGAAGACCATTTCTGGCTGCGGATCTATCTTTCACTATGGATGTTATTTTTCAATTTTTAAAGATAAAACCAACATGTGCAGTGCTATCCTTATGCATGGTAATCGTCCGTTTGAAGGGCCTGTCACGAATGGTCATGGTAATCTTCTCTTCTCTCCAAAAGCCTGTTTGAACACCTTGTGCGCTTATCAGAGCTTCACCCTGCACAGTTTTCACTATTAATCTGGAGCACTTAGTCCCCAAATCTCAGACCAACCAATGAGGCTGGAAAATTAGTCTGGACTAGCTGAACAAATATACTATTATCTATTGATTTAAGCCTGAGTCCAATTTTTCCATTTTGATCCTTACACAAAATGACTTCACAAATCCTTTGCTTAATTTCTGCTCTATGAATTCCAACGTCATTACCAGTTACAGGAGCCACCATATAGTTCATACTGGAACTTCTTGCTACCATCTGCCCCTGAATTGGTGCACCAGAAACCATGGCCACATTTACACATATTTCTTCTTCATTTAAACTCAGGCCCATGTATTAAGAGAGCTCCGGATATAGTTTGGGATAGAGATTTCCATCTCGTGAGATGGAAGCAGAAGCTTCTGACAAAATTGCTGGATTGGCAGAGTTTGCAGAAAAAGTATTTTGAGCCCCAATTACTTTGTCTACCTTCAAGTCTTCAAGAGATGGATAGAGAGACATTTTTGCAGGGTTCTTCTAGCCCACAAGGACCCACTCGCTGCCACTGCCTCTGGTCACTGGCACCAACTTCTCTATGATGACTTCTTAATTCCAAGAGTGTTTGTCAACTCTCTTGAATTTTCTACATAGATGACCATGCCATCTGTGAACAGACAGCTTTATTTCTTCCTTCTCAATCTGTATATCTTTTACTTTTTTTTTCTTGTCTTATTGCATTAGCTACGACTGCCATTACAATGTTGAAAAGGAGTGGTAAGAGGGGACATTCTTGCCTTTTTCCTAATCTTACTGGGAAACCTTCGAGTTTCTCACCAGAGGTGGTTTATTCTAATGGATTGGCTCATGAGATTGTGGGGGTTGGCAAGACTGAAATCTGAATTCAGGTGAGAGTTAATGTTGCAGCCTTGAGAATTCCTCCTCCTTCGGTGAACCTCAGTCATTGTTTTTAAGGCTTTCAACTGATTAGATGAGGCCCACCTACATTATAGAGGTAGCCTGCTTTATTCAAACTCTAGTGATTTAAATGTTAGTCACATCTAAAAACATATCTTTACAATAACATCTAGACTAGTGTTTGAGCAAACGACTTGGCACCATAACCTGGCCATGTTGATACACAAAATTAACCATCACAATATATAAACAGATTATAGGGATTTTTAAATTTGCTTTTCACACAAGCAGAATCATACTATTTGCTTTTCTGTGGAACTTGCCTATTATCTTACAATAATATGTCATATTATTGATAAAATGATATCTCATACTTATCTCTCCAGGTCAATCCTTATAGCTATTACTCTTTCTTTTAAATAGTTGGGTAATAAAAAGGAATGAGATCATGTCCTTTGCAGGGACATGGATGGAGCTGGAAGCTATTATTCTCAGCAAACTAATACAGGAACAGAAAATCAAACATCACATGTTCTCACTTATAAGTGGGAGCTGAACAATGAGAACACATGGACACAGGGAGGGCAACAACACACACTGGGGCCTGTCTTAGGGGCGGGAGGAGGGAGAGCATCAGGATAAACAGCTAATGCATGTGGGACTTAATACCTAGGTAATGGGCTGATAGGTGCAGCAAACCACCATGGCACATGTTTACTTATGTAACAAACCTGAACGTCCTACACATGTGTCCTGGAACTTAAAATAAAATAAAATTAAATTAAAAAATAAATAAATAAATAAATAGTTGTATAATATCCAACCATTTGCCCGTTTTTGGTGGGGAGATTATTTCCAGTTATGACCAATGCAAAAAACATCATTACACATATATATTTATGTATTGGTACAAGTATTTCTACAGGTTACAGTCCCAAAAGTGGGATTACTATGTCAAAGAACATGTGCATCTTTCATTTTAATAGATCCTACCAAATTACTTTCTTAAAATGGTATAGCAATTCTCCAACAGAAATTAAAGAAAGTACAAACTTCCCCACATCACTGTCAAAATTAGTTCTAAATTTTGCCTTATGGATGAAAAATGTTATCCTATTATTTGTGTGTGTGCTTTTTAAAATTTTTTAATTGTCATAACACAAAATTAACCATCTTAACCATTTTTAAGTGTACAGTTCAGCAGTGTTAAATACATTTACAGTGTTATGCAACCAATCTCCAGAACCCTTTTTAATCTTGCAAAGTTGAAACTCTCCACCCATTAAATAATAACTCTCCATTCCCCACCCCCTTTGGCCCTTGGCAACCACCATTCTACTTTCTGTCTCTACAAATTTGACTACTCTGGGTACCCCATATAGATGGAACCATACAATATTTATCTTTTTGTGACTAGCTTCTTTCATGTAGCATGTCTTCAATGTTCATCCATGTCATAGCATGAGTCAGACTTTACTTTCTTTTTAAGGCTAAATAATATTCCATTGTGTGTCTATATTTTTTTACTCATTAAATGTCGTATTATTGACAAAATGATATCTCATACTTATCTCTCCAGGTCAATCCTTATAGCTATTACTCTTTCTTTTAAATAGTTGGGTAATAAAAAGGAATGAGATCATGTCCTTTGCAGGGACATGGATGGAGCTGGAAGCTATTATTCTCAGCAAACTAATACAGGAACAGAAAATCAAACATCACATGTTCTCACTTATAAGTGGGAGCTGAACAATGAGAACACATGGACACAGGGAGGGCAACAACACACACTGGGGCCTGTCTTGGGGGCGGGAGGAGGGAGAGCATCAGGATAAACAGCTAATGCATGTGGGACTTAATACCTAGGTAATGGACAACTCATTTTGTCCATTTGTCAGTGGACATTTGGGTTGCTTCCACCTTTTAGCTATCATGACTAACGCTGCTATAAACACGGGTGTACAAATATATTTTTGAGACTCTGCTTTCAATCGTTTTGAGTATATACCCAGAGGTAGAATTGCTGGATCATATGTAATTCTATTTTTTATTTTTTGAGGAACCTCCATACTGTTTTCCATAGCAGCTGCGCCATTTTACATTCCCACCAACAGTGCACAAGGGATTTCTACATATTCTTGCCAACACTTGTTATCTTCTGTTTTTTTTATAGTAGCCATCTGTTGCATTCTTTTCTGTTTTTTTTTTTCGTAGTAGTCATCCTGTTATTATTTTAACATATAAATATTCACATATTTATAATCACATGTTTTATATATCAGCTATCTGCATTTTCTGTTCTAAGAATCACCTGTTTATAATTTATAGTCTTCACCTTTTTTCTATTGGGTTGTCGTTTTCTTATCAATATATAGAAGCACTGTGTGTTGGGTTGGCATCAAAATTGCCATTTCTTTTGGTCAAAAACAGTTGACTATCAGCAATTGTATACAGTTCAACTTAATATTATGAATACTGATATTAACTATAATATTGTAGATATTAATCCTTTATCTGTCATTAGTTGCAACTATTTTCTCACAGCTTCTTAGTTGTTCTTTGACTTTTCATGATGTTTTGTGCAACTGAAAAATTTTAATTGTCTGTATTGTCAATCTGTTTTTTTTTTCTTTTATGTTTTCTGAGTTTCTTGTGTTATTTAAGAAGGTCTCCCTAACTAAATATTACATAAATATTCTCCTAACTTTTTTTACTTTACCTTTGTATCTTCTGTAATTAAAGATGAATTAAATAAGAGTTTATGTTTGTATTTTTCATGTGCTAGGTAATTATTCTAGCATCATTTATTAAATAAGCCATTACTGAATTGAAATGCCACCTTTATTATACACTGTATTAAGTTCTGATAAAATCAATTTCTTTCTTCTCTATTCTATTTCACTGATCTATTCTCCAATGTCCTACTTTTTTGATTACACTAGCTTTATAGAGAGTTTTAATATCTATTAGGGCAAGATACTAGTAAGTTATTACTGGTCTTGTTTTTCAAAGCTTTATTGGAGATTATTATAGAGTTGAGTTATTGTTCCTCACACAAATCTACAGAGATCCCTAGTTAACAGTTAAATCTCTTACACATGTTAATATCTCCCTCAGCTCAAGAAGCCAGCTGGGTTCAAGTTTCAACCAATACTTGAGAGTCTCTTTCTTATGTTCACCTTGGGAGGCCAGTACCCAGAGCTTCAGCGAGGGGATGAAGAGGAGAAGGAGGAAGAGGTGAGTTTCTCCAGAAGCCCTCAGCATAGGCCTATGGCTGCTCATAATTGTACCCCACTGTCCCCAGGATGGACCTCCCAGGTAGGTGGGGTAGTCAAGAAAGGTTGAAGGCCTGCTTCAGAGTTTTGGTTACGAATGGCCTCTTTCTCTCTCTCTTTTTTTTTTTTTAGACAGAGTCTCGCTCTGTCCCCCGGGCTAGAGTACAGTGGCACAATCTCCACTCACTGCAACCTTTGCCTCCCAGCTTCAAGCAATTCTCCTGCCTCAGCCTCCCAAGTAACTGGGACTACAGGCGCATGCCACCACACCCAGCTAGTTTTTGTATTTTTAGTAGAGACGGGGTTTCCACCATGTTGGCCAGGCTGGTTTCAAACTCCTGACCTCAAGCGATCTGCCCACTTCAGCCTTCCAAAGTGCTGGGATTACAGGCGTGAGCCACCATGCCTGCCCTCATTCTCAACAAATATCTAAATGACCCCAAAGTATAAATACCAACTCCTCTACCTGCCAGTCCTCAACATCAATTAGTAAATGAAACACATGGAAGCTCCAATGCAGCCGTGGGATCTCCCAGCAAGTGGTAAGGACACAGTGAGAGCCCGGTAGGGGCAAGCCAACTGGACAGCATCCCAGAGCACCTACCTCTGCAGGATGCCAGATCATCATGGAAATAAATCAAACACGCCATAGTAGTTAACTCAGGTTCCCACACAAACTCCTCACATAACTGGGAAAACGTACATGGTTCTACTCTCACTGAAGCAAGGGCTCCTTGAGCAGAAATTTCAAATCCATCTTCGGTGGCCTTGCCTTTCTCATCATTTTTGTGATTTGTGCCTGCAATGTGTACTGTGCTTCTACTATCCATACTACTCAGAGTTACTGATTACAATTAGTTCCAATTCTTTTTAAAAATAGAGTTATAAAAATTTTAAAGTAGGATGGGTGTGGGGGCTCATGCCTGTAATCCCAGTACTTTGGAAAGCCAAGGCAGGTGGATCACCTGAAGTCAGGAGTTTGAAACCAGCCTAGCCAACATGATGAAACCCCGTCTCAACTAAAAATACAAAAGAATTAGCCGGGCATGGTGGCACACACCTGTAATCCCAGCTACTTGGGAGTCTGGGGCAGGAAAATCACTTGAACCTGGGAGGTGGAGATTGCAGTGAGCTGAGATCGCACCATTGCACTCCAGCCTGGGCGACAAGAGCGAAACCCCGTCTCAAAAAAAAAAAAAAAAAAAAGAAAGAAAGAAATTTAAAGCACAATATAAACTTGGTTGTAAAAGCAACCTTTAGGCAGTAAAACTGGATACAGAGTAAAAAGAAAGTCTCTCATCCACTCCAGCCCCCCAGCCTTCCTTTATTTGTATTTATTTGGTTTTTTTTTTTGTAGAGACAGGGTCTCACTATATTGCCCAGGCTTGTCTTGAACTCCTTGCCGCAAGTGATCATCCTGCTTCAGCCTCCCAAGGTGCAGGGATTACAGGTATGAGCCACCGCGCCCAGCCTCCCAATCTTCCTTTAACCTCCCTCATGTCTTACATGGAGAGATAATTCCAGTAAAGCAGCTACAAGAACCCAGTGTCTTTAGGTTTCTGATTAAAAATTCACATCCTAGTTTATTAAATTGCACATTGGTTAACTTTTATCTTTAAAGAAAAGGCCTTCTACTGCAGCAGATCCTACACTGCAGGCTAGGAATAAAGAGAAACTGAGCTGGCCAGTGGGAGAGGGAGCAAAGGCCAGCTGGAGCATGGAGGTGGAGTGCTCACAGGGACCCCAGATAGGCCAATGGCCTAGGTGAAGTCCTCATAGACACAGGGCTTGTGTGTCCTCACTTCTGGTAGCCACGGGGAACCTGAGGGAACCAGGTGAGGCTGTGGATGATCCAGTGGACCGGCAATGCTGAGGGTGTGTAGCAGCCCACTTGTAGAGGCAACTAGTCATTCAAGGCATGGCAAGGGAGAAGAAACAGGGCTGGCATGGCCAGGCACGGTGGCTCACACCTGTAATCCCAACATTTTGGGAGGCCAAGGTGGGCAGGTCACTTGAGGCCAGGAATTTGAGACCAGCCTGGCCGACATGGTAAAACTCCATCTCTACTAAAAATACAAAAATTAGCCAGGCGTGGTGGCACGCACCTGTACTCCCAGCTACTCGGGAGGCTGAGGCAGGAGATCGCTTGAACCCGGGAGGCAGAGGTTGCAGTGAGCAGAAATTGTGCCACTGTATTCCAGCCTGGACGACAGAATGAGACTCCACCAAAAAAAAAGAGAAAAGACGATAAAAGAAGAAAAGAAAAGAAAAAGAAAAAGAAAAAGAAAGAAGGCTGGCAGAACAGGTATGGGAAGTAGCCCCCTGCCTAGAGACTGGGGCTCAGAGCAGGCATCCTCTTTTGTGAACGACACGCCTTTTGTGGGCACTGGAGATGAACAGAGAGCCCACAACCCAGGCAGAAGAGGACCAGGACCAGGACCCTACCTCCTGCTAGAAATACTCAGGAAGAGGCCACCCCAACCCCCAACCTCCACCTTCAACCCCACCAGAAGTGCTGATAGCAACCAACCTGGACAAAGAACTGCAGCAGAGTATTTGCAAACTCACATGGTGGACCACATGGCTTCCTTTGACCCCTCCAGACCCACCCCACCCTTCTCTACCCACTCTGTGCTCCTAGAGGCAGGCCTGGGTGAACTCCATCAAATGGTTCCTGTGCCCTCTGCCCTCCAGTTGACTTTGGCCACCAGCAGGAGGTGGGAAACCGAGAGGAGAGCGGTCAGAGTATTTATTTCCCCCAAATACCTCCTTGAGAGCTGGCTGGCTGTGTCCTGGACCAAAAACCACAGCTCCTGTCAAGAGGCCATCTTCACAGGATTTTGTCTCTCCAGTTTCCAGTGATTGCTTCCTCCTTCTGCTCCTTCTGGCCTGTGGTTTCCCCATACCCTGATATTCCTTTGTAAATAGTCTCTTTATTAAACTCTTCTCAATTTACCCAATCTGAGAGCGCCATCTGTTTCCTGCTAGGACCTGGAATGATACAGATGGCTTGTCTGACAGGACCTATTGATGGAGAGTCCAATAACCCCTTATTATTCTAGGCAGAGGTGGGGCAGCCTGCATTTAGCTGGAGGTTACTAAAGGTGCATGAAATGAAACCAGGAACTTGAGCTCTTTGGGGATGGGGACTGTCTTACTGGCTTTGCAACACCAGCACTATGGCAAAGTCTGTCTTTTAGTAGGGGGCCTTCTAAGAGCAGATTTCCTCTCTCCAGTTCAGGAGCGCTTTTCTGTCTTAAAAGGGTCTCCTTCTCAAATGGTGATGTCCCTGAGAGGTTTTGCTTTGAATTATTTTCTGCTAAGATCAAAACAATCAGTGAGTGGCCGGGCGCAGTGGCTCATGACTGTAATCCTAGTACTTTGGGAGGCCGAGGTGGGAGGATCACTTGAGGCCAGGAATTCGAGACCAGGCTGTTCAACATGGCGAGACCCTGTCCCTACAAAAACATAAGAAATTAACCAGGCTTGATGGTATTTATATATAAGTATATAGATATAGATAAATAGATAACTTGACAAAGACTGGAAGACACATGAAAATATGTTGGGGCATTGGGGTTACAGAATAATTTTTTTCATTAAATTGTCAATTTTATGAAGTTATTCTTATGATACACGAAAATGGAGGAAAAAACAAAACAAGTATGTATATGAAATTGGGCAAAATACTCTCTTATCAGCCTCCTTTCCCTCATCTATATACTAAGAGGATAAAGAGTCTCTTCCATTCCAGTCCGTTCCAGGTTATACAAAATGTGATTCTAAACTCTTAAAATGAGTCGTATGTGGATAGAGAATGAGGCAGAAAAAAAGACACAGGAGTTTTGATTATTTTAACATGTCCACAAAAATCAAGAAATAGGAATAATTGTTTTTGTTCCCACTGGGGGCTGTGATAAGTGAAGTTCTGTCTGTCTAGCTTACTTTCTCAATCCCTCCTCTGGGTCACTTGAAGATCCCCTCCCTGACTCCACATGACTATGAAGGGTAGGTCAATCAATGTCCTTTCCTGCCTTTGACATTTAGTGGTCAGAAGACTAAACCAGAGCCAATCAGATTCTTCTCTGAAATTGATGCATGGACAGGTGGACAAAGAAGGTCCCTTTCTTCCGGGGCTGCCAAATCTTTCTGCCTGTGACTTGGGTGACCTTAGACAAATCATTTAACTTCTTTGAGCCTCAATTTTCTCACCTTAAATGAGGTTAATAATACAATCTATTTCATAGGCATTAAACATAAATAAAATTATATGATAAATTAATTCATTGCAAGGTGTTGGTCAATGACATCTTCAGACATCAAATCTCCCAGGGATATTTACATGTTTTAAAGGGGTCCATTATATAAAGCACAAAGATGGAAAGCACTAATCTATACTGTCAGGAATTAGGATAGTGGTTAACTTTGCAGGGGTGGGGGGCTTGTGATCAGAGGGAACATAAGGAAGCTTCTGCAAGGCATTGGTTGTGTTGGGTGTATTGTTGGTAAAGCTTCATTGTCCTGTATGCTTAAGATATGTGCCCTTTTCCATATGTATGGTATGATTTAATAACAAATCTTTAAAACTTAGAAATTTCTGCTTCCAAGAAGATAGAGTAGGCATACTTTTCCTTACTCCTCCTACTAAGTACAGTGAAAAACTGGACATTATATATGAAATAAACATAAGAAGACTTTGAAAGGAGGCACTTTCTTTGAAAGGAGGAGACTTTGAAGAAGATGGCACTTGGAAATATCAATAAGTGCAGACTAAAAAAGGCCTGACAAAAACTGCTCTTTTTGGCCAAAGGGCCAAGAAAGGAACAACACAAGAGAAGAGAAAACTTTTAGACTGAAACTGCTCTGCTCTGACTAAACACCACAGAAAAAAACAAAGAAAAATGTAGCCCCATCCTCATTCATACCAGCCGAGGCCAAGCGGGGAGCCTAGAATTCCACTTGCCAGGCTATAGCAAAGTGCCCTAATCCACCTACTGGGATATCTTCAGAGAAGGCCAAATACGGAGCCAGTACTTTTATCCCTGCTGGGTAGTGATGAGGAAACCACATAGGCAACCTGTACTTCCAGCCTGCATCCTTGCTGCTTGGGCAGTATCAGAAGAAGCGTAGTAGAGAGTCAGAACTTTTACCATTGCTCCGCAGTATTGATGCCATCCTCTCCCTGAGGTGTCAGTGGAGGCCTAGTGGGGAGCCAGAACTCCCACCCCACACAGCAATAATAAAGAACACCCCTCAAGATGTCAACAGAGGCTGAATAGACTTTCTATGCTGACCTGGCAGTAATGAGGGGACACCCTACCCCCTTCCCTTGCCAATGCAGTGTCCAAAAAGCCAGCTAAAACATCAGGTTTAAATAAGATACAGAGTCATGACATAATACCCAAAATGTCCAAGTTTCAATCAAAAACCACTCATTACACTAGAAACAAGGAAAATCTCAAACTGAATGAACAAAGATAATCTTTAGATGCCAACACTAAGATGAAACATGAGATAAAATTTTCTGACACAAATTTTAAAGCAGCCATCACAAAAATAATGCAATGAACAATTACAAGCACACTTGACACAAACAAAATATAGAATAAATAAATAAATAAACAGCGCCTCAGGAAGAGGTAGGACTTTAACAAAAGATCTAGCATTGGTATTACTGAAGACCCAAAAGGAGAGGATAAAGAGGGTAGGGCTAAGAAAGTATTCAAAGAAATAATGCCTAAAACACCCCAAATTTGGCAAAAGACATAAACCTATAGATTCAAGAGGCTGAGTGAACTCCAAACAGAATAAACCCAAAGAAATTCAAACCAAGAAACATATAATCAAACTTCTATAAACTAAGGACAAAGAAAAAATTATGAAGGCATCAAAAGAGAAATGACATGGCAAGAGAAAAACAACAGAATAACAGGATTTCACATTAGGAAACAGAGTAGAAGGAAATGGCACAATAACTTTCAAGTACTAAAAGAAAAAAATTGCCAACCTGCATTTCTTTGTTTTCTTTTTTTTTTTTTTTGAAATGGAATCTTGCTCTGCCACCCAGGCTGGAGGGCAGTGGTGCAATCTCGGCTCACTGCAACCTCCGCCTCCTGGGTTCAAATGATTTTCCTGCCTCAATCTCCCGAGTAGCTAGGACTACAGGCACCCGCCACCACACCTGGCTAATTTTTGTATTTTTAGTAGAGACGGGGTTTCACCATGTTGGCCAGGCTGGTCTCAAACTCCTGACCTCAAGTGATCTACCCACCTTGGCCTCCCAAAGTGCTGGGATTACAGGCGTGAGCCACCACGCCCAGCCTCAACCTGCATTTCTATCTCCAGTGAAAATATCCTTCAGGAATGAAGGGGAAATCAAGACATTCTCAAATACAGGGAAACTAAGATAATTTGTTACCAGCAGCTCTACTCTAAATAATGGCTAAAGGAAGTTCATTAAACAAAAAGGAAATGATAAAAGAAGTAACCTTGGAGCATGAGAAAGGAAGAGAGAACATGATAAGCAAAAGATCTGGGTAAATACAATAGACTTTCCTTCTCCTCCTGGGTTTTATAAATCATATTTGACAGTTTAAGCAAAAAATATAACACTGATATAGTTTTAAAAGGCTCTGGAAGAAATCTTCAAGGCAATTATATAAATGGGGGAGAATAAATAGATATAAAGGTAAGATTTCTATCCTTCACTCAAACTGGCAAAGTGATGACCCAAGTAGACTGTGATAGATATGTATGTATAATGTAATTCCTAGAGAAACCAATAAAAAAAAAAATAAAGAAATATACTAAAGAACACTATAAATAAATCAATATGGAAGGCAGGAGAAAGAAAATAGAAAATGAAAAGGAGAAATAACAAACAGAAAACAAGAAATAAAGTAGCAAATATAATTATATTCAATGTAAATTGTCTAAATATACTACTTTGGCAGAGTGGATCAAAAAGCATGACCCAGCTATATACTGTCTATAAGAAACTCATTTCAAATATAATGATAAAGGCAGATTGAAAGTAAAAGAATGGAAAAAGATATGTAATACAAGAATTAATCATGACAAAATAGGAATAGCTCTATTATATCAGATAAAGTAGACTGCAAAGAACAGAAAGTTACCACAGACAGAAAAGGACATTATATAGTGATAAATGGGTCAGTACACCAAAAGGACATAGCACTCCTAAATGTGTTTGCACTAAGTAACAGAGCAGCAAAGTATGTGAATCAAGATCTGATAGAGCTGAAAGTAGAAATATGCAAATTCACAATTAGAGACGTCAACATCCCTCTCTCAACAACTGATAGTACCACTAGCCAGAAAATCAGCAAGGATATAGAAAAGCTCAACAATATCATCAACTAACAGGATCTAATCAACATTTATAGAGTACTCTACTCAACAACAGCAGAATATACCTCAAGAATTTAGAAAAATGGGTCCTGGTAGTGGTTATAAGAAAAACAAATTAGAAAAAGAAAAGCAAAATAAACCCAAAGCAAGCAGAAGGAGATGCATAATAAAGATAAGAGCAGAAATCAATGAAATTGAAAACAGCAAAACAACAGAGAAAATCAATGAAACACAGAGCTTGCTCTTTGAAATCATAAATAAAATTGACAAATCTCTATCAAGATTGACAAAGAAAGAAAGAAAGACAGAAAGAAAGAGAAAAGATATAAATTACCAATATCAGAAATGAAATAGGGGCTATCACTATAGACCCTGCAGACATCAAAAGGAAAGTAAGGGAATACTATGAACAACTCTACACATAAGTTTGACAACTTAGAGGAAATAGACCAATTAATCAAAAATAACAAACTAGGCCGGGCGCGGTGGCTCAAGCCTGTAATCCCAGCACTTTGGGAGGCCGAGACGGGTGGATCACGAGGTCAGGAGATCGAGACCATCCTGGCTAACACGGTGAAACCCCGTCTCTACTAAAAAATACAAAAAAACTAGCCGGGCGAGGTGGCGGGCGCCTGTAGTCCCAGCTACGGAGACTGAGGCAGGAGAATGGCGGGAACCCGGGAGGTGGAGCTTGCAGTGAGCTGAGATCGCGCCACCGCACTCCAGCCTGGGGGACAGAGCGAGACTCCGTCTCAAAATAATAATAATAATAATAACAAACTAAAACAACTCACCCAATATGAAATATATAGTTTGAATCCCTATATATTGAGGAAATTGAATTTGTAATTTAACCCCCCGCCAAAAAAAAAGAAATATCAGAAGATTCCACTGGAAAATTCTACCAAATTTAAAAGAATTAAACTAATTCTAAACAATCTGCTTTAGAAAATAGAAGAGGATGGAACACTTCTCAATTCATTTTATGAAGCTATTATCCTGGTAAGAAAACTAGACACAGACAGTACAAAAAAAAGATATTACAGACCAATTTTCCTCATGAATATGCATGCAAAATTTCTTAACTAAATATTAGCAAATAAAATTCAACAATATATAAAAAGAACTATACAACATGATAAAGTAGACTTTATTCCTGGGGTGCAAGGCTGATTCAATTTGCTAAAACTACTTAATAGAATTCACCATATTACTAAGCTAAAGAAGAAAACTCATGTGACCATATCAATTGATAAAGGAAAAGCATTTGGCAAAATTCAATACCCATTTATGATAATCAGAAAACTCTTAGCAAATTAGGACTAGAGGGGAACTTTTTCAACTTGATAAAGAGCATCTACAAAAACCCTACGGTTAATTTAATACTTAATGATAAAAGACTGAATGCTGGCCAGGCGTGGTGGTTCACGCCTGTAATCCCAGCACTTTGGGAGGCCAAGGCGGGTGGATCATGAGGTCAAGAGATTGAGACCATCCTGGCCAACACGGTGAAACCCTGTCTCTACTAAAAATACAAAAATTAGCTGGGCGTGATGGCACATGCCTGTAATCCCAACTACTCAGGAGGCTGAGGCAGAAGAATCACTTGAACCCAGGAGGCGGAGGTTGCAGTGAGCCAAGATTGTGCCACTGCATTCCAGCCTGGGCAACAGAGGGAGATGCCTTCAAAAAACAACAAAAACAACAAAAGACTGAATGCTTTCCCCTTAGGACAGGGACGAAGCTGAAAGTGGCCACTCTCACTACTCATATTCAACATAGTACTGGAAGTTCTAGCCAGCACAATAAGGCAAGAAAAAGGAATATAAGGCATACAGATTGGAAAGAATTATTTCAAACTGGCCCTATTTGTTGATGGCATGGTAGTATATGTAGAAAATCCTACGAGATTTACAAACAAAGCAAAACAAAACAAAAACCTACTAGAACTGATAAGTGATTTCAGCAAAGACAGTGTTCAAGAATAACATTAAAAATCAATTTTATTTTTATATACTGGCAATGAACATGTAAACATTTTCACAATTGAAAATAAAATATCATTTACAATAATTCAGAACAAAACATAACATTCTCCAAAGAAGATATATAGATGGCCAATAAGCACATGAAAAGATGCTCAATATCATTAATCATTTGGGAAATGCAAATCAAAACTACAATGATATAACACCTCGCACCTATTAGGGTGGTTACTACTTAAAAAAACAGAAAGTAGGGCTGGGTGCGGTGGCTCATGCCTGTAATCCCAGCACTTTGGGAGGCCAAGGTAGGTGGATTACCTGAGGTCAGGAGTTTGAGACCAGCCTGGCCAACATGGAAAAACCCCGTCTCTACTAAAAATACAAAAATTAGTCGGGCATGGTGGCATGCGCCTGTGGTCCCAGCTACACAGGAGGCAGAGGCAAGAGAATCACCTGAACCTGGGAGACGGAGGTTGCAGTGAGCTGAGATTGTGCCACTGCACTCCAGCCTGGGCAACAGAGGGAGACTCTGTCTCAAAAAAACAAAAACAAACAAACAAACAGAAAGTAACAGGTGTTGGTAAGGATGTGGAGAAATTGGAACCCTTATACACTGTTGGTGGGAATATAAAATGATACAGTCACTGTGGAAAACAGCATGGCATTTTCTTTAAAAATTACAAATATAATTGTCATATGATTCAACAATTCCATTTCTGGGTATATACCCAGAAGAATTGAAAGCAGGGTCCTGAAGAGATATTTATATGCCCATGTTTATAGCAGCATTATTCACAAATGCTAAAATGTAGAAGCAATCCAAATGTCCATCAACAGATAGATGGGTAAGCAAAATGTGGTCTATCCATTACAATGGAATGTTATTTAGCCTTAAAAAGGAAGGAAATTCTGGCACATGCTACAACACAGACAAACCTTGAAGACATTATGCTAAGTGAAATAAACCAGTCATAAAAAGACAAATACTATATAATTCCACTTATATGAGGTACTTAGAAAAGTCAAAATCATAGAAAAAGACAGATGGTAGCTGCCAGGGGCTGGGAGAGTGTTTAATAGGTATAGAGTTTCAGTTTTACATGATGAAAAGAATTATGGAGATGGAAGGTAATGATGGTTGCACAACATTGTGAATATATTTAATGCCACCGAACTGTACACTTAAAAATGGTTAAGCCCAGGTGCAGTGGCTCACGCCTGTAATCCCAACACTTTGGGAGCCTGAGGCAAGTAGATCACTTGAGTCCAAGAGTTTGAGACCAGCCTGGGCAACATGGCAAAACCCTGTCTCTACAAAAAAAAATACAAAAATTAGCCAGGCGTGGTGGTGTGTGCCTGTGGTCGCAGCTCCTAGGTAGGCTGAGGTGGCAGGATAGCTTGAACCCAGGAGGTGGAGGTTGTATTGAGCTGTGATCACGCCACTGTACTCCAGCCTGGGTGACAGAGCAAGATCTTATCTCAGAAAAATAAAAGAAGGTTAAAATGATAAATTTTATGTATATTTAAACACGATAAAAATGAAAAAACATATATAGGACTTGTATGGTGAAAACTACAAAAATGTTGATGAAAGAAATAAAAGATTTAAATATCTGGAGAAATATACTATGTTCACAGAGTGGAAGATTCAACATAGTAAAGACATCAGTTGATATACAGGTTTTATGCAAATACTATCAAAATCCCAGCAAGAATTTCTACAGATATACACAAGATTATTCTAAAATTTATATGGAAAGGTAAAGAATTAGACTAGTGAAAACAATTTTTTTTTTTTTTTTTTTTGAGATGGAGTTTCGCTCTTGTTGCTCAGGCTGGAGTGCAATGGCGCAATCTCGGCTCACTGCAACCTCCACCTCCTGGGTTCAAGCGATTCTCCTGCCTCAGCCTCCCAAGAAGCTGGGATTACAGGCATGTGCCACCACCTCTGGCTAACTTTTTGTATTTAGTAGAGATGGGGTTCCACCATGTTGGCCAGGCTGGTCTCCAACTCCTGACCTCAGGTGATCCACCCACCTCAACCTCCCAAAGTGCTGGGATTACAGGCGTGAGCCACCATGCCCAGCCTCAACAAAAACAAAATTTAAAGAGGAATAAAGTGGGAGGAATTACTATACCCAATTTCAAGACTTATCATATAGCTACAGTAATTAGGACTGTGTGTTATTGATGGAGGGAAAGACACATAGATCAATAGAATAGGACATAGAACCCATAAATAGACCCACACAAGTATGGTGAAATGACCTTTGACAAAGGTGTGCAACAGCTAAATGGAGAAAATAAAGATTTTTCAACAAATGATGTTGGAGCAATTGGACATCCATAGGCAGAAAAATGAACCTTGACCTAAATCTTACTCTTTATGAACAATTAACTCAAGTGGATCACCAACTTAAATGTAATACATGAAACTAGAAAACCTTTAGAAAATAATAGCCGGGCGCGGTGGCTCACGCCTGTAATCCCAGCACTTTGGGAGGCCGAGGCGGGCGGATCACAAGGTCAGGAGATCGAGACCACAGTGAAACCCCGTCTCTACTAAAAAAAAAAAAATACAAAAAATTAGCCGGGCGCGGTGGCGGGCGCCTGTAGTCCCAGCTACTCAGGAGGCTGAGGCAGGAGAATGGCGGGAACCCGGGAGGCGGAGCTTGCAGTGAGCCGAGATCGCACCACTGCACTCCAGCCTGGGCAACAGCGTGAGACTCCGTCCCAAAAAAAAAAAAAAAAAAAAAAAAAAAAGAAAATAATACAGGTGAAAATTGTGGGGGGTTAGGCAGAGGCAAAGGGATCTTAGACTTAACATCAAAAGCACAAGCCATAAGTGAAAAATTGATAAGTTGGACCTCATCAAAATTTAAAAATTTTCCTCTGGGAAAGATTCTGCTAAGAAGATAAAAAGACAAGCTACAAACTGGGAGAAAATACTTGTAAACCAATTATCCAGCAAAGGACTGGTATAAGGAATCTGTAAAGAACTCTGAAAACTCAATAGTTAAAAAAAAAAACCTGACTGGGCACAGTGGCTCACACCTGTAATCCTAGCACTTTGGGAGGCTAAGGTGGGAAAATCGCTTAAGGCCAGGAGTTCAAGGAGTTCAAGATCAGTCTGGGCAACACAGTGAAACCCTATCTCTACAAAAAAATTTTAAAAATAATCAGGTATGCTGGTGTGCACTGTAGTTCAGATACTCAGGAGGCAATGACAGGAGGATTGCTTGAGCCCAGAAGGTCAAAGCTACTGCACTCCAGCCTGGGTGACAGAATGAGACCCTGCTTCTAAAAAAAAAAAAAAAAAGAAAAGAAAGAAAGAAAATGAAAGAAAGGAAAGGCTATATACTGTATGATTCCATTTCTGTAACTTTCTTGACAAAATCACAGAAGTGGATAACAGATTAGTGGTCGCCAGGGATCAAGGTGAGATGGGAGAGGAGTGTAGCCATAGAAGGGCAACATGAGGGAATCCTTGTGATGACAGAAATGTTCTGTACCTGTATTGACAATGTAATGGTGTCAATATCCTGCTTGTGTTATTGTACTAAAGTTTTGCAAGATATTACCATTGGGGAAACTGGGTAAAGGATATATGGAAATGTCTCTATACTTTTTCTTACAACTGCATGTGAATTTATAATTATCTCAAAATAAAATGCTTAATTAATTTATTATTTTATTTATTTAGAGACAGAGGTTTGTTGCCCAGGCTGGAGTGCAGTGGTGCAATCTCAGCTCACCGCAACCTCTCTCTCCTGGGTTCAAGCATTTCTCCTGCCTCAGCCTCCCGAGTAGCTGGGATTACAGGTGTTTGGCCATCATTCCCGGCCAAATTTTTTTTTTTTTTTTTTTTTTTTTTGTATTTTCAGTAGAGACAGGGTTTCACCATGTTGGCCAGGCTGGTCTCAAACTCCTGATCTCAGGTGATCAACCTGCCTTAGCCTCCCAAAGTGCTGGGATTACAGGCATGATAAAATGCTTAATTTAAAAAGAAATGGGCCTGGCATGGTGGCTCACACATGTAATCCCAGGAGGAACATTTGAGCCTAGGAGGTCGAGGCTGTAGTGAGCCATGATCGTGCCACTGCACTGCAGCCTGGGCAATGGAGCAAGACTCTGTCTCCAAAAGTGAAACAATAAAATAAAATAGTAGAGAATATTCTCTCTTCCTCAGCGCTGCCTACAGAGGTGGCAGCCATCTCCTCCTTGGCATCACAGCTGCCCTCAGACCCCTTGTGAAACTCAAGATTGTCAAAAAGAGAACTAAGAAGTTCATCCTGTACCAGTCAGACTGATATGTCAAAATGAAGCCTAACTGGCAGAAACCCAGAGGTATTGACAATAGGGTTTGTAGAAGGTTTAAGGGCCAGATCTTGATGCCCAATGTTGGTTAGGGGAGCAACAAAAAAACAAAGCACATGCTGCCCAGTGGTTTCCGGGAATTCCTGCTCCATGACATCGAGGAGCTGGAAGTGCTGGTGATGTGCAACAAATCTTACTGTGCTAAGATTGCTCACCGTGTTTCTTTCAAGAACTGCAAGGCCATCGTGGAAAGAGCAGCCCAGCTGGCCATCAGAGTCACCAACCTCAATGCCATACTGCGCAGCAAAGAAAATGAATAGGCAGCTCATGTGCGTGTTTTGTGTTTAAAGAAAACCATAAAAACTGCCAAAAAAAAAAAAAAAGTAGAGGGGGCCTGGCGTGGCGGTTCAATCCTGTAATCCCAGCACTTTGGGAGACCGAGGCAGGCAGATCACCTGAGGTCAGGAGTTTGAGATCAGTCTGGCCAACATGGTGAAATCTCATCTCTACTAAAAAACACAAAAATTAGCCAGGTGTGGTTACGGCACCTGTAATCCCAGGTATTTAGGAGACTGAGGCAGGAGAATTGCTTGAACCCGGGAGGCGGATGTTGCAGTGAGCCATGATTGCACCACTGCACTCCAGCCTGGGTGACAGAGTGAGACTCCGTCTCAAAAAAAAAAAAACTTTAAAAAAATAGTAAAGGGGCTCCTAAAGAGCAAAAAACCTATAAGACTAAGAGGAAAGGCATCTAATGGTGTGACTTCAGGCATGGTGACAAGTCACTAGAAGAGGGAGAGAGATACACCCTTTGCCACTTTCAAAGTCAATCCTGGCACCTAATATAGAGAGATGTTAGTATTTACCTATGATTGATTTAAGGAAGATTCTTCCTCTATTACCCTCTGTAAAATTTGCAGTCATCATTGATAAAGACAAGACAAGAGTTTGACTCTTAGCCTCAAACATAAAGGACTTCAAAATCTTATTTGGTGCACTATTTGTGTGTTTATGTAATTTAACTGTAAGTGACTTAAATATTTAAAAAAATTATCACAATTTTGATCTGCACCAGAAAGGAATTTGCAGCTGAAAATAATCTGTTCCTATTCAGCTAAATTTTGAAAATATCTAAATTTTCTTAGTGAGTAAACATCCATGGTCTCAGATGTGGTCATGGGATAATGGTTTCCCAATGACTCATAAAATACCTGTCTTGAGAAAATACCTCTAGCGTTACAAATAGGGTTGCAAATCTAAAAAGACAAATTTCATTAAGGCAGGAGATTTTTCTGGGCATGCTATGTAACTCCTGTTGTGGTGGTCTGGTGGGAAGGTTGGTGGAAAAATGGGGGCTGGAGGGAAGGAGATGGACAGGAGAGACCCTTAGAGAGAGACTCTTGAAACCAGTATCTGTTGAGAGACTCTTGAAACTAGTATCTGTTGTTGGTATCTCTAAGAAGTTTAGGAAATACACCTTAAGATGAGAAGAAATTGTACTAAAATGTAGTCATTCAGATTTTAAAGAGGACTGTGTGAGGACGAAAAAATCCAGGGGAAATACATTTTAAAGACATGATCATAAAGAGAGTGGCATTCATGGATCATTGTGAGCCCCCTTCAAGATTATGTATTCAGAGGCAGAAGAGAGGGAGGAGGGGCTAGGAAGTGACTGGTGTGGTTGGCGCTCATGGGCTTATTGTTGTCTACAGGTTCTGAATACTACCCTAGAAATGCTGACCACTCTTCATGGAATGGCTGAGACAGGAACACCTAGTGCCTGGGGTAGGCAACTGACAGTCAACTGGTAAAATGATTTGGTCTTTAGAAGAGTATGGATATGTAGCCAGGTGCAGTGGCTCACACCTGTAATCCCAGCACGTTGGGAGACCGAGGCGGGCTGATCTCTTGAGGCCAGGAGTTCGAGACTAGCCTGACCAACACGGCGAAACCACACCTCTACTAAAAATATAAAAATTAGCCAGGCATGGTGGCACACGCCTGTGATTCCAGCTACTCGGGAGGCAGAGGTTGCAGTGCAGTGAGCCAAGATGGTGCCACTGCGTTCCAGCCTGAAGCAAAAAGCAGGACTCCGTCTCAACAACAACAAAAAGAGTATGGATATGCAGCCGGCAACCAGGAAACTGAGGCAGAGTCTAGCCAAGAACCAATTAGGGGAAGTGCTGGTGCACACAAGGATGGGGAATGGCTTTTGTGGGCCCCTGAACCAGGGACAGCAGCCAGGTCATCTGGACTCCAGGCTGAAGCCAAGGGCTGAGCAAAGCTGGACTCAGGAACAAATGAAAGTGTGGTAGGCGGAATTCTAAGATGACTCCTGTGTTAGTCTGTTTTGTGTTGCTATAAAGGAATACCTGAGGCTGGGTAATTTACAAAGAAAAGAGATTTATTTTGGCTCACAGTTCTGCAGGCTGTATAAAAAGCACGGTGCCAGCATCTGCATCTGGTGAGGCCTCAGGAAGCTTCCACTCATGGCAGAAGGGGAAGAGGGAGCAGGTGTATCAAAAAGCAAGAAACAGAACAAGAGAAAGGGGAAGAGGTGCCTGACTCTCTAACAACCAGCTCTCATGTGAACTCATAGCTTGAGAACTCACTCATTACTGTGCAGAGGGTATCAAGTCATTCATGAGGGATCCTGTCCCCATGACCCAAACATCTCCCACTAGGCCCCACCTCCAACACTAGGGGGTGACTTTTTTTTTTTTTTTTTTTTTGAGACGGAGTCTCACTCTGTCACCTAGGCTGGAGTGCAGTGGCACGATCTCAGCACTCACTGCAACCTCTGCCTCCCGGGTTCAAGCAATTCTCCTGCCTCAGTCTCCTGAGTAGCTGAGATTACAGGCGCCCACCACCACACATGGCTAATTTTTGTATTTTAAATAGAGATGGGGTTTTGCCACGTTGGTCAGGCTGGTCTCAAACTCCGAAACTCAGGTGATCCTCCTGCCTTTAGTACAATGACACAAGCAGGATATTGACACCATTACATTGTCAATACAGGTACAGAACATTTCTGTCATCACAAGGATTCCCTCATGTTGCCCTTCTATGGCTACACTCCTCTCCCATCTCACCTTGATCCCTGGCGACCACTAATCTGTTATCCACTTCTGTGATTTTGTCAAGAAAGTTACAGAAATGGAATCATACAGTATATAGCCTTTCCTTTCTTTCATTTTCTTTCTTTCTTTTTTTTTTTTTTTTTTTTTTTTTAGAAGCAGGGTCTCATTCTGTCACCCAGGCTGGAGTGCAGTAGCTTTGACCTTCTGGGCTCAAGCAATCCTCCTGTCGTTGCCTCCTGAGTATCTGGACTACAGTGCACACCAGCATACCTGATTATTTTTAAAATTTTTTTGTAGAGATAGGGTTTCACTGTGTTGCCCAGACTGATCTTGAACTCCTTGAACTCCTGGCCTTAAGCGATTTTCCCACCTTAGCCTCCCAAAGTGCTGGGATTATAGGCGTGAGCCACCGTGCCTGGCCTGGGGGTCACATTTCAATATGAGATGTGGAGGGGACAAATATACAAACTATATCAACCCCCATATTCCTGCCCCTTAGCACACACACTCTGTATCATTCCCTCCCTTTGAGTATGGGTAGGATCTGTGGATATGATGGGATAATTTTACAGTATCTATCAAAATTACAGGAGCATATGATCTTGATCTTTGACTCAGTAAGTTCACTTCTAGGAATTTACTCCACAGATATATTAGCAGACATGGGAAATTATTTATGCATAATGTTTTCCATTTGAACATTCACCTACCTATTCATTCATTCAATGCATGTATATTGTTAGCAATTTTAAAAGGTTGGAAACAACCTAAATATCGGTCAATAAGGATGATTAAATATATTACTGCACAATGGAATACCACATAGCTAGAACAAAATAAAGAACAAGGAAATTCTGTATGTATCAGTTTGGAAAGGTCTCCAATACCTTTTTAAGGGAAAAAAAGCATGATGTGGAATAGAGCATACATTGTATTAAAAGGAGGGGATTGGGGATGTATATTTATATTTGTTCATACCAGCATTAAAAAAATCTCTGGGCTGAGTCTGGTGGCTCATGCTTATAATCCCAGTACTTTGGGAGGCCGAGGCTGGTGAATTGCTTGAGTCCAGGGGTTCAAGACCAGCCTGGGCAATATGGTGAAACCCCATCTCTACTAAAAATACAAAAAAAAAATTAGCCAGGTGTGGTGGTGTGCACTTGTAGCCCCAGCTACTCAGAAGGCTGAAGTGGGAGAATCACCTGAGCCAAGGAGTTTGAGGCTACAGTGAGCCAAGATCATGCCACTGTATTCCAGTCTGGGCAACCAGAGTGAGACCCTGTCTCAAAAACAAACAAACAAAATCTCTGAAAGGTTACAGTCACTGGCTATTCGGAGAAGACGGGGACTGGGCAGATGGGGCAGGCCTTAGAGATGCTTCACTGTATATCTGGTTATACTCTTTATGTATGGATCATTTTGAACTGTCAGTTAAATAAAATGTTAAATGTATGTATTTTAAAATTAAAACATTTTAAAAGAGGTTTTGTCCCAATAGAGCTAGGGAGCCACATGATCTTTGTAGCATTACCTTCTCAGTTTTTGTTTTGGTTTGGTTTGGTTTGTTTGCTGTGTGAGACCAGGATGTCAGCATGGGAAAGACGCCCTTTTTCCCCTCACCGCCCACCTCCATTTGGATTTTGCAGCCTGAGCACTGTCCTCTAATGAAGCCACCACTTACCTTTCCCACTCCAGCTCCCTAGGGAGAACTGAAGGGCTGCTTTCCCAGAAGCCACGAAGGCTCTCCAGCTGCACCCCCAGAGCCACTGCTGGCAGCTGAGATTCCCCTGGGAGGTGAGAATCTGTGAGTCTTCCTAACCACCAGGCCCCAACCATCTGGGAACACTTGAGTTCAAATAACCCAACCAGTCCTGTCCTGCAGGTCTCGAGCCCCTCAAACAGGGCTAACATCCATCTGGAATGTATCAGCGCTAGTATCAGTACTAGTTGTTGACACATGGAATCCATTCTGATGGGCTGGTGCCTGTCCTCTACCAGTTGTTAAGTATTTGGCTATCACTTCTGTCCTCTGTTGCCATGCCTTGCACTTCAACCCCTCCTACTCTCCTCCCCTGGGCTTCCTCCCCTAGTCCTGCCTTTCGCAGCTGATTGCCTTTGGTATCAGACAGGGGCCCAGTAAGCAACAGATGGCACACCCAAATTGGGTAATTTGAGAAGGATGTAATAAGGGACTATTTAGGAAAGTGTGGGCAGGGTATAGGGAAACCACTAGGGAGAGGGCAGCACCCGGGGGCAAGGGGAGGGACCAGTAATAGAGAGGGATGGGTGGAGAAAGCTCTGGTGTGAGCTGAGACCCCTGGCTAGTTGCTGGAGGCAGACAGTTCACTATTATTCATCAGTGAGAAAACCCAGGAAATTAAAAACCCCAATCTCCCTCTCTTTCCTCCCTTCCATCTCCTATAGGTATCCCATTTTCTGAACCCAACAGAGGGCACGGGAGCCCATTGAACCATTGTATCCATAGAGGTCAGCCTCCCAGGCACAGAACATGGTGGGGAGGGTGGAGAGTGGATCTGGAGGGGCAAATGAAATATATTTAGCACCCTTCCCACAATATTTTAGAAAAACTTTATCATGAAAAAAATTCACATATTTTAAAAACAGAATAGTATAATGAACTCAAAATACCCACCATCCAGTGTCAACAATGATTATTTGAGAGCCAATCATCTCTCTTTTTTTTTTTTTTTTCTGTTTTTTGAGACAGAGTCTCGCTCAGTCGCCCAGGCTGGAGTGCAGTGGCCGGATCTCAGCTCACTGCAAGCTCCGCCTCCCGGGTTTACGCCATTCTCCTGCCTCAGTCTCCCGAGTAGCTGGGAGTACAGGCACCCGCCACCTCGCCCGCCTAGTTTTTTTTGTATTTTTTGGTAGAGACGGGGTTTCACCGGGTTAGCCAGGATGGTCTCGATCTCCTGACCTCGTGATCCGCCCGTCTCGGCCTCCCAAAGTGCTGGGATTTCAGGCTTGAGCCACCGCGCCCGGCCCAATCATCTCATTTTATCCATATTCTCACTCACTCTTACCTCTTTATTATTTTGCAGCAAATGTTGGGCTTCACATCATTTCATCTGTCAATATTTCGTATGCATCTCTAAAAGACAAGGATTCTTTTTAAACCATAACACCATTAGCACAGCAACAAAGCAAAAAATAATAATGATAAAGTAAAAATAATTCCTTAATATTATCAAATGTCTAATCAATGTTAATTTTCCAATTGTCCAATAAACATTACATATGACTTTTAAAAAAACAATGTGTTTGCTTAAGTCAAAACCCAAATAAGGGCAAATCCTTGCAGTTGGTTCATATATCTTTTGAATCTCTTTTAAATACACAGGGTCCCCCTCTATCTTTTTCTTTTTCTTGCAATTTATTATTGAAGAAAAGAAAACATTTGTCCTGTAGCATTTCCCATGGTCTAGATTTTGTTGATTGTATTCCCATAGTCTAAGACAATCTTGTCCAACCCGCAGCCCACGGGCTGCATGCATCCCAGGACGGCTTTGAATGTGGCCCAACACAAATTCGGAACTCCCTCATGTCACCTGTTATTATCCTAATTCATCCTTTTTAATGGCTGTATAATATTCACATTGCAGATATACTATCATTTATTTAACCATTCTCCTATTGACAGCCTTTCACTTGGCATCCAGTTTTTTTACAACTACAAGCAATACTGCAATAAAACGTCCTTTTATATATGTCCTTACTAGCACTTTCATTCCTATGGAATAGATTCCCAGGAGTGAGCTTGCTGAGTAAGCAGAATATTTTATTTGTGTATTCATCTATCTATCTGTCTGTCTATCTATCTATCTATCTATCTATCTATCTATCTATCTATCTATCTATCTATCTAGTAGAGATGGTGTCTTTTCATATTTCCCAGGCTAGTCTTGAACTCCTGGGTTCAAGCCATCCTCCCACCTCAGCCACCCAAAGTGTTGAGATTACAAGCATGAGCCACTGTGTTTGACCCAGGATATTTTATTTATTTATTCATGTTTTATTTATTGTTGAGACGGAGTCTTGCTCTGTCACCCAGGCTGGAGTGCAGTGGTGTGATCTCAGCTCACTGCAACCTCTGCCTCCCGGGTTCAAGTGAATCTCCTGCCTCAGCCTCCCAGGTAGCTGGGATTACAGGTGCCTTGCACCATGCCCAGCTAATTTTTGTATTTTTAGTAGAGACAAGGTTTCATCATGTTGGCCAGGCTGGTCTCAAACTCCTGACCTCAAGTGATCCACCCGCCTCGGCCTCCCAAAGTGCTGGGATTATAGGCATGAGCCACCACACCCAGCCCAGATTATTTTCTAAAATGGCTATAATACTTCAATTTCCATATGCAGTGTGCAAGGATACTCTTTAATCTATATCTCTTCCCACTATAAGTATGATAGCTTTTATAGCTCTTTTTTTTTTTTTTTTGCCAGGTTTTAAGTACAAAATGATGTCTCATTGCTTCAGTCTCTGGAGCCAGACTGTCTGGATTTAAACTCTGGCTCTGTCACAAACTGTGTACCTTGGACAAATTAACCTCTCAGCATCTCAGTTTCCTTATCTGTAAAATGGAGGTGATGATAATACTTGCCTCAGCATTGTTGTAAGGGTTAAGTGAGTTAACAGATGTAAATTGTTTAGGACAATGCCTGACTCCTTGGAGTGTTTATCATTATTTTTCTGTCTATTTTAACTTCCTTTCTTCTGAAGTCTAGAGCTCATACTATATCACATCAATTCCTCCATTACCAGTGCCTCAGCATCCTGTGTCCCCTGTTCTTTTACTACTCCCACATTTGCAAAGGCCACTCTCCTCTCCTCTTAGCTTGGCTACTAGATGCAGTCATGCAGACAATGCCATTAGGAACGCAAGCCTTCTCTCCTCAGTTAGGTCCTGAGCACTAATCAGAAATCAATCTGTGTCCCTGAGTCCATTTCCGCTCACCTCCCTAAAGCAGGTATTCTAAACCATCATCACATTTCCTGATCCCCTACCCCATTAGCCTTTTGGCTAACAACCTAGAATCCCTTACCTATAACCTGATAGGGATAGACTCAGCAGACTGATTTGTTCAACATGAATTTCAGTATGTAGAGTCTGAAAAGATAAAAAGCCCTTTTGCAGCCAGGGTTTGGGATGGGATTTGGGTTCAGTCAATTAGAGGCACTCATACATTACAGTGCATCATACATGACCTCACAGAGAAAAACAAAATTATTTCAAATTGCTTTAAAATACAGTGTTTTGACTACACAAATCAAGTGGAAGATACCATAAGGACAAAACACTCTAAAAAAAATCTTAACCTGCTATCGGTAGCCTTAGTAATACTAGTATTGCTATTTATACACATGGTATAAGGCAAATTCAGAAGTATGTTAATGTTGTCAGGGATCAGAGTTTTCCACACAACATTAAAAAGTTGCCAGTACAAAACTAAATAAATTAAGCATAAACCCTTTAATCGCACATTTGAATTGGAAATATCAGTATGAATTTATGATTCAGTTTTTTTTAAAAAAAAATTGCATTTCTTAGCTTTCTACACTGAAAAGACGTAGATACAATAGTGACTCAGTGTCTAGTGAGCACACTAGTATCAAAATGTTGGCAAATAAATATCATTTTCCATCTAAAGGAAACAGAGCTTTTTGGAGAAATAGTTGATACTAGTCAAAGATGGAAAATGTACAAAATAAGTGAAGAAGCTACTAGTGACTACTGGGGTTGTGCCACAAGGACACAGACACCAACTTGTAAGTGCTCCTGCTGGTTTAAGATGAGACAATTTAAGCATCAAAATAAAAAATTATTGCAACTGATTGATAAACATTATTTATTTATTTATTTATTTTCTGAGACAGAGTTTCAGTCTTGTTGCCCAGGCTGGAGCGCAATGGCGTGATCTCGGCTCACTGCAACCTCGGCCTCCCGATTTCAAGTGATTCTCCTGCCTCAGTCTCCCAAGTAGCTGGGATTATAGGCGCCTGTCACCACACCCAGCTAATTTTTGTATGTTTAGTACAGATGGGATTTCTTTTTTTTTTTTTTTTTTTTTTTTTGAGACGGAGTCTTGCGCTGTCGCCCTGGCTGGAGTGCAGTGGCCGGATCTCGGCTCACTGCAAGCTCCGCCTCCCGGGTTTACGCCATTCTCCTGCCTCAGCCTCCCGAGTAGCTGGGACTACAGGCGCCTGCCACCTCGCCCAGCTAGTTTTTTTTTTTTTTTGTATTTTTTAGTAGAGACAGGGTTTCACCGCGTTAGCCAGGATGGTTTCGATCTGCTGACCTCGTGATCCGCCCGTCTCCGCCTCCCAAAGTGCTGGGATTACAGGTTTGAGCCACCGCGCCCGGCCCAGATGGAGTTTCAACATGTTGGCCAGGCTGGTCTCGGACTCCTGACCTCGTGATTCACCTGCCTTGGCCTCCCAAAGTGTTGGGATTACAGGCGCGAGCCACCACACCCGGCCGATAAACATTAATTCTTTTAACTTCACGAGTTCCTAATGATTCTTTAATAATGAAACAAAAAGTCAGAAAGCTCATTGGTCATCACTGGAGGTTGCTAGAGCACCAATTTATTGTTCTGAAAATTGGTTTTTAAAAAAGAGTAAGAATCAAACATTCTGCCTTTTTCTAGGTAACTAAATAGTTGATAAAGAGCATTCTTTTAGAAGAATTCCAGTTGACAGGTGGAATAAATGATACAGTAAGAATATCGCCGTTTATCGGGTTCTAATAAAGACTATGCATTGACTATTATCAATGGCAGCTAAAACCATTAGGTAAAAGCTTAACAAGAACTTTATAATAGATGAATCAGGCTGATACCACCTGATCCCACTAATCAATTTTAGCATCCCTACAAGTGAGACAACACACATGATGTACCCCTTGATGTGATGGGATGGGAAGTACACAGCATCGCCTATTCAATATTTTTGCCTACAAAAAAAAACTTAACCTAATAAAGCCTCTATATCTAACTATCCATTCTCGGGAAACACAGGGAATAAAAAGAGAATGAGTTAAATGATACCCTACAGAAGCAATCGACCAAATCCAAAATGTAAGAAATTCTACAGGACAGATGATCTAGTTTTTTCCAATAAATCAGTGGTACCGGGTGGGGGTCTGGGTTACGTAACAAAAGAAACTTAAGAGCTAAAATAATCAAATACAGTATATGAACCTTGCTCTGATCCTAATGCGAACAAACTAAGTGAAAATGATATATTTGTGAGAATTGGGGAACTTTGGATACGGCATAAGATGAGATTACATTAAATAATTATTTTTTGGCCGGGTGTGGTGGCTCATGCCTGTAATCCCAGCACTTTGGGAGTCCAAGGCGGGCAGATCATGAGGTCAGGAGTTCAAGACAAGCCTGGCCAATATGGTGAAATCCCGTCTCTACTAAGAATACAAAAATTAGCCGGGCATGGTGGCGCACGCCTGTAGTCCCAGCTACTTGGGAGGCTGAGGCAGAAGAATTGCTTGAACCCTGGACACAGAGGTTGCAGTGAGCTGAGATTATGCCACTGCGCTCCAGCCTGGGTGACACAGCAAGACTTCATCCAAAAAAAAAAAAAAGATTTATTTTTTATTTTTAAGGTATAATAGTGGCATGGTATTTATATTATCTTAATGTCTTTATTAGGTAGAAATGTTTACTGAAACATTTATGGATGAAATGATATGGCCTGGGTTTTGTTTTAAAATACTTCAACAACAAAATTTTGAGGTGGTGGATGAATGAAACAAGACTTGCAAAATGTTAACTGTTGAAGCTGAGTGATGAATACATGGGGCTTATAATATTAATTTCATTTCTACTGTTGTATATGTTTAAATTTTTCCATAATAAAAAGGTTTTTAAAAATAAATATTCCTTAAAGACCAAGAAACTATCGCAGATTGAAGGAGACTAAGCAGACGATGACTAAATCCTATGTGGTATCCTGGGTCAGATCTGGAAAGAAAAAAGGGGAAAACCTAAATAAAGTCTGTAGTTTAGTTACAAGTATCATATCAATGTTCATTTCTTGTTTTGAAAAATGCACCATTGTTAAGTGAGATGTTAACATTAGAAGAACCTGGGTGAAGGGTATACAGGAATGATCTGTACTATCTTGGCATCTCTTCTGTAAATCTAAAATTATTAAAAAATAAAATGTTAAACATAAATAAATAAATACTCTTTAATCCTGACACATAACATGTTAAAGCGAATTTTTACCTTCAAAGAAAAATATTTCTGCCTCTATTATTGAGCTATAGGCTTTAAATAATTCTCAAAAGATGAGAGCATTGGCATACTTGCACCACCTCCATGTTTCCCCCCCAGAATCTCCAGAATTATATGATAATTTTTATTTATACAATTAAAGTATATAACATTTATATGATATTCTCTTTCTTTAGCTTTTAATGGGCCCATTGATCGCTGTCATTATTTTTACTATTACATCTGTTTGTAGAAATTTATCAGACAATTATATCTCCAAGAAGAAAGGCTCTTGGGAACTATAAAGGCATCTGTTTGTGACATTATACTTGGATGACAGTCTGGCTTGGCACACATACTCTTTCCCTGAAGATTTGGTAAGCATTGCACCTCCATCTTCTGATGTTGGATGCTATTATGGTGAGGTTGGAAGCCAGACAATTTTTTCCCAGTCACAAATGATGTGGTTTATTTGCAAGGATTCCCATAGGATTCTTTCTTAATCTCCAAAGTCCAGTAACTTCATCAGTATATGAACTGAACTTACTTCTTCTGTGGCGATTTTACCTGGGATAAGTTTGTTCTTTCAAGCTATAAATTCAAGTCTTATTACTAGAAGCACTCTTGAATGATATATTTGAACATTTTTGTTGATGCTGTGGTTCCATTTTATCTATTCTCTTATTCAGAAACACCAATCATGCATATGGTGGATAACCTTTGTTCTCTATATATGTCACTTTCTCTTCAATCCTTTTAAACTTTTAAAACTATTTATTATATTTTCATTCATTTTGCTCCCTTTTCTTCCTTCCATGCCCATAGCTGTTTTTTGAACAGTATCTGTTTTCTTTTTTGCTCTTCCTATTATGGCCTTCATTTCTCTTTTGTTTCTGTTTTCTCTATTTCTTTCTTGAGCTCTGTCAGCTCATTTTTTAATCTCCTTTATCTTATTTCTTTCTTGAGGTATTGTATCTCTGCTTAAGCCCATGCTTGATTCACAGATTTTCTTTTTATTACGTTTTTTTGCATATCTTTGGTCATGATTTTAATTTTTTTTCCCATGGCAAACTATTTCTGGTGTGTGCTTTTTGGTTCTGTCTTGGCCATGTTCCTTTATTCTTGAGGACATTTTTGTATAGTTCCTATATTGCCTTCTTTTTATTATTACTAATATTTCAATGATGATTGATTTTGCTAGACCAGCTCTGTAGAAAGCAGAAGGGACAGTGCTGAGTTCTGAGCAACAAAACATTTCCTTGGTTCAGAGTTCCTTGGAGCCTCTCAAGGTACAAGATAGTGTGTGAGAGTTATTGGTTTAGTCTTTTCTTCTCCCCAACCAATAATGGTAGACGTGTGCCAGTCTGGTCATCAATCTCAGTGTCCTTCCCACCCTACCACAGCAACAGACTGCTTCATGCAAAGATGGCTTATCATCAATTCCTGGCCTGGCACCACTTCAGCTACCACTTCTGCAGCCAGCCTGTGTACCTGTATCATGCTGGGGCAAGTCAGGTGTTAGTGATTTTGTCCACAATGGTGTGCCACATACCCTAGGGGACTCTACCCTACTACATGTGTCTGGCATCAGAAGAGCCAGGGACTCTTTCCTGACCCCCATTTTTCCTCATTGCACTAACCAGCTCTTCCATACGCATTGTAATTTTAGGTGATAGCTGCCTCTTACTCTCCTACACTCACTGAAGATGTGAAGGTGTGGTTTCTGTTCCTGTTTCTTTCTTTCTTTCTTTTCTTTTCTTTTCTTTTCTTTTTTTTTTTTTTTTTGAGACAGGGTCTCACTCTGTTGCCCAGGCCAGAGTGCAGTGGCATGATCTTGGCTCACTGCAACCTCCGCCTCCCAGCTTCAAGTGATTCTCATGCCTCAGTCTCCCAAGTAGCTGGGTCTACAGGCACGTGCCATCACACCCTGGTAATTTTTGTATTTTTAGTAGAGATGGGATTTCACCATGTTGGCCAGGCTGGTCTCAAACTCCTGACTTCAGGAGATCCTCCCACCTTGGCCTCTCAAAGTGCTGGAATTACAGGCGTGAGCTACTGCACCTAGCCTCTATTCCTGTTTCTCATTCTCCTTGTTTTATCTGGTTGTTTACAGAGAGGAGAACACAAAGATGATAATTAAGAATATATTCTCAGAAGGAAGGCAGGCCTGTGTTTGAATCCAGGCTCTGCTATTCATTAACTATGTAATCTTAGACAAGTTATGAAACCACTTTAGTTCTCAGTAATGGGATAATAATACTTACCCCAAATTGTTGCCAAGAGGATTAAAGGATATAAACTTCACTTCTAGGTTCTGTACCAGTCACATAACAAGCTTTCACTGAATGTTAGTTTTTAAAAGTTATTATTAGTATGATAACTATTAAAGAAACTAAATTTGTAACTAAATATCTTTGAGAAAAGAAAGCTCCAGGTCCAGATAGTTCCAATATTCTACCAAACGTTTAAAGAATAAATAATGCTAATTCTGCAAATCTCTTCCAGAAAGTAGAAGAGAATACTTCACAACTTATTTTATGAAGGCAGTATTACCATGATGCCAACACCAGATATAGATATTACAAGAAAATAAAATGACATATTAAGATCCCTTTTGACCATAGATACAAACATTAGTAAATCAAATCAGCAATATATAAAGAGAATAATATCCTGTAACCAAGTGGGGTTTATCCTATGAATTAAAGGCTCATTCAATATGCAAAAATCAATGCAATCCATCATATCAACAAGTTAATAAAGAAGAACCATATGATCACATCAAATGATGCAGAAACAGTGTTTGTCAAAAGTTAACATCCATTCATGAGAAAACAAAAACTCTCAGCAAACTAAGAATAGAAAGAAACTTTTTCAACCTAATGAAAGGCATCTATTTAAAAATCTACAGCAAACATCATTGTTAATAGTGAAAGATGGAATACTTTGCTTCTAAGATTGGGAAGAAGGCAAGGAAATACACTGTCACTACTCCTATTCAGTTTCATACTGGAAGTCCTAGCCAGTGCAATAAGGCAAGAAAAATAAATAAAATGTGTACATATTGAAAAAGAAGAAATAAAACTGTCTTTATTCACAGGTAAGATAATCATCTATAAAGAAAAGTCAAAGAAATCCACACATACAAAATTCTAGAACTAATAAGGAAGTTCAGCAAGGTTGCAGGATATAAGGTCAACATACAATATTTCTGTACACTAATAATTTGGCAATCAAGTTTCTGTATAATAACAATTTGGAAACAAACTTTTAAAATGCAATTTACATAGCTCCAAAAAATGAAATATCTAGGCATAAATCTAACATAAATCTGAAAGTTTAATGACATTGATCTTAGCAATGATTTCTTGGATATCACACCAAAAGCACAGGCAGAAAAACCAAAAATAGACAAGTTAGGGCTATATCAGGGCTAATAAGACAAGTTAGGGCTAAAAAGCTTCTGCACAAAAAAGGAAATAATCAACAGAGTGAAAAGGCAACCAATGGAATGGGAGAAAATATTTTCAAACCATATATCTGATAAGAGGTTTGTCCAAAATATTAACAACTCAATAGAAAAAAAAAAAATCCGATTTTTAAATGTGCGAAAGACTTGAACAGGCATTTCTCAAAAGAAGGCATACAAATGGCCAACAGGTCTATGAAAAGCTGCCCAACATCTCTAATCATGCAAATGAAAATCACAAACGAGGCATCACTTCACACTTGTTAGAGTGGCCATGATTTAAAACAAACAAACAAAATAACAAGTGTTGGTGAAGAAGTGGAGAAATTGGAACCCTTGTGCACTGTTGGTGGGAGTATAAAATGGTGCAACTGCTATGGAAAACAGTATGGAGGTTTCTCAAAAAATTAAAAATAGAACTAATATACAATCTAGCAATCCTACTTCTGGGTATTATCCAAAAGATTGAAATCAGGATCTTGAAGAGATGTTTGCACTCCTGTGTTCATTGCAGCATTATTCACAGTAGCCAAGAGGTGGAAACTGTTGTGGGTGCATGGCAACATATTCAAGCTTATGTACATGACATTTGAGGTAGCGGCATGGAAAAATACTGAGGCACTGTGTGTATGTTGTTTGTGCATGGGAATGTAACTCCTTGACCCTGAAAACAGGACAAGGAGTGGAGTAAGTGATAAGGAATGCTGAAAACAGCCTCCTAAGAATGCGGTTTGAGAGCTTTTACAAGGCCATAGGTGTCTAATGACCAGACCTCAAAAGGCCCTCTAGTGGATGTTCGTAGTTTAACAACCCCTTTCAATAAATACTTGGCGGACAGATTCTGGGGTGACTCTCTCAGAAGAGTGGTCCCCCTCCCCGCTCAGCTGGAAGTGTCTGAGAACTCATTCTTGGTGTTCACTGCAAGCTATAAGCTCTGCAGAAATAACCTAAATGTCCATCAACACATGAATGGATACAGAAAATGTGGTACAGTATATATGCCCTTGATGGAATATTATTCATCCCTAAAAGGGAAGGAAATCTTGTCACATGCCACAACATGGATGAACCTGGAGGACATTATGCTAAACGGAATAATCCATTCACAAGAAGGACAAATACCGCATGATTCCACCTATATGAAGTATCTAAAGAAGTCAAACTCATTGAAACAGAAAGTAGAATGGTAGCTGCCAAGGAGTGGGGGTAGTGGGAAGCTGGAGAGTTGCCATTCAGTAAGTATAACTTTTCATTCATGCAAGATTAAAAAGTCCTAGAGATCTACTGTATAGCATTGTGCTTATAGTTAACAATACTGTATTGCACACTTAAAAAATTGTTAAGAGAGTAGATCTTGGATTATGTGGGGTTTTTTTTTTCTACAATTTTTTTTTAAGCTGAGGCTAAGCCTGAAGCCATTAACAGCTAAAGGCTAATAGCTAACTTAACTCCTGGCGGTTGAATGGTAAATTCTTTCTTAAAGATCAAGCAGCACACCTCCATGGCTACTGAACCTTGTGCTGCTCAACATTTTCAATAGCAGTGAGTGAGATGAAGGCACAGAATGATAGACTCTGGCATATCTGCAGCTGACTCACAATATAAAGATAGGCTTTTGGTATGGTTTGGATGTTTTGTCCCCTCCAAATCTCGTGTTGAAACGTGACCTCCAATGTTGGAGGTGGGCCTGGTTGGGGGTGTTTGGGGCATGGGAGTGGATCCCTCATGAATGTCTTGGTGCTGTCCCCACAATAACGAGTGAGTTCTCACTCTGTTAGTTCACATGAGATCTGGTTGTTTAAAAGAGCCTGGGACCTTGTCCCTATCTCTCTCTCTCTTGCCATGTGACACACTGGATGCCCTTTGCCTTCTGCCATTATTGTAAGCTTCCTGAGGCCCTCACCAGAAACAGATGCTAGCACTATGCTTCGTGTATAGTCTGTAGAACCATGAGCCAAATAAACCTCTTTTCTTTTTAAGTTACCCTGTCTCAGATATTCCTTTATAGCAACACAAGTGGACCAACACATCCTTATTATAGACAACTAAATCAAGTTTGAAAACTTTCTTGATGGCTGGGACAGAGCTGGAGTGAATTCAACACGATGAAATCCCATGAAGATTAATGAAAGATCTTCCATTTAGGTTTGTGATAACCAATTATATAAGTACTAATGGTGAAAATTTTTTCCATCTATATGCCAGGACCTGAAAGTTTTATTTGACTACAAGACTAAAAATGATGCAAGAATATGTGCTATGGCTACTTAAAGAGCAAACGAAGACTGGCCACATTAATAAAAGTATTGTGTCTAGACCAGGGAAGTGATTTTCTGTCTGAAGCAGGATGTTCCCTTCTGGGCATCACTATTTAAGAAGGACACTGACAATTTGGATACCATTCAGAAAAGGGTAACCAGGTTCTTGGAAGGTCAACAACAGATGAAGAAATAGGATCCACTTGTTATGTTATCATAGCACCCTATAGTTTTCCTGTGAAGAATTTATATAACATTGTAAAATAAATAATGTTTTAGTTGTACAAATGTTTTCAAATTTAACTTTTTATTTCGAGATTATTATAGATTCACAGGAAGTTGCCAAGATGGCACAGAGAGGTCCCATGAACCCTTTACCTAGTTTACCCTAATGATGATATATCTTATATATTTATAGCAAAATATCCAAACCAGAAAGGAAATTGACATTGGCACAATGTTTGTGTATAGTTCCGTGCCATTTTGTCACAAATGGAGATTTGTGTAACTACTACCACTGGTTTTATTGATCTTTTTAAAGAACCAATTCATTGTTTCATTGATTTTTCTCTGTTTTTCTTTTTGATTTTCAGCTTCATTGCTCTCTGCTCTTGTCTTTATTCTCTCCTTCCTTCTGCTTGCTTTGGGTTTATTTTGCTCTTGTTTTTCTAGGTTCTTGAAGTTGTAGCTTAAATTATTTATTTGAGACTTTTCCTCTTTTCTAATATAAGCATTTAATGCTTTAAATTTCCCCCTCAGCACTGCTGTGTACCACAAATTTGTATAGGATGCATTTTCATTTTCACTTAGTTCAGTGTATTTTTTAATTTCACTTGTGACTTCCCCTTTGACACATGGATTATTTTGTTTAATTTTCTAGTGTTTGGAGATTTTCCTGTTATCTTTCTACTATTGATTTCTAGTTAGTTTACGTTGTGGTCAGAGAACACACTGTATGATTTCGATTCTTTTACATTTGTTAAGGTTTGTTTTACGGCCCAGGATTTGGCCAATCTTGGTATATATTCCATGGGCACTTGAAAAGTATGTGTATTCTGCTTGTTGGATGGAGTGTTCTATAAATATTGATTCCATTCTGTTGGTTGATGTTGGTGTTTTGTTCTTCTGTATCCTTGCTGATTTTCTGTCTAGCTGTTTATTAAATGTTGAGAGAAGAGCTCAACATTTAATTATAGTTGTCTCCAGCTATAATTGTGGATTTGTTTGTTTTTCCTTTCAGTTCTGTCAGTTTTTGATTCACATATTTAGCTGCTCTGTTATTTGGTGAATATACACATAAGAATCTATGTCTTCTTGGTGTATTGAGACTATTATCATTTGTAATGTCAGTCTATGTCCCCAGCAATTTTCTTTTCTCTGCAGTCTACTTTATCTGATATTAATATAGTCATTCTTGATTTCTTTTGATTAATGTTTGAATTATACAGCTTTCCTGTGTTTTATTTTCAATATACCTATCTCATTATATTTGAATAGTGTTTCTTATAGATAATATATATTTGGACCATTTTATTAATGCCCTCTGCCAATCTCTGTCTTGGAGTTGCTGTATTTAGGTCATTTTAATTTAATATAATTATTGATATGTAGAAGTTTGTCTGCATTTTATTTTTTGTTTTCTGTTTATTCTTTGCTTTCCATTTCTGTTTTCTTTTTCCTGCCTTCCTATGGGTTACTTGAATATTTTTTAGAATTCCATTTTGATTTATGTATAGTATTACTAAGTGTATCTCCTTATATAGTTTTCTTATTGGCTCTTCTAGGTAAAGCATTATATATATATTATGTACATAATGTATATACAGTCATGTGCCACATAACAACATTTTAGTCAATGATGGACTGCATATACAATGGCAGCCCCATAAGATTATAATGGACCTGAAAAATTCCTATCACCTAGTGTCATTGTAGCTGTCCTAATGTCTTAGCACAATGCACGTGTTTGTGGTGATGCTGGTATAAACAAACCTACTGCTCTGCCAGTCATGTGAAAGTATAGCACATACCATTATGTGTAGTACATAATACTCAATAATGATAATAAACAACTATGTTACTGGTTCATATATTCACTATTTTTTTCATTATATCAAAGAGTACTCCTTCTACTTACATAAAAAAAAGTTAACTGTACAACATCCTCAGGCAGGTCTTTCAGGAAGTATCCCAGAAGAAGGCATTGTTATCATAGGAGATGACAGCTCCATGCATGTTTTTGACCTTGAAGACCTTCCAGTGGGACAAGATGTGGAAGTGGAAGACAGTGATATTGGTGATCCTGACCCTGCGTAGGCCTAGGCTAATGTGTGCGCTTGAATCTTAGTTTTTAACGAAAAAGTTTAAAAAAAAAAGAAAAATTTTAAAAATAGAAAAAGTTTATAGAATAAGAACATAAAGAAAATATTTTGTACAGCTGTATAAAGTGTTTGTGTTTTAAGCTAAGTATTATTACAAAAGAGCCAAAAAGGCCAGGTGTGGCTCACACCTGTAATCTCAACACTTTGGGAGGCTGAAGCAGGCAGATCACTTGAGGTCAGGGGTTCGAGACCAGGCTGGTCAACATGGCAAAATCCCATCTCTGCTAAAAATACAAAAATTAGCCAAGATTGCGCCATTGCACTCCAGCCTGGGCAACAGAGGAAGACTCTGTCTCCAAAAAAAAAAAAAAAAAAAAAAAGGTTAAAAATTTAAAAATGTATAAAGTAAAAAATTTACAGTAAGCTGAGGTTAATTGATTATTAAAGAAAGAAAAATATTTTTAAAAAATGTAGTGTAGCCTAAGTGTGCAGCATTTATAAAGTCTATAGTGGTATACAGTAATGTCCTAGGCCTTCACATTCACTCACCACATGCTCACTGACTCAGTCAAAGCAACTTCCAGGCCTGTAAGCTCCATTCATGATAAGTACTCTATACATGTGTAGCTTTTTTTTTTTTTATGTTTTATACCATATTTTTACTGTACCTTTTCTATGTTTAGAGATAAACAAATACTTACCATTGTGTTACAGTTGCCTACAGTATTCAGTACTGTCACATGCTGCACAGGTTTATAGCCTAGGAGCAATAGGCTATACCATGTAGCCTGGGTGTGTACTAGGCAATACCATCTAGATTTGTGTAACTACACTCTACAGTGTTCACACAATGACAAAATCACCTAACAATGCATTTCTCAGAATGTATCCACATCATTAAGGAATGCATGACTATACATAACTTATCACAGTCTATTGATGTCATCATTTCACTAGTTTGCATGTAGAAACTTTATCTCCCCTTGCATCCCTTTACCCTCCCAAATTTATAATTGTCTTAACTATCTCCTCTACATACATTTAGAATCATGTAAGACGGATTTATAATTTTTGCTTCAACCATCAAAGATAGTTTATAAAACTCAAGAGAAGGAGGATCTATTGTATTTATCTATATTTTTGCTTTTTTCTTTGTTCTTTCTTCCTTCCTGATATCCCAAGATTCCTTCTTTTATCACAAGAGTTCTTTCGTGTTAGAGAACTTCCTTTACCCAATCTATAGGATTGGTCTACTGATGATATACTCTCTTAGTTTTCCTTCGTCTGTGAATGTTTTCTTTTTCCTCTTCATTCCTAAAGTATATTTTCATTGCTTATAGAATTCAGGGTTGACAGTTCTTTTCCCTCAGCACTTGAAAATGGTGTGTCACTTTTTTCTGGTCTCCATGGTTTCTGATGAAAAACTCAGTCATTTAAATTGTTTTTCCCCTACAGATAATATATCATTTCTTTCTAACTGTTTTCAAGAATTTTTCTTTGTCTCTAGTTCTCAGAAGTTTGACTACAGTGTGTATTTCTTTTGATTTATCCTGTTTGAGATTCACTCAGCTTTTGAATCTGTAGATTTATGTCTTTTGCCAAATTTGGGAAGTTTTCAGCCTCACATTTTTCCTCTCTCCTTTTGGGAACCTGATGACAAGGTATTTGGTTATAGTCCTATGTGTCCCTGAGGCTCTATTCTTTCATTGTTCATCCCATTTTCTCTCTGTTGTTCAGAATTTGTAATTTCTATTTTGTATTTTCCAGGTAATTGATTCTTTCTTCTGCCCTTTTCATTCTGCTATGAGCCCATTCAATTGTGTTTTTTAAATTTCAGTTTGTATTTTTCACTTATAAAATATCCATTTAGTTATTCTTCATATCTTGTATTTCTTTGCTGAGACTTTCTATTTTTTCATTTGTTTCAAGTATGTTCGTAATTACTTTTTGAAGCATGTTTATGATAGCTGTTTTAAAATCCTTGTCAGATCATTCTAACATCTTTGTCATCTCAGTGGTGGCATCTATTGTTTATCTTTCTCAAGTTGAGATCTTCCTGGTCCTTGGTGATTTTTCTATTGAAATCTTATGTTATGAGGCTTAGAATTTTATTTAAATGGTGTGTTTTTAACAGGCCTCTTCTGGTACCATGTCACCTCATTACTACCATATGGGCATAGACACCCACATTCTCTACTCAGTGTATGTGGACATTGGAAAAGCAGCAAGGAGGGACCTTGTTACTGCTGGGGTAGGGATGTGAGGTGAGGCTCCCCATCCAGCCTCTAATGATACTATCCTGGCTGGGAGCAGGAAGGGGACCTCATTACTGCTCCTCTCAATTGCTTCTGTTAACACTAGTAAGGGTAGCCTCTTTACTGCTGAGCAGTGGTTGAAGTCCTGACTCCAGTGAGCTTCCTCTGATACCAACCCAGCAATGAAGGGGAGGGGCCCCTCCATTGCTTGTGGGTGATGGTGGGCATCCAGGCTCTCCAAGTAGTTTCTACTGACACCAGAGGGGTGGCCTATCTTCCCATCCACTGAGGATAAAGGTCCTGGCTCCCCACTTGGCCTTCTCTGACACTCCATGATGGAGATTCAGAACCCCTCATTACAGCCTGGTAAAGGTTGGCATTTCTGAGTTACCAGCTTCTCCACTACCCAGAGTGGGATATATGAGGCAAAAAGAAAACCTGAGAGCTTACCACCATGTCATTTCTCAAGTCCCAAGGTCCCTAGCCAGTCTGCCTTCTCTCCACCTTTCAGAGTCTTCTTTTGTTCATCCTAACATATAATATCCAGGGGGTTTAGCTGTACTTAGTGGAAGGGATACGGGTACATACTTCTACTCCATCTTTCCAGAAGCAGAAGTCAATACATACTGATTGTTTACCTACTTAGATAATGAGGCTCTGTGTTGACAAAGATCATTTCTATCTTGCTCATTGCTGTACCCTCAGCTCTTAACTTAGTGTCTGGTATGTAATTGATGGTCTACAAATATTTGAAAAACGAATAAGCATTTAACCAAAAAAAGACAAAACTTAGAGAAGACCAGTTACTTTTGAATATCTAAGGAGGTTTTTTTTGTTTTGTTTTGTTTTGTTTTGTTTTGTTTTTGAGATAGAGTCTTACCTGTTGCCCAGGCTGGAGTGCAGTGGTGTGATCTTGGCTCACTGCAACCTCCACCTCCCAGGTTCAAACAATTCTCTGCTTCAGCCTTCCGAGTAGCAGGGATAACAGGTGTGCACCACCACACTAGGCTAATTTTTGTATTTTTAGTAGAGACAGGGTTTCACCACCTTGGCCAGGCTGGTCTCGAACTCCTGACCTCAGGTGATCTGCCTGCCTTGGCCTCCCAAAGTGCTGAGATTACAGGTGTGAGCCACTGCACCCAGCCTAAGGAGTTGTTTTCTAGAAAAAGGGTTCAATTTGTTGAGTGGCATTCTCTCCCAAGGATAGAGTTAGAATCAAGAGTGGAAGGAACAGAGAAGGAAGTTTTGCCTGCATTTCTGGCAATTTGCAAAGCCCATTAATTTCCTAAAGACTATAGAAGTGCTGAAGTGAAGAAACTTGCTTAATTTTGTTTAACCTAAGTGTATCTGACTCCCCAATTCTCATAACCCCAATTGATATCTCAAAGACCACTAGAGTCCATGTAACCCAGGTAAGAAGTGTTGTTCACAGGGGACTTTGGTATTTTTCTCTACCATAATGTATCATAGAAAGGCTATTACAGGGCTGGGCGCTGTGGCTCTCACCTGTAATCCCAGTACTTTGGGAGGCCGAGGCAGGAGGATCACTTGAGGTCAGGAGTTCAAGACCAGCCTGGCCAACATGGTGAAACCCCATTTCTACTAAAAATACAAAAATTAGGCCGGGCGCGGTGGCTCACGCCTGTAATCCCAGCACTTTGGGAGGCCGAGGCGGGCGGATCACAAGGTCAGGAGATCGAGACCACAGTGAAACCCCGTCTCTACTAAAAATACAAAAAACTAGCCAGGCGTGGTGGCAGCGCCTGTAGTCCCAGCTACTCGGGAGGCTGAGGCAGGAGAATGGCGTGAACCCGGGAGGCGGAGCTTGCAGTGAGCCGAGATCGCGCCACTGCACTCCAGCCTGGGCGACAGAGCCAGACTTTGTCTCAAAAAAAAAAAAAAAAAATTAACTGGGAGTGGTGGCAGGCACAGGTAATCCCAGCTACTTGGGAGGCTGAAGCAAAAGAATCACTTGAACCCGGGAGGCAGAGGTTGCAGTGAGCTGAGATCGCACCATGGCACTCAAGCCTGGGCAACAGAGTGAGTCTCTGAAGGAGACAGAGAGAGAGAGAGAGAGAGAAAGGAAGGAGGGGAGGGGAGGGGAGGGGAGGGGAGGGGAGGGGAGGGGAGAAGAGAGAAAAGGAGAGGAGAGGAGAGGAGAGGAGAGGAGAGGAGAGGAGAGGAGAGGAGAGGAAAGGAAAGGAAAGTCTATTACAGTATTACACTGGTGTTCAAAGCAAGTGTGCCTTCTCAGAAAAACAATTAGATCCTTAACCTTGAATATGAAATGAAACTTCTTGTCTTAGCTTGGATTCTCCTAGAAGCAGACCACAAGACAAAAATATGAGCACAAATTTGGGGAGTACGGAGGGGGATGCTCTCAGAAAATACCAGTATGAGAGTGGGAAAATGAGACAAGAAAGAGAAGGGAAGCTTAAAAGGGTGAGTTATGAAACATGTTACAGTTACGGACAACCGAGGCACCATCCCACTGGAGAGCTCTGGAAGAAAGTGTAGACTGCACTTTGGGGTTTAGTCATACATCACACACACACACACACACACACACACACACACACACACACACGGTGTTTATCCTAAACTCCTCTCCATCTTTGGCTGAGGGCTGCTGCCAGCAGTGTTCACTCCCTGGCACTTCCTGCCTGCCCTGCCCGCAGCTGAGAGCCAGTGCACAGGCAGACTCACAGGTGCTTGCAGTTGGAGGCCTTAGTCTTGTACTGGAAGAGTGAGTGCCAAGGGAATGTGCGTAGGTCGAGGTCAATGTCTGTCACATCTTTGAGTTTTTTTTTTTTTTTTTTGAGATGGAATCTCACTCTGTTGTCCAGGCTGGAATGCAGTGGTGTGATCTCAGCTCACTGCACCCTCCACCTCCCGGGTTCAAGCAATTCTCCCGCCTCAGCCTCCCGAGTAGCTAGGACTACAGGCGCCCACAGTGATGCCCAACTAATTTTTGCATTTTTCGTAAAGATGGAGCTTCACCATGTTGTCCAGGCTGGTCTCAAACTCCTGGGCTCAAACCATCTGCCTGCCTCGGCCTCCCAAAGTGCTGGGATTACAGGTGTGAGCCACCGTGCCTGGCCTCTCTGAATTCAAACATGTCTTTTCTACTTTCTTCTGGGCTCCAGTGTAGTTAAATATACAACCCTGCTGGTAAATTATTTTTGAAGATACTGAAACCAGCTGTTTTTTTACTTTTTTTTTTTTTTTTTAAGTCCAGAAGACCCCTGAGAACGACCAAGTGGGCTGCAGTAAGATGGGGCATGCTGGGAAGTATGGCACCTCAAAGCACCCTCCCCTCGGCCTCCGAAATAGCACGGATGCTAGTGAGACAGGCAAAGCTGCAGGTACATGGGTCACAGACCTAGCTTCTGAGCTGAGAGCAGTCCGATATAGCAGACAGCCCATGGCATCTGACACTTATGGCAAAGGCAGCTGATCGTGGGACATAGGCAGCATTAGGAAAGCCAAAGATGGATGAACAGAATTCTCTAAAGGTGCTCAGAGCATCTGATGGAAATCCAGGCTTAAGCAATGCTTAGAGAGCCAAGAGGACAGACAGGCAATGGATGACAAAGTCATCTGTCTCCAGTAGTTGGAGCCAATCACCAGGAAGGAGTTTTGGCAGGTCTCTGGATTATGGAAAGGAGCCTGCCAAGACTAAGTCAGGACCCCCAGCCTTAGAGGGTGTTAGGAGGCAGACAGGGGCCTGAGGCATGGCCTTAAATACAAGGAACAAATCCAAGACCAAGAGAGGGTCAAGAGTAGAACTGTAGCTAAGAACATGTAGAACTGTAGCGTCCAGTTAGGGAAACAAAAACCGTAAGGTCAAGACAATATAAGCAGCAAGGATGCCCTGTTTCCGGGTCCCAGCATATGGGGCTAGCACTCCTGAGATAGTCCAGCTAAGGCCAGAATTTGTCCTAGAGCTGAGAGAAGGCTGCACCAACAGATGGACATCAAGTGGCCCTAGCAGTAGGAGATGAAGTTTTTTGAGACCACGGTCAGGCAAGGCCTGGCTCTCTACTGTGATGTTTGCAGCCAGGTGGTCAGGGGTTCTTGCCAACCAACCCACTCATCCATCCCAATGCCTTCATGGCCTTACACATCCCCTCATCCTTTTGCCCCACTGACGGCCACCCTAGGCCTTTGGAGCACTTGAAAAACAGTGATTATGATCCTGTCCACTGGCCTTGAAATTGGCTGACTTCTGGGATGGAAAACATGGCAGCCAATCATTCCTGTGACAACATCCAGAGCCTCCGCCCTCTGTAATTCACAGGGGTAGAATCTGCAGGTCATTCGAAAGGGCCTCTGTTTTTTGTTTTATTTATTTATTTAGAGACAGAGTCTCACTGTGTCCTGAAGTGCAGTGGCGCGATCTCGGCTCACTGCAACCTCTGCCTCCCAGGTTCAAGCGATTCTCCTGCCTCAGCCTCCCGAGTAGCTGGGACCACAGGCACCTACCACCATGCCCAGCTAATGTTTATGTTTTTAGTAGAGATGGGGTTTCACCATGTTGGTCAGGCTGGGGCCTCTGTTTTTTAATATTTAAGATCATCTCTTCCCAAATTCCTAAGCTTACATGGTGTTAATGGCCCCTTCTCCCCCTTTCCCTTCAGATGGCACTGTACATATCTATTTTGGTCGGTTTCCTGTTAAAAGTGCTTCCTTTTCTCTTTCTACTTACTCATCTTTTCCCCTCTGCTTGTTTATTTGCTGGGGCTTTTACTTTTTTTTTTTTTTTACCCTGAGTTTGACCTCAGCCTGCTGTCCCCATCCCCCATGCCCACACTCTTAACCCACAACAAGATTGGGAGCTTTTCATTTATACTAAACACATCACCAGCTCTTTATTCCTTGTGGCCCTTTCCTTACCCTGATTTCCTTTTCCTTTTGTTTCGGTTTTAATCCTTCATTACCCAGCTTTTCCTGGCATAGGTCCAAGACCAAACTGCATATTTTTCTAAGCTTTCTCTCTTTTAGTTCTTCTTTCCTTTCTCTCCTCCGCCCCTGGCTTCCTGAAAGTCTGCCTCGGGATCCATATTATGTCTTTGTTTTCACCAATAACACATACTTCATTTACTGTTTTGAATAAACGGTGCTTTTCAGCTACTGAAGCACTTGCTCCTTCTTTGAAAACACTATTAGAAGAATCAGATAAACCTCACTGATATTTTGATTGAAATATTTCTGCATTCTCGTTGCAGAATTCCAAGTATGTGGCAACATGCGTGTTTGGAGCCAGACTTCTGAGAAGATGCCCTCAATCACCCACAGCCTCTTTACGAGTTTTCCCCTCCAATGTGACTTCAGTTATTAAGATGTCCCAAGTGATTAGACTCACCAGCAGCCTCCTAAATACTCAGCCAAGGAAACCTGATATGCTTGGGAGAGGCTATTCGGGGGAGAATACTTGGCAGTGGTAAAAGAAGCCTTATGTCTGCAGAACTCTATTCACTTCTCAGAAGTCCTTTGACTCTATGATATGAGGAAGTCACTCTAAATATCTTTGTCTCTCTCTAACTGCAGAGGCAACAGTACCTCATTACAGGAACTCTGTGTGAAAAATATTACAAAATATTAACAAAATGCTTTGAATTTCTTGTGTATTTCACCACATTAGATCTAGCAAACTACCATCCCTCACCTAGGGCAGAGAATTGTTAAGTGTGGTGAAGTCAGCCAGAGGGCAGCCTCAGGCAAGTCCTTGTGAACTTACTAAGGCAGGGAGGGGCAAGGACAGGGGCAGGTTTGGGGTTGGTACAAACCCCTCCCTCTGGGCCTATTCCAGGAATCCAGGAATATTTCTCTAGCAACCTATTATTATTATTATTTTGAGACGCAGTCTCCCTCTGTCACCCAGGCTAGAGTGCAGTGGCGCTATCTCGCTCACCGCAGCCTCCGCCTCCCGGGTTCAAGCGATTCTCATGCCTCAGCCTCCCCAGGATCTGGGATAACAGGCGCCCGCCACCATGCCCGGCTAATTTTTGTATTTTTTGTAGATGTGGGGTTTTGCCATGTTGGCCAGGCTGGTCTTGAACTCCTGACCTCAGGTGATCCACCTGCCTTGGCCTCCCAAAGTGCTGGGATTACAGGCGCAAGCCTCCACCCCCAGCCTGCAACCCATTATTTTATACATCTGAGAGCTCATGATTTTCCACAAACCATTTATTTATTTCTTTCTTTTTAAGAATCGGGGTCTCACTCTGTTGCCCAGGCTGGGGTGCAGTAATGCAGTCATAGCTCACTGCAGCCTCAAACTCCTGAACTCAAGCAATCCGCCCACCTCAGCCTCCCCAGTAGCTGGGATTACAAGTGTGCACACCACCACACCTGGCTCAGAGGCTATATTTCTTTCTTTTTTTAAATAACAACTTTTATTTGTATGCAATTATAAATTACAAACTTGTTTTATTATTGTTTTTATTATTTTTTAAAAAAAATTTATGTTTAGTAAAGTTACTCCCTTTTATTTATTTACCAGCAGTTTGCTCTGACGGAATAAATTACAAACTATTTTTTCGCTTAATCCTTTTCACCACCATGTCAGGCACACAGATTGGTGGATATAAGCTCCCATTTTACAGACAAGAGTGGAAACACAGTACCCATATTTAGTGTAAGACAGAGCTGGGATATAAGCCTTGGGCTTCCTTAGTCACAACTGCTTTTTTCCATAACTTTGTAATACATCATTTGAAAGTAATCTGATTTCACAATGTTTTACAGTATAAGAGTAGCATCTATAGCATCTCTTCTTGGAAGTTTACCTCTGGAGAGAACCAATCTAATTACCTCATAAGCTGGCACATTTTTAAGGCAGTTACACCTCTAACTTGATTTCCCAGCTATGCTTGAGAGTCCCAGGAACCAAAATTGCAGCCAAACTGATTTGAAAGGAGCAGGGAATAGAATGGTCAAGCATATTTCCAAGTTTAACCTAGGCCTGGCACATCCTCGCCAACTGCTCAGATGGCAAGTAGGGGGCAACTAAGTGAAGATAGTAGCAGGAAGACCCACTTGGGGTGGACACTGATGAAAAACGCAAGCAGTATCAGACCCACTGCTTTCAGGATTAAAATCCCTGGATGCCCAGTTGCTGGTCTACTATCTACTATGTCATTACCAGCAGGACAAAGGGTAATACTTATGGAGACTAGAATATGCAAGGAAAACAATTAAGCTGCCTGCCTGTCTGGGGCCTACAAAGGCAAACAGTGCTAATTTCATCCATGCCAAACAAAGAACATTGTTCATTCCTTCCTGATTTGGGTTTTAAGGAAGAGTTCTGATCATCAGAGAAACCAAGTAATTCTATCCTGAAGCCCAGGGGGAGAAATGGTGGGTATTTCCGAGTTATGGATGGTGCAGGGGGTAACACTACGCCACCATGAAGGGAAAAAGCTATCTTGGTAAGCTTTGGTCTTCACAGGACATGGAGCCAGAGTAGCAAGATCAGGGCCTGCGTGACACATCCTGATTAAGAGCAGGACTTCCTCACATAAGGTACACAAGGGTGGGGCGCGGTTGCTCATGCCTGCAATCCCAGCATCCTGGCAGGCCCAAGCAGGTGGACCACCCGAGTTCAGGAGTTCAAGACCAGCCTAGCCAACATGGTGAAACCTCGTCTCCATCTCTACTAAAAATACAGAAATGAGCTGGGCGCGGTGGCACATGTTTGCAATCCTAGCTGCTCGGGAGGCTGAGGCAGGAGAAACGCCCAAACTCAGGAGGTGGAGGCTCAGAGGCTATATTTCTTGTTGCTCAAGTTAATAAGGAGCCAATGGAGTAGAATAATGATAGAGAGGCAACATAACATGGTGGCTAAGAATATAGATTTAGGAGCCAGATGCCCTGAGTTTGACACCCGTCTCTGCCATGTGACAGCTTTGTGACCTCGGGCAAGTTACTTAACTTCTCTGTGCCTCGGTTTTCTCATCTGTATATTCAGAATAATGTTATGAAGATTAAGCAAGTTAATATTTGTAAATGGTCTGTTTGGAACAGTGCCTGGAATATAGTCAAATGAAAACATTGCCCCAATTCTAACATTTTTAATGTTATAAAATCTTTCTTGGAAATAATTAGGTAAGATATGACAAAGGATTGTTTGAGAAGATAGCCTTCTTGTCTCTATAGCATAAAGAATGTGGCGATGTGGAAAATAAAATATAAACATAGCAAAAATAAAACTAGGGAGGCCAGGCACAACAGCTCACACCTGTAATTCCAGCACTTTGGGAGGCCAAGACGGGTGGATCACTTGAGGTCAGGAGTTCAAGACCAGCCTGGCCAACATGGTGAAACCCCTGTCTCTACTAAACCCCCATCTCTACTAAAACTACGAAAATTAGCCAGGCAAGGTGGTGCACACCTGTAATCCCAGCTACTCAGGAAGCTGAGGCACGAGAATTGCTTGAACCTGGGAAGTGGAGGTTGCAATGAGCCGAGATCACGCCATTTGCACTCCAGCCTAGGCAACAGAGTGAGACTCCATCTCAAAAAAAATTAGGGAGCCCCCAGGCAGACCATCAAAATTACCCTGCTGGCAAGACTTCACACTGTGAAACAGTAACTCACTGATAGTTATGCTGTCTATAACTGAAAGGAAGGAAGAATGAGAGGGAAGGAGGGAGGGAAGGAAGAAGGAAGGCAGAGGTAGAGGGAAAGGAGGGAGGGAAGGAAGAAGGAAGGCAGAGGTAGAGGGAAAGAAGGGAGAGAAGAAAGAAAGTTCTCCGAGATTTTCATTTCCTTTTGAAGAATATAGATCCAAGGTGTTTGGTGAATTCCTGTTGAGATTTGGGAAGTGTGCCAGGTTGTATTTTCCCAAGATGGCTGCATCAGTGTGTGTATCCCATTCCACGTACTCCACGTACAATGTAGGGTCTACATTCCCTCCTCTGACATCTTGGCAGAGGCTGTGACTGCTCTGACCAATGGAGTATAGTGTTAGTCTCATGTTTTCTGTCCACATCCATGAAAGTGTGACAAGTTATTGTATTAGCTTGCAAGTAGGATAAAATCTTATAATCTTATAAGCCAAACATTATGTACATTGTTGTAATTTGCACCTTTAAAGGTGAATGTATTTTTGTGTTGCATTTTGGTCATTTGTAGTTATCTGGGAGTTGCCTGTTTTATTCTTTGTCCCCTCTCATGTATATACAGTTGGCCCTTGGTATCTGCATGGTAGATGTTCAAGTCCCTGAGATAAAATGGTGTTGTATTTGCATATAACCTACAACATCCTCCTGTATACTTTAAATCATCTCTAGGTTACTTAAAATATCTAATACAATGTAATGCTATGTAAATAGTTGTTATACTGTATTGGTTTTTAATTTGTCTTCTTTTTATTGTTGTATTGCTATATTTTGTTGTTTTTTTTTTCCAATTTTTTTTTAACCCAAAGTTGGTTGAATCCACAGATACAGAACCCACGGATAGGGAGGGCCTACTGTATATTTATTAATTGATTTGTAGGAACCATTTATATGGTAAAGGTATTAGCTCCTTGTCTATCATAGTTCTTAAATGCTCATTTGTCTTTTAAAATGATTCGTGGCGTTTCTTTTCCTCCAAATTTTCTAAATAGAAAATACCTTTACACCTAGTGATGGCAAACAAAAGCATCTGATATTAGCGTACACCATATATGCAAAAAGAGCTGGAGGAACAAAAGCCTCAAGGGAAGGTTGCCCTGGGTGATGCTCTTTGTACATTTCTATACATTTCAGATTTACTAAAATAAATAACTTTTTTTTTTTTTGAGACAGAGTTTTGCACTGTCACCCAGGCTGTTGTATAGTGGCGCCATCTTGGCTCACTGCAGCCTCTGCCTCCTGAGTTCAAGCAATTCTCGTGCCTCAGCCACCTGAGTGGCTGGGATCACAGGTATGTGCCACCACACGGGGTTAATTTTTGTATTTTTAGTAGAGACAGGATTTTGTCATGTTGGCCAGGCTAGTCTCAAACTCCTGGCTTCAAGTGATCCACTTGCCTCGACCTCCCAAAGTGTTGGGATTACAGGTGTGAGCCACGGCGCCCAGCCTGAATAAATAACTTTTATAATCTTGAAAAATATTCTAAAGATTTTGTTTTTCTTAAGCGCAGGGAAATTTGTGTAATCTATGTGAGTGGAATGCCAGAAGCAAGAAAGAGAATGAGAGGGAAATACAGTGAGAGGAATGAGAGGTAAAAGGTGAAGTTAAAAAAATAATGAGCAGACCGCGCACGGTGGCTCACGCCTGTAATCCCAGCATTTTGGGAGGCCAAGGAGGGCGGATCACGAGGTCAGGAGATTGAGACCATCCTGGTTAACACAGTGAAATCCTGTCTCTACTAAAAATATAAAAAATTAGCTGGGCGTGGTGGCGGATGCATGTAGTCCCAGCTACTTGGGAGGCTGAGGCAGGAGAATAGCATGAACCTGGGAGGTGGAACTTGCAGTAAGCTGAGATCATGCCACTGCACTCCAGCCTGGGCGACAGAGCGAGACACCGTCTCAAAAAAAAAAAATAATAATAATGGGCAAAACATCATGTTGTATACCATAAGTATATACAATTTTTGTTTGTCAGCTTACATATATTAATTAATTAAATAAATACAAAGAAAACAGGAACCAGACCACCGAGGACTTTGGATTTCATGTTAGGGTTGCAGTCTATAGCCAAAGGCTTTTAGACAGTAAAGTGATGTGATAAGATCTGTATTTCAGAAATCTTTGGTTACAATAGAAAAGAGAAATTAGATTTTGGAATTAAGAAGCCATCTGTGATGGTATCAGTTGTTTATTGCTATAATAACGTCATGTAACAACCACAAAACCTCAGTGGTAAACAGAGTGTTTATTGCTTACATGTCTGGGGTCAACTGGAGGCCAGCTAAACAACCCTGCTCATCTTGGCTAGGCTCATCCACATCTAGGAGTTCTTGTCTATTGACTGATCTAGACTGCCATTTGCTTGTTCCAGACTGTCTTTTTAAAGATGTTTGTATGGCTAACGAAGTTGGAAGATAGAGATGGTATCTCCCTCCAGAGTAAAGGGCAAGCATGCTCACCACCTATTATAAAAAATTTAGATTCCCTAACTTTAGTATTTTTCTCCTTTACTGCAATCCACTGTGTGTGCAGACATTCATCTGAGCACATCCATATCACCATCATCAGACTTGGGGGACACAGGGAACTGATGTAAATGTGCTCATGCTTATACTGCTTGCTGTGTCATGAGTAATGAAATCCTTCGCCTTTGACCAAGAGTCTCATGTTTTCTGTCCACATCCATGAAACCGTGACAAGTCATCTTATTAGCTTGCAAGTAGGGTAAAATCTCAGACCCTTCATAGTTCTTGATGCTGGTCTGCTTCCCCTTCTCAACCATTGGATCTATGAAGACCTTTCATAGCCATGTTCCCAGCACCAGGCACAGAGCTCAGTATATAATTGGCACTTCAGAAATATTTGTCAATGAGGTTGGGTGTGGTGGCTCACGCCTGTAATCCCAGCACTTTGGGAGCCCGAGGAGGGAGGATCACTTGAGGCCAGGAGTTTGAGACCAGCCTGACCAACATGGTGAAACCCCATCCATACTAAAAATACAAAAAATCAGCCAGGTGTGGTGGCAGGCAACTGTAGTCCCAGCTACTCAGGAGGCTGAGGCATGAGAATTGCTGGAAACCAGGAGGTAGAGGTTGTGGTGAGCCAAGACTGTGCCACTGCACTCCAGCCTAGACAATAGAGCAAGACTCTGTCTCAAAAAAGAAAAAAAAAAAAAAGAAAGAAAGAAATAGTTGTCAGTGAATAAATTAATTATTAGTTATTTACTTTTCATTTTCAGTAGATAGGCTTGAAAATACCATTTCATTTGACATGGCCATCAATCTCTTGTCATTGTTAGTCTAAGTAAGCTTTCCTCTACCTCCTCAGTACTTGTTAAGATAGTGGTGTCCCAGCACTGGGATACTTGGGGTGTATCTTACTTTTTAAAGCACTCTGGAATAGAGCCCAATACAGGGCTTCCTTATATCCAAAACAGCCATATATTGACTCTTGTGGATATTGTTCCTACTTTGCTGAAATTTATTTATATGTAGGCTTTGATTGCTTTACGAAAATTTGTCTCGTAGACCTTAGAAAAGAAACTTGTAATGCTTCCATGTATACTTGTCGGTTGGATTCCCAACTGTTTGTCCAACTGAGTGGGTAAGCCCAGAATGAAGATGGGGGAAAATGAAAATAGGGAACCAGCTAACTCAAAAGGAGAGAAATGAATAAACATCAGGACAACTTGTCCATTCAACTGTATTGTGCAAGTTTTCTGCAGCTGTCTCCTCAGCTGCCAAAGTCTGGGTTAAGGTTCAAAGGGAAAGCTCTCCATCAACATATTTTCCAATTAAAAGGAAAGTTAAAATATTTGAAACTCAAATATTTTTATACATGAAAAATCCAGGGGTGAATTTTAATAAAGCCCATGAGCAGAACAGAAGAAATCTGGCTCTGATTTAAACATCATTAATGTTTAAACTGTATTAATTTTAAAACCTCAGCCCTGGCACACTTCAAAAGCCTGTCTTCCTTCTGCTAACTCTGGCACCAATCTCTGGGCTAAACGTGAGTCATAACTTGTGACACTGCAGACAGCATCTGGGAGGTGGGGTGTTTCACTTCTCACTTTGGCTCATGTTTGCTTGTACTGATTAGGAAGTAAGGACATAAGAGGAAAGCAAATGTGGGAATGAGGTTCTCCTAATTTCATTCAAAAGATTCTAAGCTAGGAAATATTTAAAGATTTTAAAAAACAGAACAGATTTTTGAAAATGAAACAGAGCTTCAATAAGTATTAAAATGCAGTAGATACTTAATGCCATAAAACTGTATACTTAAAAATGGTTCAAATGGTAAATTTTGTTATATATATTTTGCCACAATGAAATGCAACAAATTAAAACCTATAAAGTATGTTTAAATGTTTAAATTCATGATGATATTTAAAAACTGGCCACCTTGAAGGATGTCAGGGGACCAATTCATCATCTGAAAACAGATAAAAAAGGGAAAAAAATGAAACATATATCCTGCTTTTCCTTTAGAAACTGTGCCACTAGGTAACCAAATAATAGATTGGGGAAGCATCTCTTTATAAAATTATTCAATTATCCCAACTAATAAATGAAATAAAATGATAGAATTAGATTGTAATCATTTTGCAACACTCTATGAATTAATTGATCTAGGCAATGAGAATCAACAGCTGCTGAAATCACAAAAGGAGACACAGCCAGACATTACATGTCTCAGAACTCAGCACCACTTATAGTCTTGCAAAAAAGATAGAAATTCAGTCTAATTAAACCTCTGGATCCAACTGACAATTTGCAAGAAAGGCAGGGAAGAGAATACATGTTGAAATGCACCATGAGTGTGTCATCAGCAAAATGCAGATTTTAGGAAACTTTAGGTCAAATTGTCTTGTTCTTCAACAAGTAGAGAATAAAGAAAAGAAAGGGTCATAGAGGGCCGGGCACGGTGGCTCACACCTGTAATCCCAGCACTTTGGGAGGCTGAGGCTAGTGGATCACCTGAGATCAGGAGTTCGAGACCAGCCTGACCAATATGGTGAAACCCTGTCTCTACTAAAAATACAAAAATTAGCCGGGTGTGGTGGCATGCACCTGTAGTCCCAGCTACTTGGGAGGCTGAGACAGGAGAATCACTTGAACCAGGGAGGCGGAGGTTGCAGTGAGCTGAGATCGAGCCACTGTACTCCAGCCTGGGCAACAGAGGGACACCCTGTCTCAAAGGAAAAAAAAAGAATAGTCATAGAGGAAAACTGTAGATTAAAAGAGATTTAAAAGATGTATCAAGGCCAGGCACAGTGGTTCATGCCAGTAATCCCAGCACTTTGGAAGGCCAAGGTTTGAGACCAGCCTTGACAACATGGCAAAACCCGTCTCTACAAAAAAAAAAAAAAAAAAAAAATTAGCCAGATGTAGTGGTATGCACCTGTAGTCCCAGCTACTTGACTGGGGAGGCTGAGGTGGGAGGATGGCTTGAGCCTGGGAGGCAGAGCGCCACTGCACTCCAGCCTGGGCAACAGAGCCAGACCCTGTCAAAAAAAAAGACAAATCAAACTTTTTAATGAGCATGGCACAACTAGAATGTCTAAGGATACACATTTGGGTGGTAAAGCTGTAGAGAAGAATAAGGAAATGATTGCTATAAAAATCAGGGTAGTGGCCATGGAGGGGCTTCTGGGGTGGCTGGCAAAGTACTGCTTCTTGACCTGGATGTTAGTTATGAAGGTGTGGCTTTATAATAATGTACTATTCTGTACATTCGTTTTGTATGCTTTTCTGTGTTTTATCATAAAAATAGAGTTCAGTTGGGGCCTCTGGGATGAACTGTAGTCATATGAGTCACCCAGGACTGCTAACTGGACATGAACAGCTGGTCAGAGAGAAGGATGATGAGGGAACTGGTGAGCCCCCAGAGGTTACCTAAGGGCCAGGAATTCACCCAGCTACATGTGGGTGGGTAAAACCTGAATTGTACCATCAGTTTGTGCCAGGACAGAGTTTTGAATTCCCGGCAGAAATGGATGGGAAAGGGCTCAGAAGTTGTTTTGAGTGTACCACATTTTAGTTCCTGGAGTAGTTTAGTTATTTGGGCATTATAGCTCATGCCAGCCAACTGCCAGCAAAACTTAAGCCTTCAACACTGTGCTGTTTGAGAGCTGCGAGTGAGGAGGCCCTAGCTCCGGAGACCCCATTTCATTACAGATAAATGCTGTAGCATCCTTATCAGCAATTCACAGTGCACTTAAAACTGTATCAAAGGTTGCAGCCAGCTCTCCTTCCACCAGGAAATCTGGAGAAGGTGAAGACATTATTAAATAAATGATGCCAAAAAGCCTGGAGGTAAGTCCCCAAGGAGAAGGCAGCATAAAATGTCAGAGTGGGAGAAACTGTGTGGTCTACCAAAGACTGTTTAACAACAATCAGATACCAATACACACCTATTAGAATCCTAAAATCCAAAGAAAACTGACAATACCAATTGCATTGAGAATGAGGAACAACAGTAATTCTCACTCATTGCTGATGGGGATGTAAAAATGGCACAGACACTTTGAAAGACCATTTGTTCTTTCTCACAAAGCTAAACATAGTTTTACCATACGATCCAGCAATTGTGCTCCTAGGTATTTAACCAACTAATTTGAAAGTCATGTCCACACAAAAACCTGCACAACTAATAAATGAAATAAAATGATAGAATTAGATTGTAATCATTTTGCAACACTCTATGAATTAATTGATCTAGGCAATGAGAATCAACAGCTGCTAAAATCACAAAAGGAGACACAACACACAACACATAAACACAATGTTTATAGCAGCTTTATTCATAATCACCAAGAACTGGAAACAACCAGGAGGTCTTTTGATAGGTAAATATATAAACCAACTGTGGTACATCCATACAGTGAACATTATTCAATGATAAGAAGAAATTTGCTATCAAGCCATGCAAAAACGTGGGTGAATCTTAAATGCCTGCTGCTAAGTGGAAGCAGCCAGTCTGAAAAGGCTACATACTGTATGATTCCATTTATTATGACATTCTGTAAAAGGCAAAACTAGAGATAACAAACAGATCAGTGGTTGCCAGGGGCCAGGAAGGGGGAGGGTTGAAAAGTGAAGCACAGGGGAATTTGAGGGCAGTGAAAATATTCTGTATGATATTATAATGGGGGATAGATGACATTGTGCATTATTTAAAAACCTATAGAACTTTATAGCACAAAGAGTGACAATGTATGCAATTTTAAAAAAGTCATTTAGAAGGTCAGGTGATCACAAGATGGAATACAGAATATGACAAAAGAATCTAGCTGCATTATGAATGTATGAAATCATTTCACTGAAGGGAGTAGGGAGGAAAGGTGCTGACCTATGTAACTTTGGAAATGAGTGGATACTGTAAGACCAGAGACGAAAGGAGCTGTATATAAACACTATACTCTAGTTGTTAAAGTTGTTTCCCATGAGGGTATGTGTTAACAATTCTAATCCTAGCCAGGCGAGATGGCCCATGACTGTAATCTCAGCAACTCGGGAGGCTGAGGTGGGAGAACTGCTTGCAGCTAGGTTGAGGCTAGGAGTTTGAAACCAGCCTGGGAAAATAGAGAGACTCTGTCTCCACAAAAGATTTTAAAAAGTAGCTGGGTGTGGTGGTATGTGCCTGTAGTGCTAGCTAATCAGGAGGGTAAGGCAGGCAGACCTCTTGGGCCCAGGAGTTCAAGGCTTAAGTGAACTATGATCATACCACTGCCTTCCAGTCTGGGTGACAGAGCAAATCCCTTTCTCTAAAAATAAATAAATAAATAAATAAAAATTCAACAACATTTGGGGCAACTGTCAACCATTAGAACTGGAATTTATTGCCTACGGAAGGCTAGACCCTTTCAGGAGATCAGGGACAAGCTGGGAATGGTAAAGCTGAAAACCTGTGTATTAGTTCATTCTCACATTGCTATAAAGAAATACCTGAGACTGGGTAATTTATAAAGAAAAGAGGCTTAGTTGGCTCATGGTTCTGCAGGCTGTACGGGAAGCATAGCAGCTTCTGCTTCTGGGAAGGACTCAAGAAACTTACAATTATGGTGGAAGGCAAAGGTCTCACACGGCCAGAGCAAGAGGAAGAGAGAGAATGAGGGAGGCGCCACACACCTTTAAACAACCAGATCTCATAAGAACTCTATCACAAGAACAGCACCAAAGGGATGGTGCTAAACCATTCATGAAGAATCCATCCTTGTGATCCAATCACCTTCCACCAGGCCCCACCTCCAACACTGGGGATTACAATTCAACATGAGATTTGGATAGGGACACAGATTCAAAACCACATTATTCTGCCCCTGGCCCCTCCCAAATCTTATGACCCTCTCACATGGAAAAATCCAATTATGCCTTCCCAACAGTTCCCAAAAGTCTTAACTTATTCCAGCATTAACTCAAAAGCCTACAGCCCAAAGTCTCATCTGAGACCAAGAAATTCCTTTCTCCTATGAGCCTATAGAATAAAAAACAAGTTAATTACTTCCAAGATACAATGGGGGTATAGGCCTTGGGTAAATACTCCCATTCTAAAAGGGATAAATCGGCCAAAAGAAAGGGACTACAGGCCCCACACAAGTCTGAAACCCAGCAGGGCAGCTGTTAAATCTTAACACTTCAAATAATCTCCTTTGACTCCACACCTCACATACAGGGCACACTTATGCAAGGGGTGGGCTCCCAAAACCTTGGGCAGCTCTGCCCCTGTGGCTTTCCAGGGTTCAGCCCCCACAGCTGCTCTCATGGGCTGGCATTGAGTACCAACGACTTTTCCAGGTGCATGGTGCAAGCTGCCAGTGGATCTACCATTCTGGGGTCTGGAGGATGGTGGCCCTCCTCTTACAGCTCTACTACGAAGTGTCCCAGTGGGGACTTTGTTTGGAGGCTCCAACCCCACATTTCTCCTCAGCACTGCCCTAGTAGAGGTTCTCCATGAGGGCTCTGCCCCTGCAGCAGGCTTCTGTCTGGACATTCAGGTGTTTCAGACATCCTCTGAAATCTAGGCAGAGGCTCCCAAATCTCAACTCTTGCACTTTGGGCATCTGCAGGCTTAACACCATGTAGAAGCCATCAAGGCTTATGGTTTGCACCCTCTGAAGCAGTGGTCCAAGCTGTATCTGGGCCCCTTTGAGCCAAGGCTGGATCTGGAGTGGTTGGGGCACAGAGAGCAGTGTCCTAAGGCTGCGCAGGGTGGCAGGGTCCTGGGCCTGGCCCATGAAACCATCCTTCCCACCTCGGCCTCTGGGCCTGTGACGGAAGGGGCTGCCAGGAAGGTCTCTGAAATACCTTGGAGGCCTTTTCCCCATTATCTTGGATATTAGCACTTGGCTCCTCTTTACTTATGCAAATTTCTGCAGCTGCCTTGAATTCCTCCCCAGAAAATGGGTTTTTCTTTTCTACTGCATGGCCAGACTGCAAATTTTCCAAACTTTTACACTCTGTTTCCCTTTTAAATATATGTTCCAGTTTCAGGTCATTTCTTGGCTTATGCTTAAGAGCATAGTTGTTAGAAATAGCCAGGCCACATCTTGAATGCTTTGCTGCTTAGAAATTTTTTCTGCCTGATACCCTAAATCATCACTTTCAAGTTCAAAGTTCCACCGATTCCCTAAAACAGGGGCACAATGCAGCCAACCTCTTTACTAATGCATAACAAACGTGACCTTTGCTCCAGTTCCAAATAAGTTCCTCATCTCCATCTGAGACCTCCGTAGCCCAGACTTCATTGTCCATATCACTATCAGCATTTTGGTCACAATTTAACAAGTCTCTAGGAACTTGTTAAACTTTCCCTCATCTTCCTGTCTTCTTCTGAGCCTTCCACACTCTTCCAACCTCTGCCACTTACCCAATTCCAAAGCTGCTTCCACATTTTCAGATATCTTTATAGCAATGCCCCACTCCTTGGTACCAATTTTCTGTATTAGTCTGTTCTCGTACTGCTATAAAAAAAATACCTGAGGTTGAGTAATTTATAAAGACAAGAGGTTTAATTGACTCATGGTTCTACGGGCTGTACAGGAAGCATAGCAGCTTCTGCTTCTGGGGAGGCCTCAGAGAAGGCAAAGGGGGACATCTCACATGGCCAGAGTCGGAGGAAGAGAGAGAGTGAGGGAGTGCCACACACTTTTAGACAACCAGCTCTCACGAGAACTCTATCATAGGAACAGCACCAAAGGGATGGTGCCAAACCATTCATGAAGAATCCATCCCCATGATCCAATCACCTCCCACAAGGCTCCACTTCCAACACTGAGGATTACAATTTGACATGAGATTTGGATGGGGACACAGATTCAAAGTCCAAACCATATCAATAGGATAGGGGTTAAGGGTGGACATGAGGGGACACAGGTAAGTTACCAGGCTGAGTGGGTACAATTGGGAGCCTATGGTGGAAACAGACTGAGGCATCAGTGTGTGAGTGACCAAATCCAGGTGTATTAATCCATTCTCACACTGCTATAAAGAACTACCTGAGACTGGGTAATCTATGAAGAAAAGAGGTTTAACTGACTCACAGTTCTGCAGCCTGTACAGGAAGCATGGCTGGAAGGCCTCAGGGAACTTACAATCATGGCAGAAGGGTGAAGGGAAGCAAGCACGTTTTCACATGGTGGCAGAAGAGAGAGGGCGAAGGGGGACGTGCTGCACACTTTTAAACAACCAGATCTCATGAGAACTCACTCACTATCACAGAACAGCAAGTGGAAAATCCACCCCCGTGATCCAATCACGTCACACAAGGTCCCTCTCCCAACATTGGGGATTACAGTTCAACATGAGATTTGGATGGGACACAGAGCATAACCATATCACCAGGCAAGAGAACTGGTGTGTAAGAGGCAGTGAGCCCACAGTCTTGGCAAAGAAACAAGGTAGCAGAAACTAGGAAGCATCCAGAATAGTCTTGGACAAATTGCTGTGGAGAGCTTTCTGCTGTGAGGGGACCCTATTGAGGATCCTCCATCCTTATCCCTCAGGATGACCTCTGTTAACAGTGCTCGGTGTGTGCTACAAGCAATTCACAAAATTACGATTATTGAAATGTATAGATTGTGGCACAGATTGCTACTAGTTGCCTGCCCTTTTTATTGTTGTTGTTGTTGTTGTTAGACAGGGTCTCATGGTGTCACCCAGGCTGGAGTGCAGTGGCACGTTCACAGCTCACTGCAGCCTTGACCTCCCAGGCTCAAGTGATCCTCCCACCTCAGCCTCTCAAGTAGCTAGGACCACAGGTGCATGCCACCACACCTGGCTAATTTTTGTATTTTTTGTAGAGACGAGGTTTTGCCATGTTGGCCAGGCTGGTCTCGAAACCCTTCTTTATTACTAATGGAAACATTATATTGTTGAGGGTGGCAATGTGTCCAGCTTTAAAACAATACTTTTCCAGCTTGCCCTGCAGATATTGGTGGCTAATAAAGTGAAAGCAAAAGTCATTGCCTGAGTCGTCTGAGAAAGCTTTGGAAAAGGAACTGATTAATGTGAGTGATTTCACCTTCTGCCCTTGCCCCTTCTCCTGCCTACAGCCTAGGATGTGGTATAAAATGTCAGTTGCAGCAGTCATCGTGGGCTATAAAGCAACCTTGATGATGGGAGCCTTGCCCTATAGGGGAGCAGAAAGAAATAACCTGGGTCCTAATATATGTAGAGCTGCTATGTCACCACTGGACCTCCAGCCCTGGACTCCCTTCACAGGAAAAAAAAAAAACTGTCATGTTTAAGCCACTATAATTTGGGTTTCTGTGCCATGGAACCTAATCCTAACTGATACGGTGACTAAGGGTTATAAAAGAAATATAATATTTGTGGGAAATTTTAAACTTTACATATGAACTATCCTAATGAAAAACATTGGAAATGTTAGGTTTCCTAAGGTATTGATTAAGCCTGAAATCATTAGCTGATATATACTGAAAAGAGGAAATCATACATCTGAAATCATTACCTGATACATATACTGAAAAGAGGAACTTTAACTCAGCCAATAATTGTGTCTTTCAACAAGGGAAATTTCCCTGTGAGCAAGTCTGTGGTGCGAGGTCATCTGCAGCTGAACCTTTGCTGTGCCATGGCTTTGGTGTGGGAGCACACACACAATTTTGAAGAGCTTGGGCTTGATGTTGGTTTCCGTGCCTGATGTGCCTGGGCTGTACATTGGAGAACATTAAGTCAGTAAGGATGGTATGTGCTGGAGTCATGTCCTCTGGGGGTAAAAAGCAACGAAAAGGAGAAACAAAAACTAATTTTAAAAAATCAGGCTGGGCGTAGTGGTTCATGCCTGTAATCCCAGCAGCTTGGTAGGCCGAGGCAGGCGGATCACCTGTGGCCAGGAGTTCAAGACCAGCCTGGCCAGCAGGGCAAAACCCCATCTCTACTAAAAATACAAAAATTAGCTGGGCAAAGTGGCACACACCTGTAATCCCAGCTACGCGGGAGTCTGAGGCAAGAGAATTGCTTAAATCTGGGAGTTGGAGGCTGCAGTGAGCCAAGACCACGCCACAGCACTCCAGCTTGGGCAACAGACTGAGACTCTGTCTCGAAAATAAATAAATTAATTAATTAATTAAAAATTGTTCCCTTAGTCTTTGAGACAGAGAGGGAACAGAGTGGAGGGGACAAGGATGCACTTTTCTGAATATACCTTGCTCGAGAGACATAAAAATATTTTCACATAATTATAAAAACAAATTGAGGCCAGGCACAGTGGCTCATGCCTGTAATCCCAGCACTTTGGGAGGCCGAGGTGGGCAGATCACCTGAGTTTGGGAGTTTGGGACTAGCCTGACCGACATGGAGAAACCCCGTCTCTACTAAAAAAAAAATACAAAATGAGCCGGACGTGGTGGTGCATGACTGTAATCCCAGCTACTTTGGAGGCTGAGGCAGGAGAATTGCTTGAACCCAGGGGGCGGAGGTTGCAGTGAGCCGAGATCGTGCCACTGCACTCCAACCTGGGCAACAAGAGAGAAACTCAAAAAAACAAAACAAAACAAAACAACAACAACAAAAAACTTTAAACACATGGTATTCATGGTAAATCTTTTGTAGGATATAGCCTGTGGACAAAAAGATGCACAAAAAATCTTAAACTGTTCGTGATGATTCTATTATTGTTGTCTTGAAACTATTAGTGTGTATTATATGTATATATACTTATAAGCACATATATATAGTAAGATAAATAAGTAACTATGTTAATACCATTAGGAACTAATATTTTCAGCCTAAGGGAAGAAAGACACAAATATTCAATGAAATATGTAAAAGCCATGTAATCTTAATTTTGAATTGGATATATCAATGTGAATTTATGAATTATTTTTATCTTTCTAAAAAGTACAAACTTTCCAGCTGTGCCCATTGAAAGGCAGTGATCAACCCAGTAGCAATGAGTATACTTAATATGCAGATCGTGGTTTCTCAATGCGTTTACCCATTAAAGGGAACAAGGACTTCTTGGAGAAATAGCTGATTTCAGATCTGGGGCAGGAAATGTACATGATGTACGAGCTGTTGCCTTGGAAAACATGGAAGCTATCAAATACTATTGATATCATGTCAAAAGGACACAGTAACCAATTTTTTTTTTTTTTTTTGAGACAGACTCTACCCTGTCACCCAGGCTGGACTGCAATGGCGTGATCTCAGCTCACTGCAACCTCTGCCTCCCAGGTTCAAGCAATTCTCCTGCCTCAGCCTCCCAAGTAGCTGGGACTACAGGTGCACACCACCATACCCAGCTAATTTTTGTATTTTTAGTAGAGATGGGGTTTCACCATGTTGGATAGGCTGGTCTTGAACTTCTGACCTCAGGTGATCTGCGCACCTTGGCCTCCCAAAGTGCTGGGATTACAGGCGTGAGCCACTGTGCCTGGCCACAGTAACCAATTTTAATAGGGTCTACTTGCTAAAGATGGAACAAGTTGAACATCAAAAGGAGTAAAAAAATTTTTTTTGAGACGGAGTCTCTCTCTGTCACCCAGGCTGAGTGCAGTGGTGTGATCTCGGCTCACTGCAAGCTCCACCTCCCAGGTTCACACCATTCTCCTGCCTCAGCCTCCCGAGTAACCGGGACTACAGGCGCCCACCACCATGCCCGGTTAATTTTTTGTATTTTTAGTAGAGACGGGGCTTCACCGTGTTAGCCAGGATGGTCTCAATCTCCTGACCTTGTGATCTGCCTGCCTTGGCCTCCCAAAGTGCTGGGATTACAGGCGTGAGCCACCGCGTCTGGCCAAAAGGAGTACAATTTTAAGGTCAGGAACGAAACAAGGATGTCTGCTCTCACAACTTCTATTCAACATTGTACTCTTAAGTTCTAGCCAGGGCAATTAGGCAAGAAAAAGAAATAAAAGAAATCCATATGGGAAAGGAAGAAATAAAAATTATTTCTATTTGCAGATGACATAATCTTGTAAGTAAAAAGTCCTCAGGAATCCACTAAAAACTATTAGAACTAGTAAACACTTCTACCCCTTAGCTTAAAAAGATAAAAAGAGAAATTAACATAAAAATTTTTAAAAAGAGCTAGTAAACAAGTTCAGCCAGGTTGCAGAATACAAGACCAATATACAAAAATGAACTGCATTTCTATACACTAGCAATAAAATCTAAAAATAAAATAAAAAATTCCACTTAGCATTAAGAAAATACTTAGGAATACATTTAACAAGAGGAATGCAAAACTTGTATGCTGAAAATTACAGAACATTTTTGAAAGAAATTAAAGATCTAAATAAATGGAAACTTATCATATATTCATGGGTCAGAAGACCTGATACTGTTAAGATAGCAATACTCCCCAAAGTGATTTACAGATTCAGTGCAATGCCTGTCAAAATCCCAGCTTGCTTTTTTGTAGTAATTGACAAGCTGATCCTAAAATTCATTTGGAAATGCAGGAGACTCACAAGAGCCAAAGCAATCTTGAAAAAGAAGAACAAAGTTGGAAGACTCACATTTCCTGATTTCAAAACTTACCATAAAGGTACAGTAATCAAGACCATGTGGTACTGGGATAAAGACAGACATATAGACCAATGAAATAGAATTAAGAGTCCAGAAATAAACCCATTCATTTATGGTCAAACGATTTTCAACAAGAGTGCTAAGACCATTTAGTGATGAAAGAATAGTCTTTTCAACAAGTGGTTCTGGGACAACTAGATATTCAATGACAAAAAGAATGAAGTTTGACCCTTACCTCACAACATACACAAAAATTAATTTAAATGAATCGAAGATCAAATGTAAGAATTATTGCTATAAAACTCTTAGAAGAAAATGATAGGAGTAAATCTTCATGGACTTGGGTTAAGCAATGAATTCTTAGGTATAACACCAAAAGCACAAGCAGCAGAAGAAAAAAATACATAAATTAAATTACATCAAAATTTAAAACTTTTGTCCAGGCTCGGTGGCTCACGCCTGTAATCCCAGCACTTTGGGAGGCCAAGGCGGGCAGATGACGAGGTCAGGAGTTCGAGACCATTCTGGCTAGCATGGTGCAACCCCGTCTGTACTAAAAATACAAAAAAATTGGCCAGGCGTGGTGGCAGGTGCCTGTGGTCCCAGCTGCTCTGGAGGCTGAGGCAGGAGAATGGCGTGAACCCAGGAGGCAGAGGTTGCAGTGAGCTGAGATCGTGCCACTGCACTCCAGCCTGGGCGACAGAGCGAGACTCTGTCTCAAAAAAATAAAAATAAAAATAAAAATAAAAATAAAATTAATTAATTAAAACTTTTCTGCTACAAGCAGTACCGTCAAGAAAATGAGAAGACAACCAAAAATGGGAGAAAATAATTGTGATTCATATATTTAAGAAGGGATGTATATCCAGAATATGTTTAAAAAAAAAACAAACAAAAAACAAACTTGTGGCTCATACCTGTAATGACAAAACTTTGGGAGGCCGAGGCGGGTGGATTGCTTGAGCCCAGGAATTCAAGAACAGCCTCGGCAACATGGCAAAACCCTGTCTCAATAATAATAACAATAATAATAATAATAATAATAATAATTCGCTGGGCATGGTGGCACATGCCTGTAGTTCCAGCTACTCAGGAGGCTGAGGTGGGAGGATTGCTTGGGCCTGAAAGATCGAGGCGGCAGTGAGCTGAGATCACACCACTGTACTCCAGCCTGGGTGACAGAACAAGATACTGTCTCAAAAAACAAAAAACAAAACAAAAAAACCCTCTTATAATTCAATAATAAAAAGGCAAATAACCTAATTTTTAAATGGGCAAAGGATATGAATACACTTTTCTCCAAAGATGTACAAATGCCAATAAGAACCTGAAAGGATGCTCGATTTCATTAGTTACTAGGGAAATGCAAATCAAAACCACAATGAGATACCTCTTTTCACCCAGTAGTATGGCTACAATCAAAAAGACACATAATGTGGCCAGGTGCGGTGGCTCACACCTGTAATCAATCCCTGCACCTTGGGAGGCCAAGGTGGGCAGATCACCTGAGGTCAGGAGTTTGAGACCAACCTGTCCAACATGGCAAAACCCCGTCTGTACTAAAAATTACAAAAATTAGATCGGTGTGGTGGCACATGCCTGTACTCCCAGCTACTTGGGAGGCTGAGGCAGGAGAATTGCTTGAACCCGGGAGACAGAGGTTGCAGTGAACCAAGATGGTGCCGCTGCACTCCAGCCTGGGCAATGGAGCGAGACTCCGTCCCCCCCCCAAAAAATTACACATAATGTGAAGAAATTGTAATCCTCATACATTGCTGGTGGGAATGTAAAATGTTGCAGCAGCTTTGGAAAACAGTTTAGCAGTTCCTCAGAATATTAAACATAAAGTTACCATATGACCCAGCAATTCCACTCCGAGGCATATACACAAGATAAATGAAAACATGCCCACACAAAAACTTGCACACAAATGCTCATTGCAGCATTATTCATAATAGCCAAAACGTGGAAACAGCACTGTAATTAGTTTCCTAGGGCTGCGGTACCAAATTGCTACAAACTGGGTGGCTTAAAACAAGAGAAATTTGGCCAGGTGTGGTAGCTCACACCTGTAATCCCAGCACGTTGGGAGGCTGAGGTGGGCGGATCACCTGAGTCAGGAGTTTGAGACCAGCCTGGCCAACATGGCGAAACCCCGTCTCTACTAAAAATACAAAAATTAGCCTGGCGTGGTGGCGCCTGCCTGTAATCCCAGCTACTTGGGGGGCTGAGGCGGGAGAACTGCTTGAACTGGGAGGCAGAGGTTGCAGTGAGCTGAGATCCCACTACTGCACTCCAGCCTGGGCGACAGAGCAAGACTCCATCTCAAAAAACAAAAAACAAACAAACATACAAACAAAAAAGAGAGAGAGATTTATTCCCTCCTAGTTCTGGAGGCTAGAAGTCTGAAATCCAAATGTTGGTAAGGCCACTCTCCCTCTCACCATTCTAGGAAAGAATCATTCCTTGCCTCTCCTAGCTTCCAGCAGCTCCAGATGTTCCCTTGGCTTGTTGTGACTGCATCATTCCAATCCCTGCCTCCCTCTCTATATGACGTTCTTCTCCCTCTCCCTCTGTTTCTCCTGCGTATGTCTCTTATAAGGGCATTCGTCACTGGATTTAGGGCCCATCTGTATAATACAGGGTGATCTCATCTTGAGATCCTTAACTTAATTACAACTGCAATGAATCTTTTTCCAAATGAAGTCACGTTCACAGGTTCCAGGAGTTAAGAGATAGACACATCTTTTTGGAGGCCACCATTCAACCCACTACAAACCCAAATGTCCAGCAGCCAATGAATGAATAAATCAAATGTGGTTCATCCTTATAATGAAATATTATCTGGCAGTAAAAAGGAATGAATATACTGATGAAGCAGGAGAATAGGGTCTGGAAGCAGGGAACCTAAGGCTGTTTCACGCCAACTTCCTAGAACTAAATTGAAAGGAAAACCCTAACTTTCCACGCCTAAGTAACAAAAGGACCAGAAGCTACTCCCTTTGATGGCAGATGGGAAGTTGGCTGTCTGCAACAAATCAGACTGATTATGGGTCAAGTCTTTGTTTGCAACTTTGTAACTTCACCCTAGCCTCTGATTGGTTGCTTTTTGGAACCAATCAGATGTTTGCACAGGAGTGTGACCTTTGAAACTTCACTTCAGCCTCTGGTTGGCTACTTTCTGCAACCAATCACACTGACTGCAGGCTACCACTTCAGTTACACGAGGTGAGCATGAAGTGGCCAATGGGAAACTTCTAGGAGGTATTTGAACCCTAGAAGATTCTGTATCTGGGCCCTTGAGCTGCTGCTTGGGTCTGCTCCCACACTGTGAAGTGTACTTCAGTTCTCAATAAATCCCTGGTTTCTTTCTTTTGTGTTGCTTCATTCTTTCTTTGCTTTGCTGGGCGTTTTTTCCAATTCTTTGTTCGAAACTCCAAGAACCTGGACAACTTGCAGTCACGACCCTTTACTGGTGATATATGCGACAACATGGATGAGCCTTGAAAACATTATATTAAGACAAAGAAGCCAGACAAAGGCCACATGATATGTAATTCTATTTATGTGAAATGTCCAGAATAGGCAAATCCATAGATATAGGAAGTAAATCAATGGTTGCCTAGGGCTGCAGGGGGTGTTAGAGGGAAGGGGGAGTGACTGCTAATGGATATAGAATTTCTTCTTCTGTTTTTTAAATTTTTTTATTTTTAGATCTTCTTGGATACCAAGGATATAGGGTCTCTTTCTGGCATGACGAAAATGTTCTAAAATTCAATTATGGTCATAGTTGTGCAACTCTGTAAATATACTAAAAACCATTGACTTACGCGCTTTTTTTTTAGATGGAGTCCCACTCTGTTGCCCAGGCTGGACTGAAGTGGCTTGATCTCGACTCACTGCAACCTCCACCTCAGAGGTTCAAGCAATTCTCCCACCTCAGACTCCCCAGTAGCTGGGATTACAGGCGTGTACTACCACGCCTGGTTAATTTTTGTATTGTCAGTAGAGACAGAGTTTCACCATGTTAGTCGGGCTGGTCTCTAACTCCTGACCTCAAGTGCTCCACCTGCCTTGGCCTCCCAAAGTGCTTGAATTACAGGTGTCAGCTACCACGCCTGGCTGGACTTGTGCACTTTAAATGGATGAATTGTGTGATATGTGAATCGTGTCTCCATGAAACTGTTATAAAATGAGGAATTTAAAAATGAATAATGAATGTAATGAACTGAAATACATCAAATATACTAAAATCCATGGGCTCATAGTGATTTTTTTAAAAGCTCTTTGGTCATATTTAGACAATACTAGGGAACCAACTGATTTTTATGAAAACTGATTAATGGGGCTGGGTGCGGTGGCTCACACTTGTAATCCCAGCACTTTGGGAGGCTAAGGCAAGCGGATCACCTGAGGATAGGAGTTTGAGACCAGCCTGGCCAACATGGCGAAACCCCGTCTCTACTAAAAATACAAAAATTAGCCGGGCGTGGTGGTGTGCGTCTATAATCCCAGCTATTCAGGAGGCTGAGGCAGGAGAATCGCTTGAACCTGGGAGGCAGAGGTTGCAGTGACCCGAGATGGCGCCATTGCACTCCAGCCTGGGCTATAAGAGCGGAACTCTGTCTCAGAAAAAAAAAAAAGAAAACTGATGAATAAAAGTAAGCAATCAAGCACTTTTTTCTGTCATTCCTATATGAACTGTACTTGGGAGTATTCAAATAGTTAATCAGAGGAAATTCTTTATTATGGAAAAATTCTGGTTAATGAAGGCAGAAGAAATCACAGAACTAGAATCTCACAAATTTGCAAGCCCTAATGACATAATGGATCTAGGCAATGCTTTCCATTATATGAAAGGTTTGTGGGTTGAAGGGAACATTGAAAGGGGGGCTAACAACATTGGAACTCAATGATTAATGTTAACATCATTAAAAATGGGACAGCATGGGCCTCCTGACGTGACGCAATGGAAAGTACACAGTACCACCTACAAAGTATTCTTGCTAAATAAATCAAACCTGACTTGGATCAAGGCTCTAAATCTAACTACCAACTTATAGAAAATACAGCGTTTAAAGGAATACATTAGGTGACACTAGAGAGATTGATGAAATCAGCAAAATACTGACTGTGGGAAAATTTTCCAGGGCAAATGCCCCAATTTTTTCAGCAAACAAATGGCAAGAATACAAGAAGGAAGGGGTAACTTATCAAATAGATGTAGGAGACACACACATTTATGCCTAGTGTTCCATTATTGGAACACTAAGCATGTGGGAGTCATTTATGTCCTACTGCTCAAGGTCATCACCAAGGTCTGATTTTTAAATTCAAAAAAATTGCAACCTCAGGCATAAATGGGTTAACCATATGCAATGAGGGACCTTGTCTAGTTTCTGGTTTGAAGAAACCTACTATAAAAATATATCTTGGTCGCACCACTGCACTCCAGCCTGGGCAACAGCGTGAGACTCCGTCTCAAAAAAAAAAAAAAAAAAAATATATATATATATATATATATATATATATATCTTGGGGGGCTGGGCGCAGTGGCTCATGCCTGTAATCCCAGCACTTTGGGAGGCGAAGGTGTGTGGATCACTTGAGGTCAGGAGTTTGAGACCAGCCTGGCCAACATGGTGAAACCCTGTCTCTACTGAAAATACAAAGACTAGCCGGGAGTGGTGGCACACGCCTGTAGTCCCAGTTATTTGGGAGGCTGAGGCAGGAGAATAGCTTGAACCTGGGAGATTGCAGTGAACAGAGGTTGCACCACTGCAATCCTGACTGGGCAACAGAGTGAGACTCCATCTCTCTCTTTCTTTATATATATATAATCATACATATTATATATGATAATATATCTTTATTATATAATATATAATGTATCATATTATATGATACATATATAAGATATTATACAATATATATTATATATCATATTATATAATACATATCATATATGATATGATATGTTATATATTATATATATTTTTGGACACTGGATATGACTGATATTAAAAAATTGTCAATATTCTTTAGTTGTGATCATGATAATGTTTAATAAGAGTTTTTATCTTTTAGAGATACAAAAATATTTGCAGATGAAAAGATATACTGTCTGGGATTTGCTTTAAGATAATCTCTCAGTAGGGATGGCAAAAAAAATTTCTTAAGATAATCTCAGTGGGGTGGGAGAAGTAGTTGGGAATATAGATGAAACAAGATTGGCCATGTGTTCGTAATTGTTGAAACCAGGTGATAGATGGTTCGTATACTGTACTACTAGTATATATGTTTGGAAATGTTCCAGAGTAAAAGTTTTTTAAAAGGTTCCTTGAAATATTGAATTGAGCCCTAAGTATGCTTTTCCACATATATCAATATGTTTTTGCCTGGTAGAGTGTATGGGAATTCTTTGTTGACTAACCTTACTAAAGCAGATTATTTGGAGGGCAGAGGGACATACTGGAAAGGCTAAGCTTTGAAATCGGGCCTGGATTTGAGATCTAGCACCACTCTTCACTCACCTTGTCAGATATTTAGACTTTCTGAAGCTCAGTTTCCTCAGCAGTCAAACAGGCATAGTAATAATAGTTGCTATCTCCTAGGATTGTTTGAGGAATTAAATAAGATACAGAATACAAAGCTGGTGGCACTGTGCCTGGCAGTGCTCTATAAATATTCGGGGCCAATAATATATCATTGTTTCAGTTACCTGTTGTGGGTTGACTTGGCTCAGCTGGGAGGTTCTTCTACTCTATCTGCTGTCAGCTAGGGTTACAGTCATTTGATGATTAAGTTGGGCTGGAATGACCAAAATGGCTCACGCATGTGACAAGCAATTGATGCTTTTGGCTGGGAGCTCAGCTAGGGCTGTTGTCCTTAGCACCTACACATGGCCTCTCTGCAACACTTGGCCTTCTCATCACATGGCAGCAGGTTCCAAAAGGGAGTGCCCCAAGAGCAAATGCGCCAAAAGTGAGGAAGTGGAAGCTGCCAGTCCTCAGCACCTGGACCAGCACAGTGTCATTTCTGCCACATTCTATTGGTTGAAGAGTCACGAGACCTGCCCAGATACAATGGGGAGAGAAATAAACTCCACCTCCTGACGGGGAGAGGGACAAAGAATCTGTAGCCATCTTTAATCCACTACATAGTGTATTCCTGTTTCCCTAGTACTTGATCCATAGATAAAGATATTGATTTCAAAGAAACACACCAAAAAACTACTCAATATAAGTTTCTGGAAGGTGCTTGCTAAACACCATTTTTCCTGCTGATATTCTTCCTGCTGCTCAGCTGACTAAGCCAGGGCCTGGGGGCGGAGGGATTGGGAGTAGTCACTAGCTTTCCCACCCCTGAGGCTGGATGGGAGAAAAAACCAGGGCAGGACTGTCTTCACTGCAGAAACACCTTGGCATAAGTCAGTGGTTCTCAAAAGTAATTTATGAGATCAAACTAGGTCATCTATTTTTAATTATTGTGGTTATTAATTTGAAAACTTGTAATTCAATACTGTTCTCACATGCAATAATTCTTGAGACTTGAGGAACTGTTAGCGTTCTCTTCCAAAGTATTATTTCCTTAATTCTTTACTTTTAAGGCACAGGGGCTTTCCAAATATTTCCTTCTCTAACTCTTTAACCAACAATTGCTGACTCTCACATTTTCTCTGACATTATCTAAAACCACAGTCCAAGAGGAGTTTTTTGTTGTTGTTTTTTGTTTTTTTAATGTACATTATACAAACACGAAGTCCTCTATTTTGGGTCAGAAACATTTCCTAGAGCTAAAAAATGCAGTTAGTGGCAAGCTTGGGCAATGTCTAATTACAGCATTTACAGTAAACAAATTATTGATAAAGACACCCAGACACCTCTATAAACAAGGAAGTACAGAACCAGCCATGCTGAACACTGTGTTTATTTTCCACTGAAAGAGGATGCACACTGCTAATCACAGGCATGCCACAGTTTAATTTCCACACAAGACCTTTTTTTGGTTTTCTATTTAAAAAAAACAAACATGATGGCAATCAGGTTTTGTTCACTGAATTTATTTCTGTAGAATTCTCAAATGCTGTTAATTTTAATACAGGTTATATTTTTAAAAGCCTTTTTAAAAAAGCCTTCGGTGCTTCTAACCTTGGATTAATTTTGCTGTTGAGAAGATCTCAGCTAACAGGTGTGATATAAATGCACAGAGAAGGAAATAAACACCGGGTCTTAGACCGTGACCTGAAAGTTATGTCAGAAGAGCTAGGCATTCTATTCACTTGGCCACAAAGCAAATACCATGGCGGACGAAGGGAGGGAGGAAGAGGGCAGAAGGAATGGACACATATTTCTAGCTCTTTCTGAACTTCTGAGTGCATAGGGCATACAGCCTTTAGAGGCCCAGGATCATCGTGGTGATGAAAGGAATAGTTGAAAACATTTCCTTAGAAATGAATTGTCCTTGTCTAAGTTAAGACCCTTACTCATATACTTGAGAAGATTTCAGACTTGTTTGAGACAATGACTTACTTGAGCCCTTTCTGACTTGTTTCAGACCCCTTCTGGTGAATTAGATACACTTTCTGATGTGGAAGGGACTCTTCCCAACTTATTTAAGACCCTTCCTGACACGTTTGAGCCCATTCCTAACTTACTTCAGACCCATCTTTCATATAAGAGACTCTTCCTGACATATTTAAGACAGTTTCTGACTTGATTGAGATACTTCCTGATATATTTGAGACATTTCCTGACTTGTTTGAGACTTCCTAATTATTTAAGACTCTTCCTGACCTATTTGTGCCTCTTCCTGCCTTGTTTGGAACCCTTCCGGACATGTTTGAGATCCTTCCTGATGTATTTGAGACTAGTCCTGAGGACTTTGACACACTTCCTGAGACAGTTCCCAATGATTTGTTTGCAATGATGCCTGACATTTGAGACAGTTCCCAATATTTTTGAGATTTGTTCTGTCTGAGATCCTTCCAGACATATTTCCAATTCTGTCGGACAACTTGGAGACACATCCTGACTTGTTTGAGACTCTTCCAGACTTGTTTGAGACCTTTCTTGGCATGTTTAAGACCATTCCTGGTGTCTTGAGACTATTTCCATGTGTTTGACACGCTTACATATTTAAAATTCTTCTGAACCAGATGCAGTGGCTGACACCCCAGCACTTTGGAAGGCCAAGGCAAGAGGATTGCTTGACGCCAGGAGTTTGAGACCAGCCTGGCAACATAGTGAGACCCACAAAAAATAAAATAAAATGTTAGCCAGGCATAGTGACATGTGTCTGTAAGTCCAAGCCACTTGGGAGGGTGAGATGAGAGGATCACTTGAGCCCAAGAAGTCAAGACTGCAGTGAGCCATAATCATGCCACTGCACTCCAACCTGGGCAACAGAGCAAGACTCTGTCTCAAAACAATAGAAAATAAAACTCTTCTGGACTACGTTAGCCACTTCCTAATTTGTCTGTGATGATTCCTGACATGTTTGAGACCACACCTGACATATTTCAGATCCTTCCTGACATGTTTAAGACCCTTCATGACTTTTTCTACAGTCTTGCTAACTGTGTGAGAAACTTCTTGACATGTTTGAGACCTTTCCTAGGTTGTTTGAGACCCTGCTTGATCTATTTGTGAAATGTCCCAATGTACTTAAGACTCTCCAGTCAGGTTTCAAACCCCTCATGACTTGCTGAAGACGATTCTGACATGTTAGAGAACTTTGTTGACTACTTGAGACTCTTCCTCTCTGTGACCCTTCCAAAAGTATTTGAGACCCTTCTTGACTCGGTGAGACTCTTCCTGACAAAGACCCTTCCTGAGATAACAAAAACTAACTGACGACTATGATATCCTTCCTGCCATGTTTGAGACAATGTCTGGCTAGTTTGAGACACTTCCTAACATATCTGACCCCTTCCTGCCTTGGTTGAGACCATTTGTGGTTGTTTGATTCACTTCATGACATGTTTGAGACACTTCTTAGGGTGTTAGAAATATTGACTGATACAGTTAATCCCTCCCTATATGTTTAAAAACCTTTCTGATGAATCTGAGACTCTTCCTGTATTATTATTATTTGAGACAGGGTCTTGCTCTGTCACCCAGGCTGGAGAGCAGTGGCGTGATCACAGCTCACTGCAATCTTGGCCTCCTGGGCTCAAGTGATCCTCGCACCTCAGCCTCCCAAGTAGCTGGGACTACAGGCATGTGCCATCACGCCAGGCTAATTTTTGGTAGAGATGGGATTTTGCCATGTTGCCCAGGCTGGCCTCAAACTCCTGGGCTCAAGGGATTTACCCACCTCAGCCTCCCAAAGTGCTGGGATTACAGGCGTGAGCCACTGGGCCCAGCCTCCTCCTGTATCATTGAGACCCTTCCTGATATATTTGAAACTTGTACTGATGACTTTGACACTTTTTCTGACTCGTTTGAGACCATACCTGAAGTATGTGAGACTCTTTCAGAGCCTTACTCTATTAGTCCATTCTCATGCTGCTAATAAAGAATACATACCCGAGACTGGGTAATTTATAAAGGAAAGAGGTTTAATCGACTCACAGTTCCGCATAGCTGGGGAAGCCTCAGGAAACTTACAATCTTGGCAGAAGGGGAAGCAAACACATCCTTCTTCACATGGTGGCAGCAAGGACAAGTGCTGAGCAAAGTAGGGGAAAAGCCCCTTATAAAACCATCAGAGCTCACGAAAACTCACTATCATGAGAAGAGCATGGAAGTAACCATCCCTGTGATTCAATTATCTCCCACTGGGTCCCTCCCATGAAACATGGGGATTATGAGAACTACAATTCATGATGAGATTTGGGTGGGACACAGCCAAACCATATCACTTACTGACATATCTAAAAGGCCTTCTGGGCTGAGTGTGGTGGCTCACGCCTATAATCCTAACACTCTGGGAGGCCGAGGCGAAAGGATAGCTTGAGCTCAGAAGTTCGAGACCAGTCTGGGCAACATGACAAAACCCCATCTCTACTAAACATACAAAAATTAGCTGGGTGTGGTGGAACGTGCCTGTGGTCCCAGCTACTCGGGAGGCTGAGTTGGGAGGATTGCTTGAACCTGGGAGGCAGAAGCTGCAGTGAGTCAAGATCCCTTCTTCATTCTTTTGAGATGCTCCCTGATGTATTTGAGACCTTTGCTGAATGTCTAAGACTCTTCCTGTTGACTTTGAGATACATCCTGACAAATGTGAGACCCTTCCCTACTTGCTCAAGATTCTTCCTGATACATTTGAAAACTTTTCTGACTTGTTTGAAACTCTTCCTGAGCTATCTGAAATCCTTCTGACATATCTGAGACCATTCTTGAGGGATCTGAGAGTCTTCCTGACTTTAAGACCTTTCCTGAAGTCTTTAAAACTCTTCCTAGCTACATTCATATACTGCGGAAAGCAACCAATCTGAGGCTAAAGTGAAGTTACAATTTGTTTTCAAATTTCCTATGCAAACAAAGACTTGGCCCACAATCCATCTGATTGGTGGCAGAAAGCAACTAATCAGAGGTACTTTCAATTTTCCATCTGCCATGCAGAAAAGCGGGGGTTTGCAAAGGGAGTAGCCTCTGGTCTTTTTGTTACTTAGGTGTGGAAAGTTGGGATTTTCCTTTCAATTTAGCTCTAGGAAGTCAGCACAAATCGGCCTTAGGTTCCCTGCCTCCAGATCCTATTCTCCTGCTTCATGAGACCTTTTCTGGCTTTTTTGAGTCCCTTCCTGACTTTCTTGAGACCCTTCCTGACATGTTTGAGACTCTCTCAGATGTATTCAAGACCCCTCCATCTTTCTAAGACACCATACAGAATTATTTACACCTCAGACTTACTACTTTGAGAAACCCCTGACTTGTTTGAGATGTTTCCTGATGTGTTTGAGAACTTTCCTCTATGTTCTAGACAGTTCCTGAGAAGTTTTAGACACTTTCTCTCATGTCACTTACTGTCAAATACTCATTTTGACTTTTTTTTTTTTTAAACAGAGTCTCACTCTGTTCCCAAGGCTAGAGTGCAGTGGTGTGATCTCGGCTCACTGCAACCTCCGCCTCCCCGGGTTCAAGTGATTCTCTTGCCTCAGCCTCCCAAGTAGCTGGGATTACAGGCATGCACCAGCATGCCTAACTAATTTTTATATTTTTAGTAGAGAAGGGGTTTCACTATGTTGGCCAGGCTGGTCTCAAACTCCCTACCTCAGGTGATGGACCCACCTCGGCCTCCCAAAGTGCTGGAATTACAGGCATGAGCCACCGCACCTGGCCCACATATCTTTTAGATATAACAATTTATTTTGCTTTGGACACCCAAAGAACTTCTGGATCATAGATAATTCTATTTTTAGTTCTTGAGAAATCACTATACTGCTTTCCATAGAGGATGTATTAATTTACATTCCCACCAACAGGGTAGCTGTTCCCTTTTCTCCACATTCTTGCCAGTGTCTATTTTTTGTCTTTTTTTTTTTCTTTTTTGAGATGGTGTCTTGTTCTGTTGCTAAGGCTGGAGTGCAGTGGCATGATCAAAGCTCACTACAGCCTACCTTCTGTACTCAAGCCATCCTCCCATCTCAGCCTCCCGAGTAGCTGGGACTACAGGCATGCGCCATCGCGCTCTGCAAATTTTAAAAATTTTTTGTAGAGATGAGGTCTCCCTATGTTGCCCAGGCTTGTCTCAAACTCCTGGCTTCAAAGAATCCTCTCACCTAAGCCTCCCAAAGTCTTAGGATTACAAGCGGGAGCCATTGTGCCCAGCAATTTTTTTTTTTGAGACTGAGTCTTGCTCTGTCACCCAGGCTGGAGTGCAGTGGCGTGATCTTGGCTCACTGCAACCTCCGCCTCCCAGGTTCAAGCAATTCTCCTGCCTCAGCCTCTTGAGTAGCCAGGACTACAGGCATGCACCACCATGCCCGGCTAATTTTTTTTGTTTAGAAAGAGTCTTGCTCTGTCACCAGGCTGGCGTGCAGTGGCGCGATCTTGGCTCACTGCAACCTCCACCTCCCGGGTTCAAGCCATTCTCCTGGCTCAGCCTCCCAAGTAGCTGGGATTACAGGCACCCACCATCACGCCCAGCTAATTTTTGTATTTGTAGTAGAGAAGGGGTTTCACCATGTTGGCCAGGATGGTCTCGATCTCCTGACCTCATGATCCACCCACGTTGGCCTCCCAAAGTGCTGGGATTACAGGCGTGAGCCACCGCACCCAGCCCCGGCTAAATTTTTTTGTATTTTTAGTAGAGACAGGGTTTCACCACTTTGGTCAGGCTAGTCTTGAACTCCTAACCTCAAATGATTTTCCTGCCACAGCTTCCCAAAGTGCTAGGATTACCGGTGTGAACCACCATGCCCAGCCATTACCTGCCACTTTCAAGATTTTCTTCTTGTCTTTGGTTTTCAGCATTCTTGCTGTGATGTATCTGTTTGTGAATCACTTTGCATTCATCCTATTTGGAATTCACTGAGTTTCCTATATGGTTTTCATCAAATTTAGGAATTTTTCAGCCATTACTTTTTGGAATATTTTTTCTGCTCTTTTATCTCTCTCCTCTCCTTCTTATATTCCCATTATATTGGCTCAATGTGCTTAATGGTGGACCACATTTCTGAGGCTCTGTTTTTCTTCATTCTGTTTTCTCTTTGTTCTTCAGACTGCATAATCTCTGTTGATCTATCTTCAAGTTAACTGATTATTTCTTCTCTCAGTTCAAATCTACTGAGCTCCTCTAGTAAATTTTTCATTTCAACTGTAGTTTTCAACTATGGAATTTCCATTTTGTTCTTTTTCATAACTTCTATTTCTTTACTGATATTTCTTATTTGATGGGACACTGTCATCATACCTTCCTTTTCTTCTTTAAGCATGATTTCCTTTAACTCTTTGACTATATTTGTAATGGCTACCATGTAGTTTTTTCCCATTAAACCTTACATCTGGTTGTTCTCACAGACAGCTTGTTTCCTTTTTTTTTTCTGGTGTATGAATCACATTTTTCTGTTTCTTTGTATGTCTTATAATTTTCTTTGTTGAAAACTGGACATTTTATATATCATAGCAATACTAGGTACTAGTCCCCTTGCCCCAGGGCTTGTTACTGTCATTTGCTTGTTTATTTGCTTAGTGACTGACTGGATTATTTTAGTGAAGTCCATTTCCTCTGCAACATGAAGTCTCTGATGTCATTCTTCAGAGAGCAAAGTCTTGGGCATAAGCAGTCACCCTGGGATGAAAGTGGTTTTAGTAGGGCTCTCTTTATGCTGTCCCTGATCACACTCAGCTGTTAAACTCCACTAATTACTGGCTGATTGCTCTATTCTTTTCAACAATGCCGTGGGGCATAAATTGTTCCACAGACTGATCCCGTTAAATTCAGGCTCCTTTGCAATGATAGTTTTTGAGGTCAGTGTTTGAAGTTTGTTCTGACTCTAGTAGGCCTACTTTTAGCTGTCACTTACCCTGGTTCTCTCTGGTAAACTAGGTGGCCTATGGTTTATTTATTTCATTTATTTAATCAATGTATTTCTTTAGAGACAGAGTCTCACAATGTGTTCCAAGCTGGAGTGCAGTGGCACAATCTCAGCTCACTGCAACTTCTGCCTCCTGGGCTTAAGCAGTCCTCCCACTTCAGCCTCCTGAGTAGCTGAGGCAGTAGGTGTACACCACCATGCCCGGCTAATTTTTGTATTTTTTGTAGAAACAGGATTTCACCATGTTGCCCAGGCTGGTTTTGAACTTCTGAGCTCAAGCAATCCTTCCACCTTCGCCTCCCAAAGTGCTGGGATTATAGACATGAGCCACTGCACCTGGCCTTATCAGTCTCCTCTTAATCACATTCCACTAAAACCTCCATTGTTTTTGAGAGCTTCCTTAGCCTTTAACGTCCCCACACTATGTTTCAAATAAGGGTAGTTCCTTTGGGAAGAGCTTCAGAACCCTCTGTTTTATGGCATGCCTGTCCCTCTGTCAGAGGCATGTGAACCAGAGCAACTCTATCTTGAGTGGGAGCTGGGTAAAATGAGGCTGAGACCTACTGGGCTGCATTCCCAGACAGCTAAGACATTCTAAATCACAGGATGAGGTAGGAGATCAGCAAAAGGTCAGGTCATAAAGAACTTGCCGATAAAACAGGTTGCAGTAAAGAAGCCGGCTAAAACCCACCAAAACCAAGATGGTGACAACAGTGACCTCTGGTCGTCCTCACTGCTACACTCCCACCAGCACCATGACAGTTTACAAATGCCATGGCAATGTCAGAAAGTTACCCTATATGGTCTAAAAAGTGGAGGCATGAATAATCCACCATTGTTTAGCATATCATCAAGAAATAACCATAAAAAGGGGCAACCAGCAGCTCTCGGGCTGTTCTGTCTATGGAGTAGCCATTCTTTTATTCCTTTACTTTCTTAATAAACTTGCTTTCACTTTACCATATGGACTCGCCCTGAATTCTTTCTTGTATGAGATCCAAGAACCCTCTCTGGGGGTCTGGACCGGGACCCCTTTCCTGTAACACCTCTGGGCAAAATTTTGGAGCTGTGGCTCCAGAGCTTGAAGAATGGAGAGTGGTACACTTCTCTCGGAGTGACGCCTCTGCTTTAGGAGCTGGGCACTGAGTGAGGATGGAGTGGGGGTGGAGGGGGTAGCTTCTGTTCTTTTTTGCCTGCCTCTTCTTGCATGGAACCTCTGTCATACTAACAAGCTGAGGTAAGAGTAAGCAGCATTCTCAATGCAGCACACCTGAGGTAGAGCCTGCACTCAAGGAATGGGGCTGTGTGAAAGAACGGAGCCTTTGTCTCTCAGCCTCACTCACCTGGAACACCTCTGCAACAGGTACCTAGGGGATGGCATAATAAATGCTGAAGTTCTGCCCCTTCTGGGAACATATAGTAGACTGTTATTGGGAGACTGGGGGAGAGGGAGGCCTGAGTCCTTGGCTGCACCCGCCTAGAGTAGAGTGTCCATCATGCTAAGCTAGGAAGGGGAGGGAGGGAGCAGCTTGTGGGTCAAATGCCATTAGACTGTCACTGTTCTTACCGAGTTTTAGTAGATTTTCTCAAATGAATGTTTCTTTATTTGCGCTATGCTCTTAGGACCATTTCCAGATACTTTAAATGGTGGTTTTAAAAATAAATTTCACAGTTTTGAGGGGAAGCAGGTGTGCAAAGCTCCTCATGATGCCGTTCCAGAAGAACTTCCAAAAAGAGTTTTAATGATCTCAGGAAGGGTCTCAAACAGACAAGAAAGGCCTCTGATCTGTCAGGAACAGTCTCAAACCACTCAGGAAGTGTCTCAAACATGTCAGGACAGGCTTAACATTTGTCAGGCAGAATTTTAAATGGGCCAAGAAGGGTCTTAAACACAGAGGAGGACTCTAGAATACTTCAGGAATGTGACAGACAAGTCAGGAACAGTCTCAAAGACATTCAGAGGAGTCAGAAATACCTCACAAAGAGTTTCAACTGCTTGAAGAAGGGTCTCAGCAAGTCAGGAAAGGTCTTAAGCATGTCAGGAATGGTCTCAGAGTCAGCAAGGGCTTCAAATATGTTGGGTCTCAAATATGTCAGCAATGTCTCAAGAAGGCAGAAAGAAACATATATCAGGAAGCATCTCAAACTAGTCAAGAAGGATATCAGGATACTTAGAATTTTAAATTTGTCAGTAAGCTCCTCAAACAGATTAAAAGAGTCAGGAGGGTTGCAAAGATGACAAGATGTTCTCAAAATGGTCTAGGCGTATCTGGGGTAGTAGAGAATATAATTTAATACACAAGGTCTCGAACATGTTCCTAAAGGTCTTTTTTTTTTTTTTTTTTTTGAGACAGAGTCTCGCTCTGTCGCCCAGGCTGGAGTGCAGTGGCGCAATCTGGGCTCACTGCAAGCTCCGCCTCCCGAGTTCACGCCATTCTCCTGCCTCAGCCTCCCGAGTAGCTGGGACTACAGGCGCCCGCCACTGCGCCCGGCTAATTTTTTCTATTTTTAGTAGAGACGGGGTTTCACCATGGTCTCGATCTCCTGACCTTGTGATCCGCCCGCCTCGGCCTCCCAAAGTGCTGGGATTACAGGCGTGAGCCACCGCGCCCAGCCCTAAAGGTCTTAAAAAGTCGATAGGTCTTAAATATGTCAGGAAGTATCTCAAAGTTGAAAGTTATCAGGAAGGTTTTTTTGTAATAAAATTTTTTTAAATTTCCATAGGTTTTTGGAGAACAGGTGGTATTTGGTTACGTGACTAAGTTCTTTAGTGGTGATTTGTGAGATTTTGGTACACCCATCACCCAAGCAGTGTACACTGGACCCAGTTTGCAGTCTTTTATTCCTCACCCCCTTCACACCCTTTCTCCTGAGTCCCCAAAGTTCATTGTATCATTCTTATGCCTTTGCATCCTCATAGCTTAGCTCCCACTTATGAGTGAGAAACAATGCTTGTGTTTCCATTCCTGAGTTACTTCACTTAAAATAATAGTCTCTAATCCACCCAGGTTGCTGTGAATGCCATTAATTCATTCCTTTTTATGACTGAGCAGTATTCCATCGTATATATCTATACCATAGTTTGTTTATTCACTCATTGATTGATGGGCATTTGGGCTGGCTCCATATTTTTGCAATTGTGAATTGTGCTGCTATAAACATGCATGTGTAAGTATCTTTTTCATATAATTACTTCTTTTCCTCTGAGTAGATAACCCAGTAGTGGAATTGCAGAATCAAATGGTAGTTCTACTTTTATTTCCTTGAGGAATCTCCACACTGTTTTTCATAGGGGTTATACTAGCTTACATTCCCACCAGCAGTGTAGAAATGTTCCCTTTTCACCGCATCCATGCCAATAAAATTTTTATTAATATATAACTCACATATAGTACAAATTACCACTTTTACGTGTACAATTTGGTGGTTTCTTGAATATACACAAGGTTGTGCAACCTTCACCACTATCTAATTCCAGAATATTTTCATCATCCTAGAAAGAAACCCCCATACCCCTTAGCAGTCATTCCCCATTCCTCCCTACTGCCACCCAGTGGCAACAACTAATCTATTAATACTTTTTGTCTCTATGGATCTGCCTATTCTGGACATTCCATATAAATGGAATCATACAATATGTGGCCTTTTTTCTCTGGCTCTCTTTTCTTAGTATAATGTTTTCAAGATCCATCTAGGTAGTATCATGTATTAGTACTTAATTCCTTTTTATGGCTGAATAATATTCCATTGTATGGATATACCACATTTTATTTACCCATTTATCAGCTGATGGACATTTGGGTGGTTTCCACTTTCTGCCTATTATTAATACTGCTGCAGTGAACATTTGAAAACAAGTTTTTGTGTGAACATAAGTTTTCATTTCTCTTGGGAAAATCCATCTAGGAGTAGAATTGTTGGGTCATGTAGTAAGGAAGAGTTTTCATCACCTCAGGACAGGTCATAGATAAAACAAGAAGGACCTCGATCATACAGGAAGGATTCAAATACATCAGGAAGTGTCTCACACATGTCATAAATACTCTCAAAGAGAGAGGCAGTGTCTCAAATATATTACAAATAGTATCAAACAACTTGGTAATGGTCTCAATGTAGTCAGGAAGATTTCAAAATGTCAGTACCTGAGATGAACATCTTAAATAAGCCACAAAAGGGTCTCAAAATTAAAGCAAGAGTATCAATCAATCAATCAGTAAAGCTCAGCTCATAAACCTGTTAAGAAGGGTCTCAAAAAATAACAGAAAGGGTCTCGAATAGTTAGGAAAGGTAGCAATGTCAGGAAGAGTCTCAAATATATCAGGAGTCATCTTACTCACACAAGAAGAGTCTCAAATAGTTCGGATATGTATCTAACACGGCAATAGAAGACTCAAGCAAGGTAAGAGTCTGAAATTGGGAAGGAAAGGTCTCACATTTGTCAGGCAGAGTTTAAAGTATGTCTCTAATGGTTCTAAATAGATAGGCAAAATTAGGAAGAGTCTCAAATGCATTAGCAGGAGTCTCAAAGCTGTCAAGAAGAGTCTCGAACATGTCAGAAAGGGTCATAAATAGAGAGAAAATGTCTGAAGTCCTCACAAATGATCTCAAACAAATCAGGAACAGTTTCAAAGTAGTCAGGAAGAGTTTCAAATAGGTCAGTAAGAGTCTGGAACAAAGAGGAACAGTCTCAAATATCAGGGGAGGTCACAAATATATCAAGAAGTCTCAAGCTTGTCAGGAAGAATCTCAAACAATTAAGTACAGGTTTCAAACATGTCAGGGAGGGTCTCAAACAATCAAGAGTCTCATGCCAGTCAGAAAGGGTTTGGAACATCCTTCAGGGAGAGCCTCCACATCATCAGGAAGAGTCTCATTATGTGAGAATGTGTTTCAAACATTACAGAGTATCAAAAGAGAGAAGGGTCTGTAATGCATTATGAATTCTCTCAAGTCAGACTGGAAGTTTTCTCGAAGTAGTAAGGAAGAGCTTTCAAATTTGTCAGCAAGGGGCTAGGTGTGGTGGCTCACACCTGTAATCCCAGCACTTTGGGAGGCCGAGGCAGGCAGATAACTTAAGATCAAGAGTTCAAGACCAGCCTGGCCAATATGGTGAAACCCTGTCTCTACTAAAAGTACAAAAATTAGCCAGGCGGCCAGGCGCAGTGGCTCACGCCTGTAATCCCAGCACTTTGGGAGGCCGAGGCGGGTGGATCACGAGGTCAGGAGATCGAGACCATCCTGGCTAACACAGTGAAACCCTGTCTCTACTAAAAATACAAAAAAAATTAGCCGGGTGTGGTGGCAGCTGCCTGTAGTCCTAGCTACTCGGGAGGCTGAGGCAGGAGAATAGCATGAACCCAGGAGGCGGAGCTTGCAGTGAGCCGAGATGGTGCCACTGCACTCCAGCCTGGGCTACAGAGTGAGACTCTGCCTCAAAAAAAAAAAAAAATTAGCCAGGCATGGTGGCGCACACCTGTAGTCCTAGCTACTCAGGAGGCTGAGGTACGAGGATCACTTGAACCTGGGAGGCAGAGGTTACAGTGAGCCAAGATTGCACCAGTGCACTCCAGCCTGAGACCCTGTCTCCAAAAAGTAAATAAATAAATAAATAAATTTGTCAGCAAGGGGTGCAAACATGCAGGAAAGGGTCTCAAGGAAGTCAGAAAAGATCTCTAATATATTAGGATAAGTCTCAAAAAGTCATGAAGGCTCTGAGAGAGCCTTCATGAAACCTATCAGAAAGAGGGTTAAATATGTCACAGCCAGGTGGGGTGGCTCATGCCTGTAATCCCTGCACTTTGGGAGGCTCAGGTGGGCAGATCGCTTGAGGCCAGGAGTTCTAGACCAGCCTGGACAACATGGCAAGAGCCTGCGTCTACAAAAATTTAAAAAATTAGCCAGGCAGGGTGGCACTTGCTTGTAGTCCCAGCTACTTGGAAGGCTGAGGCAGGAGGATTACCTGAGCCTGGGAGGTTGAGGCTATAGTGAGCTATGACTGTGCCACTGCACTCCAGCCTGGGCAACAGTGCAAGACCCTGTCTCGAAATTTAAAAATATCATAGCCGGGCATAGTGGCTCACACCTGTAATCCCAGCATTTTGGGAGGCCAAGGCAGGCGAATCATTTGAGGTCAGGAGTTCAAGACCAGCCTGGCCAACATGGTGAAACCCTATCTCTACTAAAAATACAAAAATTAGCCAAGCATGGTGGCAAGCGCCTGTAATTCCAGCTACTTGGGAGGCTGAGGCTTGAAAATCACTTGGACCAGGGAAGCGGAGATTGCAGTGACCCGAGATGGCGCCACTGCACTCCAGGCTTGGCAATAAAGCGAGACTGTCTCCAAACAAACGAACAAACAAAAATGTCTCAAAGGTTCTCTAACACATTGAAGAGGTCTCAAACACATCAAAAGCAGTCTGGAATATGGCAGAAAAGGACTCAAGCTTGTCAGGAAATATCCAGAACAGAGAGGAAGATTTTCATATACATGAGGAAGCATTACAAACAGGTCTGGAGGTTTCTCAAAGTAGTAAGGAAGAGTTACAAATGAGTCAGGAAGAGTCTTAAACAGAAATAGAGTGTCCCTGATACAACTTAGAGTGTCAGCATGTCAGAAATGATCTCAGGCTGGGCACAGTGGCTCACACCTGTCATCCCAGAACTTTGGGAGGCCAAGGTGGCCAGATCACTTGAGATCAGGAGTTTGAGACCAGCCTGGCTGACATGGTGAAACCCCGACTCTACTGAAAATACAAAAATTATCCAGGCGTGGTGGCACATGCCTGTAATCCCAGCTACTCGGGAGGCTGAGGCAGGAGAATCGCTTGAACCCAGGAGGCAGAGGCTGCAGTGAGCCGAGATCACACCAACTACACTCCAGCCTGGGAGATACAGCAAGACTCAGTCTTAAAACAAACAAACAAACAAAAATGTTGCCAAATGTTCTCTAACACATTAAAGAGGTCCCAAACACATCAAAAACAGTCTCAAATATGACAGAAAAGGACTCAAGCTTGTCAGGAAATATCCAGAACAGAGAGGAAGAGTTTCATATACATGAGGAAGCATTACAAACAGACCTCCAGGTCTGGAGGTTTCTCAGTAGTAAGGAAGAGTTACAAATAAGTCAGGAAGAGTCTTAAAAAGAAATGGAGTGTCCCTGATACAACCTAGAGACTCAGCATGTCAGAAATGATCTCCAACTGTCAGGAGGGGTTGCAAAAAAACATCAGGAAGAATCGCAAATACGTCGGGAAGAGTGGCAAACATATCAGGAGGTATTGCAAAGAGAGAGGAAGGGTCTCACATGCATCAGGAATCTTCTCAAACAAGTCTCAAAGGCCTCAAAGTAGTCAGGAGGAGTGTTAAGTATGCAAATAAAGGGTGCCAAAAGAAAGAAAAAGACCGAAATACCTCAGGAATGCTCTCAAACTTGTCAGGAGAGATTTCAAGTAAGTTGGAAAGGGTCTTGAACAAGTCAGAGACGATTCCTAACAGGGTAGAAAGTCACAGAGAAGTCATGGATGCTTGGCCAGGCACGGTGGCTCCCGCCTGTAATCCCAGCACTTTGGGAGGCCAAGGCGGGCAGCTCACTTGAGGTCAGGAGTTCGAGACCAGCCTGGCCAACATGGCGAAGCCCCATCTCCACCAAAAATATAAAAAATTAGCCGGGTGGTGGGTGCCTGTAATCCCAGCTACTCAGGAGGCTGAAGCAAAAGAATCCCTTGAACCAGGGAGAGACGGAGGTTGCAGTGAGCCCAGATCATGCCACTGCACACTCCAGCCTGAGCAGCAGAGTGAGACTCCGTCTCAAAAAAAAAGAAAGAAAGAAAGAAAGAAAGAAAGAAAGAAAGAAAGAAAGAAAGAAAGAAAGAAAGAAAGAAGTCATGGATGCTCTAAGACATGTCAGGAAGGGATTTAAATACATCAGGAGGGTTCTCAAATATGCGAGAAAGGTTCTTGAACATGACAGGGAGGGTCTCAAACTTCTCAGGAACTGTCCAGAACAGAGAGGACTTATGGATTTGAGAAATACATCGGGAAGCAACTCAAACAAGTCAAGAATGTTCTCAAGGTAGTAAGGACGAGCCATAAATAAGTCAGTAAGGTTTACCAAACTGAAGAAAAAGTCTCAAATTCACTGAATGAGTCTCAACCTTGCCAGGGAGTTTCTCAAATAATTTGGGAAGGGTCTCAAGCCAGTTAGAAAAGATCTCATGTATGTCAGTAAGAATTTCAAAAATGTTATGAAGAGTCTCGAATATGTCAGGAAGAATTTCAAATAGAAAAGGAAGGAGGCTAGGCGCCATGGCTCATGCCTGTAATCCCAGCACTTTGGGAGGCCAAGGCAGGTGGATCACCTGAGGTCAGGAGTTCAAGACCAGCCTGGCCGACATGGTGAAACCCCGTCTCTACTAACAATACAAAAATTAGCTGGTGAGGTGGCAGACGCCTGTAATCCCAGCTACTCAGGAGGTTGAGGCAGGAGAATCACTTGAACCCGAGAGGCGGAGGTTGCAGTGAGCCCAGATCACGCCACTACAGTCCAGCCTGGGCTACAGAGTGAGACTCTGTCTCAAAAAAAAAAAAAAAAAAGAAAAGAAAGAAAAAGAAAAGAAAGGTTCTCAAACCATCAAGAATGATTACCTAAAGACAAACAGAGTCTCAATATGTCATAATGGTCTCAAACAGTCAGGAAATGTCTCAAAGACATCAAGAAAATTCTCAAAGACATCAGAAAGAGTAGCAAACATGTCAGGAACAGTCTCAAACATAGGACAAGTCTCAAACGAATTAGGAATGTCAAGAAGTATCTCCAACATGTCAAGAAGTATCTCTAACAAGTCGGGATGCTTCTCAAAACAGAGAAAAAATGTCTCAAATACTTCAGGAATGGTCACATAGGTGTCAGGAAGGCTCTCAAATATGTCAAGAAGCATGCAGGTCAGAAATGCCTTCAAAAACATCAGAGGAGGGCCTCAAAATCATCAGGAAGTCTCAAATACACTAGAAAGAGTCTCAAATATGACAGGAAGTGTTCCTAAGAGAGAGGAAGAGTCTGGAATCTATTACAAATTCTCTCAAACCAGAATGGAAGGATCTCACAGTAGTCAGGAAAAGCATTACATCTGTCAATAAGGGTCAGTAATGGTCTGATATAGTTTGTCTGTGTCCGCATCCAAAACTCAAATTGTAGCTCCCATAATTCCCATGTCCTGTGGGAGGGACCCGGTGGGAAGTAATTGAATCATGAGGACGGGTCTTTCCTGTGCTGTTCTCGTGATAGTGAATAAGTCTCACAAGGTCTGATGGTTTTATAAAGGGGAGTTCCCCTGCACATGCTTGCTCTTGCTTGCCTGCCACCATGTAAGATGTGACTTTGCTCCTCCTTTGCCTTCCACCATGATTGTGAGGCCTCCCCAGCCATGTGCAACTGTGAGTCCATTAAACTTCTTTCCTTTATAAATTACCCAGTCTCGGGCACGTCTTTGTTAGCAGCATGAGAACAGACTAATACATGGTCTCATATACATACAGAATGGTTTTAACGTTTCAGCAAGGGACGTAAATGAGTTGGGAAGCATCTCAAGCATCGAAA